>NW_023494784.1:35740984-36223484 GCF_904425465.1 Colossoma macropomum | reverse complement strand
ACAGCAGAGCTCCGTTCAGGTATAATATGGTGCAGTTTAAAAAGATTTCTGTGCAACCGAAAAGAAAATCTAATGCTATTTTTTTTATTTTTTTTTTTTTATTTAAATCCTTTTTTATTTAAAATCCAGAGCACTCTGACTCTAATCAGATTTTCTCTGTCAGATGTCAGGTTCATGTGTCAGAATAAACCTTGTTTAAAGTGTACATTGTAGAATGTAGACTAAATATACAACTACATTTTTTACCCAGGGGGATCAACTCATAGTTCTCCTGTATATTGACTGATTTTCAGTCAAAATTTCTAGCTCTGTGATACACGTCAGACTGCTGTATCTGATCTCCTGTAGCTTGTAGAAAATGATTTATATCCTACTGCATAACAAAAAACAAAACTTCAGGACACTTACTGACAAGACCACACGCAGATGATGAACGGCTCACTGATACAGACATTTGATCCAGGCATGAACAAAATAGACACTGGCTATTATTTCTCTCATTAATGATGCTGTTGTGTTAATATGGGCCAGAATCAATGTAGAGTTCATTAAATAACTATAAACATTGACATACAAAATCATACAAAATGCAACATTAACATGACACCAGCGGCAGTGTCTGACCACATTATCTTCGCACCCTAACTGTTAAAATGAGGGCATGAACAACACATTCAATTTATAACAATTTAAACATTGTAAATAATTAAATTAACAAATAAACATTAACAAAAAAGCTTCATCCATTATCTGGATTCGGATTCAGGATTTGTTGTTCATGATGATGTTAATTTGTCACATCTTATACCTTTATTTAAAATGTTGCAATTTATGCAAACACATAAAAATGAAAGACCAGTTTTCTGTTTTTCCTACAGATTTTCCCAAATCAGAAAAGCTAAATATTTATCAGTGGGTCGACGGAACTGCTTCTCAGAAAGAAACTTGTTTTTCATTGTAATGAAACTGAAGATAGAGGAGATGATATTGTTTGGTATTAAGATTACAGTCGTCTTTTTAATTTTGAATATTCAATAATTATGAGTAATGTGGGCCAAGAATGCAGTTATTTCTGAGCTTACAGATAATTCTAATAAAGCAGTTCATATATTCTATCAGATGTATGAATTCAGTGTGGAGTTTTTGTTTGATCTGATGTTGGCATCTGTCATGTTATTTTCCCTTTTCACCAACTATTACTATTGTACTTTGGGCAAATTATGACCAGAAAGTAGAAAGTTTCAGAATATTGATAAATTTGAAACAAAACTTTGATACGTAAAATGTCTGTTTGTTGAATATTGATGATTCTGTACTATTTCTAGGTCACTTTTTTAAATGGAAGCAAATTTGACACTGACCTTGTTCAGGCCTTTGTACAAAAAGGGCAGATTTTTCAGTCTTATTTCTTCCTTTAAAGCTTGTGTTCCGACGACTCTCAGGTGCACTTGATCTACTCACCAGAGGCTTTTGCACAAGCTTGTGGAGTTCACTGCCAGCTTTAGCGTACGCTGTAGTTAAAGCAAAAGGAGGACAAACCACATACTGAGAAATTCTGTAATTCATGTACACATTCAAATATTCTACTTTTCAATCAAATTTAATTTGGAATGATAAACCTTGTGACCTTGTAGGCTAGAAGCACTTTCAATAGCAGTCTCAGATATATATTTATCCACACTACCTCAACTGTATATAATCATTTTGAACATTTACTGTTTATAATTAACATGTACGATTTGTACTCTTAAGTTTCTTGGTATTTATCTTTTAATTTGATCTGTCAATTTATTATATGATTCTAAATTAATACTTATAATTTCTTGTGTTACTGTTAATCTTTATCATTTATCTTTATCAGTGTATATAATTTCTGAGTATAATTGTCAATAAATCTGCCTCTTTGCACTTTAGGACTACTATTAAGCACTTTCTGGAAGATGCCAAACTGTATTTTGTATCTACAGTATTAATATTAATGTCTGGTGTATCTAATTAGGCTGCTCTCCATGCTGTTACACTCACATACACTTGGAGTTGGGCGATATGGCCAAAAATGTTATCACGATAAACAAAATTCATATCGTTCGATATTGATACATATCGCGATAAATGTCAAATCATTATTTCTTCAAGTTTGAAGGCTGATTTTTACTCCTGGGTGGTTAATTCCTGTTTTAAACTATCCTTTATGGTGGGAACACGACAAACACTCGGCAAACAGTGGGACGTTTCACAAATCTGTCATGGGACAGTGGGAGAAAGTGTCTGGTCAGCTGTTTTTATCAGCTGGAAAAGCACGGCCGCAGTTTTTGTAATAGTCATAATTTAAGAAAGAAAACAGATCATTTTTAGCTGGTGACGAGCTAAACAAGTGGCCAACAACAGTGCTAAACTGTTTAGTTTCTCAACAATGACTGCCGTTTAAACTACACTTTATTAAGGTTCAAAATGAAAGTTGAAAAGACGTCTAAACTTAGCCGTTGAAAAAATGACCAAAATAGTCACATTAAAGACGTCGTTTTAAGGCCGTTAATTTAACATTGAAATCACGTACATAACTGCTGTTTAATTTACATTTTCTTATGGTTGAAAATGAAAGTTGAAAAGACATCCAGGCTTAACAGTTGAAAAGATGACCAAAAAAGTCACAGTAAAAACGTCATTTTAAGGTGTTCTAAGGCCTTGGAAAAAATATTAAATAATTAAATAAACTGAAATATACTACCAGAGTCTGAAGTATACTACCAGAGTTTAAAGGCATTGAAAATTAATCCAAAATTAATTTCCACTAGCACACTCTCAAAAACGATAGCACTTTACCATGAATCCTATATAGAACCATTTTATGCTTAATACACTGTACAATAGTAGAACCTTTTTGGTGCTATATAGAATCAATTTTTCTATATAGAACCATATACAACACATTATCTGTCAATGTGAAGAACCTTTGCACCATGCAGAAAATCTTCCTGTAGTTAACTAACAATTTTGATTCCAATGTAAACATAAAACAAACTTTGTTAAATGGAAACTTTATTGAAAACATGTAGTTATTCTTAATTTCATTTGTGGAACTTAAAACTGGACCATGAACTTCATCAGGACTATGACAAAGATCCTATGCATCAATTCAGAAAGAATTTTCACCTTTGAACCATAAGCTGTGTCAGTACTGTATAAGATTTTCAACGTTTTAATGTAAAAGAAATCAAGGTAATTATTTAACAAGATAAAATCTCGTTCATTTTAGTTTCTGAGAAGTCAAATAAGAAAAGAAAAAAAAACAAAGTTAAAAGCTCTGCAGGGGGCATGCTTGAGGTGATCGGCCATGGCAGCATCCATCTCATGAGCTGTGGCTTTGTTGTTCCATTTCAGAACTGCAGCTAATATAAAATACAAACAAGACTGTTACAATTAATGTACACAAAGCATTAAAATCTCCTGGCAAAAACAGAGAGATCTGTGGAAGCCATTCTAACGTCATACTTATTACTTATTTCATCTTACTTATCAATTAATAATCAATGCCACAAGGCCTTGACAGCTTTTAATTCACATATATTTATACCTTTCAGATCTGAAATATGATCCCATATAATATAATTCATATTTTCCTGTCTGAAACGTAGCCAATAAGGTGTCATCTGATAATTACAAATCTTTTTTTTAGTTATTTTTTAAATGTTTATTTCAGTGGACTTCTGCGAAGGAGTGCTATCGTGATATGTTCTTTTAAATGCAAAGGGCTTGAGCTTGTCTCTAATTTTATATACTGTCTCTAATTTTATATATTCTCCTAAGACCCATGAGATTTCTAAACTCTATACTAGACTGCTGGGAACTAAAGGCCTCTCTCTTATTTTGGTCAGTGTTTATTTGTTAAAGGAATAAAGCACAGTCCCAAGAACGAAAGGGTAGTAAATAGTACAGAATGCAGCTATATAACATAGGAAGCATCACAGAAAAGCTCAGTATTATCATTTGACTCTTTTTAAAATGACTTACAAATTCCAATATCAAATTTGACTGAAATGACTACAATTAATGATTCTGCTTCTTCAATTTGGTACTGGCGTTATGTGTAACGTTGCTCAAACACTAGAAGACAATATTAACCCAGATGTTTTTCCATTAATACATTCCTAAAACTTTTCTCAACCCTCTCAAACCTCATCTAGGTCTCCATTAGAGTCAGCAGACTTGTCAGTGTAGTGTAGGACACAGAATGACTTACTTTGAACTATAGAAATTAACAAAACTTCACCACTACGGCCATTTCAGGCAACACAAAGGCTGCACAGGACTGATGTTGGATCAGTAATTATATGTAATTTCCATAAAAAACAATTCGAGATAAGCAATCCTACTCCTGAGACAGAGAGGTCACCTGCAGCATTTACTCTGTGATGACATTTTGGTCACTTTTATAGCCCATACTGTCATACTGTGTTCTAAACCACACTGAGAAGTCTGTACAACCTTAATGAAGACACAGATGTGGTTTGAAAGGGTTGAAAGATGTTTTCAGGAAGTATTTACAGAAATGATTTAGGTGAATATTGACTTCTAGTGTTTGTTAGAAACGTTAGCTTCACAGCTCCATTGCTAAAGACACAAACTTTGGACACCAATTATGTCTTGGCTAAAAGACTACATTGGGGGTAAGCAGAAAATTGTTTAAATTTTATATTTTGCTGAACCATTCCTTTAAATAGGTTCTTAGTCATAAAATGAGTATGGCAACTGATAACCAGGAAAACTGTACATAAATTGTTAACACATTATGTTTTGTTGTGTTTGCGATATTACTTACTTTTTTAACTTGTGTGCATTATTTGACCACTGCCAGTAAGTTGTTGTGGCACACAGACAAATCCAGTCAGCTTCTGAAACAAATGTTTGTCTGCAAAGGACGATACAGCTACAGTCAATTCAGTAACATATCTCATAGAACATTTCATTGTCTAATAAAAACTCACTAATGATTTCAACGTGTGTAGCCAAAGCTAAAGAACAAAGTATTAGGATGACGCCCCATTTTCCCCTGCCTACCAACATCCAGAAACACAGCTGTAGCTTGGGCAGCTGTATGAAAAAAAAGCAAGCTAGCGTTAGCTACTCAGTTTACCTAGCTGCATGAGCTAGCTACTTTCAAATATTGTAAATAATCATGAATTGTGGTACTTCGTTTCAAAGTAAAAATATGCTCCTGGCAGTTTTAAAATGAGCCTCGAGCTATTCATGCATGTGACTACAAGCTTAGGTAAATATAGCTAATGTAGCTCAATACAGCTAACGGCTAACTTTTACAAATGAGCCCGCTAAAAAATCCAAGATGAACACCGACGCAGACATTACTATAAGTGCTAAATACACAATACACAGCTACTATTCATGTTAGCGTTTTACTAGAATGATTATGTGGTGTTTCTAAGAAGTTATTAGCAAATACGTGTACGGGGCAACAACAGAAACAGCTGATGTCAGAAAACGTGTGTTGTCGTGATGAACCAACAGCATTAGCTAGCGAGCTTAGCTTTTATCAGGACCTTCACCATCAATCACACTAAATTGAGGGAATAAACCGTTACCTTCGTTAATAAGGTTTTAATTCGCTATATTCAGCAAATACAGACAAATCTTTAAATCTGCGTTAATGCCGTGCAGCACCAACCGCTATGTTTCCCGTAGTTAGCGCGACTGTTCAGCACTAGCTAACCTTAGCAAGGCGGCTTCTACAGCTGTATTAAATGCTAACTAGCTGGCTAGCTAGCTAATATATACCCTCTATTTATAAATAAATGATAATACTAATATTTAAAGATTCGTTCTAAGCTGACTGACTAGTATGTGACAAAAGGTCCACCTAAAACGGCCAGCTAACGTTTACTCCCCTGGACCAATGTGGACAGTAGCGCTGTGTGCTGTGGACAGCTCGCTGAAGACTTTCTCAAACAAGAACTTCCCAAAGGGGCAGTGATTGGTGTCCGTTCAGATGGACATCGCGGCTTCTTTAACCCGCTTGATACACCCAACAAACCCACAGCACTTGAATGACAGGACTGCCTTGCGGACAGTGGAAATGCAGTTGCAAACAGGATTGCAAATACATTTTCATTTTGGCAGAGGTGGAGTGCCACAATGACGAAATACAGTAAAAATTGACAAAAATTGACAAAAAATTTTTTTATGTCAGAGTCAGACCATATTAAGATAATGAAACACTGCTTTTCTGTATTAAAAGTTTCCAGCTATTATACACTGAAATTAAAACGCAAATAAAGTTGCATTCAAATTCGAATCGTGTCTTAAATAATGCACACTGCTATGAGATATGCAATTGTAAATACACCATTTAGCACTTGCATTTAAATTTGAAAAAAGTCCAGAAAATATAGAAAAGCTGATGGCACCATGTGAAATAATGACAACCACACTCCATGTGACGTCATATGGCATGTTCTTTAACACCATAAAGACAAAATAAATATTATCAAGCTTCAGCAATCAACATCTAACATAACATTAAGCCAAAACTATCTATATGTAACATTTGGTATCTTTGAGAAAAGCTGCTAAAAACAGCCTGGAAAGCTAGCGCTCTCCCACTAGCTCCCTCCAATGCCTCACAGCTTCCTCAGTTCACTTTCGTTTAGGTCAGGGCTGTAACTAACATGAACCCACTTCTTTCTTTCACTTCCGTTGCTTGGGAATGCACTAATACTAAAATACGACTTTCTGAGTGCTGTAACAGCGCTTTCGTTTTGATGAGCAGACGTGATTTAATGCTGCTAAAGCTTGTTAGGATCTATGGAAAGAGGTGAGTTTACTGTAGGACAGTATAGTTACACCACTGACCTCGTCACTCACACTCGGTCACAGGAGAGCAGATCGCCGGTCGCTCCACTCAAACAGGGAATGTATAACTCCGCGTTTCAGCCGTTGCTAAAGACTCATTTCACTCGTCGCCCCTCCCTCTCTAATCATGTCGAAAAACTCGGAAGTGCGCCCTCTCCTAGCGACAGCAGAGTAGTGTCGCTTTCCATGCGGTAGAAATTCCACCAGGGCTGTCGCTAGAACGTGGAAGTGTGAGAACAGTGTATTATATCGAAAATGTGTCGAACCTTTCTTATCGCTCTATCAAGGAAAAGTAATATCGCGATAATTATCGTTATCGTTTTATCGCCCAGCCCTACATACACTCATCACCTAACGTGGAAAAAATAAAACACTACTTCTGTTCTTCCTGCAGATTCTACTGATATATTTGATAAAAATATTCATGCAATCAACAGAACTGCTTCTCAGGGAGAGACAGTGGTTTTTCACTGTAGTGAAAGTCAAGATAAAGGAGCTGATGTCGGATGGCGTAAGGAGAAGATTCTTCTTTTTATCTACAGCCCTGTTATTAACCAAACTGTGACAAACTACACATCAAGCAGAATGTATGTTGATCCAAACAATCCATGGAAACTACAGATATCTGATGTACAGCCTTCAGATGCAGGAAACTATACATGTTTCCCATCAGAAACACAAAAACAATGGAAATTGAGCGTAGAAGGTAATTATTTTTTGTTTGATTGATTGATTTTATCTTTATCTTTTGGTATAGTATTTTTTTTTCTCTGATTCTGTTTCCAGTCACTGAGAGTGAACCAGATCTGCACAGAGAAATGTTTCTGTACATCATCCCCTCAGTTACAGGAGCTGCTGCAGTGTGCTTTATTATCTTCTGTGCTGTGATGATCTACAGGTGAGTGACCAGCGCAACAGATCCAGAGAAACTGCTTAATGAGCACAGAGGCTCTTATATTTTCTTATTCTCACATATTCGAATTCTGTGTCAGGTGTTTGTTTGCTATATGTCTGGAGGGGAAGACACTTAGTTTTGCTTTGTTACTCTGTTTGCAAGATTTGACTTCTGAAATCTCAGAAACCAGGAAATTTCTCTCTTTTTTCTCTTACTAATTAAAGTCTGGCATATTTCATTCATTCAAATTTATATCAGTGTAAAATTAAACTGCCCATATCTTTGCTAATTCATACTGGCAGGAAGTGTTGGGGTACTAAAATTTTAAGTAGTGTATGCATGACATGAATGATGTCATGTGAAATTATTTGCCTTTTTTCCCATCTGAATTTTTTTCATACCTTCATCAAACAGAATGTGTCATACTGTGCTATAATGAGGCAATAGACAACAATGCTGCAAGTTCATTCTTGGGATCAGTTTATGAGCTGCTGTGTGTTTATAATGTTTATGTGGGTTGAACTGCAGCTGAAACACAGCTAGTGTGTTTGGCGATATGACTGGTGTGGAATTGTGGTGTAACCACTGTCCTATACACTGTTGTTGGGGGAGGGGGTGGGAGCGCACGTGACATTTTAGTGCATGCTGAAGACTGTAATGCAGTACATTGTGAAACGGGTTAATATAAATAGAAAATCATATAAGGTTGTGCCGCAGGCCACATCAGGACCTTGTGTTTGTCACGTTTACATTTATGGCATTTGGCAGATGCTCTTATCCAGCGCAACTTACTTACTGTGATCATTTTACACAGGTAGACAAAGGTAGTGTTAGGAGTCTTGCCCAAGGACTCTTACTGGTATAGTGTAGGATTGAACCCCACTTTACAGCATAGAAGGCAGATGTGTTACCCCCTACACCATACCGACCTTAGTGAGGCAACCTTAGAGACTTGACGGAAACACGAGACTCTCATATGTTCTGAAATAATATTTACAAATGCAATGACATTATTTAAACTCTCAGAATCAGAAAACTGTTTTACTAAAGATTTTCCCTCGCAGGTCGAAAATATGACGTTTGTATTGTTTGGGAACAAAAGGAGGAAGCAGCTTGTGACTTGGGGAGCCCAACTAACACATTTTGGTTCTTTACAAATAATTTTCAAAAATATCTGTAAGATTAGTATCTTATGAGTATGTTTATTAAAGCAACCTACACATCACTGCTACAAACTGAAAATCTAAGCTTTGTTTCCAGCTCCACCTTTCTGAAAGTGACCTGAGTGCAAATACAGCTCACCCCAACTGCAACCTGATTCAAACACAGTTCATTAATAAAGTACATAAACATATGTTCATCAAAACAAATAGGATTAGTCAAAAAAGACAGTAATGTTTCGCATGAACATGGGAACATGGACTGTTTATTGATTCTTATTGATTACTAAGTCTACTAAGAGCTGAGTTGATATTTTAATTGGTTATAAAACAACACTAGGAATGATATTTCACTTTAGTTATTTTATGCTAATAGTAATATGTTTTTAAATGAAACATGCTCAAGTATGAAATATTATTATTGTCATTGTTATTATTATTATCATTATTATTATAGTTATTATTATTATTTCATATAATTCTTTTTATGCAGTATACTTAAAAAGGCATTTTAGCAAATATATAACAACAGCTTATACAAAGAAAAGAAAGAGAGAAAGAAAACCACTGGACTCATGAACGCTAAAGGACTCTATTCTCTACTGAAGGACTCTATTCTCTGTTGAAACAAATGTCTTAATAATTAGTTTACTTTTATAACTGTAGGCCAATCGTCTCAAAAGACTTTAAAACATTTCCTGTAATTACATGTTTTTTTGTACATGTTCCTTAATTTTGTATGTTAAACAATGTATATTTATGTAATATTGACTTTCTTCAAGCATATTTTGGCTGCTTATTTCCATGCTTATTGGTCATTTATTTATTGAGGAAAACAATTCAATATTATATATCTGTGAATGGCAAAAGTATGTGAACCTTTGCTTTGAATAACTGGTGTGACCCCCTTGTGCAGCAATCACTGCAGCTAAACATTTCTGGTAAATGTTAATTAGTACTACACGTTGGCTTGGTGGAACTTTAGCCTATTCCTCCGTACAAAGCAGCTTCAACTCGGTTATATTGGTGAGTTCCTCCCATGAACTGCTGCTTCAGGTCCTTCCACAACATTTCTGTAGGATTAAGGTCAGGACTTTGACTTGGCCATTCCAAAACTCTATTCTTCTTTATTCTATTCTATTCTTTGGTAGAACAACTTGTGTGCTTAGGGTTGTTGTCTTGTTGCATGACCTAAGTTCTGTTGAGTTTCACCTCACGGACAGATGTCCTGACATTTTCCTTCAGAATTTTAAGTTTGGCCATGTGGGAGCATTGACAGTTTGTGCCACAGAATGTTTTGAGTTCATTTGAAACTGGTCTCATCCAGTCCCAATTTAGATCCCCCATCAAAATGAGCTCTTTAGGAGGCAAATCAGCTAAAACAGACAAAAGTGAAGATAAAACCTCCCTACTAGCTGAGGGTGGTCTATAACAACCAACAAGTTCAGATGGCAATCTTTTCCAAATTCTAAATGAATAGCTAAAAACTCGAATTGTTTGGGAATAGACAATGATTTTATAACAGCTGCACGAAATTTTGACTTTATGTAAATTGCTATGCCACCTCTCTTGCTTTTTCGATTACTTTATACCCATAGATTGAAATATCATTATCTGAAATTGACTTCATCCAGGTCAATTTCACAGTTTCACAGATGGGATAAGGTTTTAATGCTGGAATGCAGTGTTTTCCTTTCTCAAAACATAACGCTTCTCATTTAAATCAAAAAGATCTATTTTGGTCTCATCCTTCCACAAAACATTGTTCCAGTAGCCTTCTGGCTAGCCCGTGTGATCTTTAGCAAACTGCAGATGGACAGCAATGTTCTTTTTGGAGAGCTGCAGCTTTCTTCTTGCAACCCTTCCTTGTACACCATTGTTGTTCAGTGTTCTCCTGATGGTGGACTAATGAACATTAAAATTAGCCACTGTGAGACAGGCCTTGGAAACTCTCACCTCTTCAGTTCCATTAGGCTTGGTATGCAAGTTGCTCAATTTATTGGGTACACCTACATTTAAAATTAGCTATATTTTAACGATGTACCTTAAGAGTTAAATTTGATCACACAGGGTGCGTTTTATCTAAGTGCTCCACTTGTGAACCAAACAGCTTTCAATATCTACAATCTTCTTTTTATTTCAATGCAGGGGTAACTGAAACAGTGCCACAGTCCTACCAAAACTGGAGTCTGGCTTTGCTGAAATCATAATGAATGAATTTATATTAATATTGGCAGTCTTTTATTCTGAAATATTTCTTGTTCTCAGGCTGCTCTTTTTGCAAGACCAAAAACTTTCCTACCAGTAATAATGATGCCTGATTGATGCTTTCAACTGTAATAGATGGAGGCTTGTTTGGGCAATTTATGTTACACTGCAAAAGATTCATACAGCTAATGATTTCTGTTACAGGAAATTGAAAAAGAAATGGGCTGCTGACGTCAGTGGAACAAAGGATGAGCATGTGAGTTCTTTCTTTGTGTATATACTTACATATCATTAATAAGTAATTAAAAGCTACTACTACAGACATTGCTAGTGGCATTAAACAAACATAAAACTTACTCTGTTACAGGTAAATGTAGACAAATGTTTCTAATATCATAGTTGTACTATAACCTTATATGTTTCAACTACAGTAGAAAGCTGTAATAGATTAATAAAAGGTTAGATATGTCCAGAACGATGAACAGAGCTGTAGGTGATTTTCAAAGGATTGTGAAACAATATATGTATAACATTATGAACTGAAGTTTTGAATACAATTATAGCAGTTATCGATATGAAGTGATTCCAGACTGTGTGATAGTGTGTATGTCCAAAAGTATCCAGACAAAAGTATTCATAAGAGCCTGTGACTGACAGGGGCTCTATCTTTTTTCAATATTAGATTATTAGCCTGTCATCATTAATAGAATATTTTATTTACAATGTACTTATAAATGCAATAATGTGTTTTTTTTTCCTTTTCTTGTTTTTGGCCAAAATTTAACATCCAGAGAGCCTCTGTATTTCCCAGCCCCAATTAACATTAAATGGTTCAGTCCTGCCCCCCAAACCACATGCGAATAATACTCGCTATCTGTGAATTGTAAGTGAGAAGTGCCAGTGGAGCATCATATCCCAGCTTCCTAAAGAACAATCTGGCTTCCAAAAATGAAAGGAAAGAAAAAGAAGACAGTATGTCACTCACTTTTTCACAAAGGTAGGTGTAGTCTGTGAGTGGTGGAAATTAACTTGTTAGCTTAGTCTGTAGTGAAATAGGCTTCTATACTTCTATGCATGTGCTCCCTTTTGAACATCTTCAAAGAAAATTCTGAGTATTTGTATTGGACTCCTCTTTTAGGATAACCTTTAGGAAACTGTTCATACTATCAGTTGTACTTGCCCCTGCATGGTGCTAGGCCCAACAGATACAGCTTCCATCTCCATCCCCCTACCAATGAACCAGCCCTGTCTTCTCATCTCCATACCCCTATCAATGAACCAGCCCTGTCTCCCCGTCCCCATACCCCTACCAATGAACCAGCCCTGTCTCCTCGTCCCCATACCACTACCAATGAACCAGGCCTGTCTCCCCATCCTCATACCCCTACCAATGAACCAGCCCGGTCTCCTCATCTCCATACCCCTACCAATGAACCAGCCCTGTCTCCTTGTCCCCATACCACTACCAATGAACCAGGCCTGTCTCCCCATCCTCATACCCCTACCAATGAACCAGCCCGGTCTCCTCATCTCCATACCCCTACCAATGAACCAGCCCTGTCTCCTCATCTCCATACCAGTACCAATGAACCAGCCCTGTCTCCTCATCTCCATACCCCTACCAATGAACCAACCCTGTCTCCCCATCCCCATACCACTACCAATGAACCAACCCTGTCTCCCCATCCCCATACCACTACCAATGAATCAGGCCTGTCTCCCCATCCTCATACCCCTACCAATTGAACCAGGCCTGTCTCCCCATCCCCATACCACTACCAATGAACCAATGATCTGCCCATCAACATCCCCCTACCAATGAACCAGCCCTGTCTCCCCGTCCCCATACCACTACCAATGAACCAGGCCTGTCTTCCCATCCTCATACCCCTACCAATGAACCAGCCCTGTCTCCCCGTCCCCATACTACTACCAATGAACCAGGCCTGTCTCCCCATACCACTACCAATGAACCAGGCCTGTCTTCCCATCCCCATACCACAACCAATGAACCAGTCCTGTCTCTCTGTCCCCATACCACTACCAATGAACCAGTCCTGTCTCCCCATACTCTTACCAATGAACCAGTCCTGTGTCCCCACACTCCTACCAATGAACCAGTCCTGTGTCCCCATACTCCTATCAATGAACCAGTCCTGTCTCCCCATACTCCTACCAATGAACCAGTCCTGTGTCCCCATACTCCTACCAATGAACCAGTCCTGTGTCCCCATTCTCCTACCAATGAACCAGTCCTGTCTCCCCATACTCTTACCAATGAACCAGTACTGTGTCCCCATACTCCTACCAATGAACCAGTCCTGTCTCCCCTTACTCCTACCAATGAACCAGCCCTGTCTCCCCATCCCCATACTCATACCAACAAACCAGCCCTGTCTTCACATACCCCTACCAATGAACTGCCATTGTCTCCAAGCTAAGAGAAGTGAGGAGTATTTTGTTGGATGACATGTCAGCTGCCATAATTGCAGAGGGTTTGTAGGAATTTCTTTTTTCATTATTAGAATTTTTTTTTTAATTTTG
Organism: Colossoma macropomum; assembly: GCF_904425465.1. Classification (NCBI taxonomy): domain Eukaryota; kingdom Metazoa; phylum Chordata; class Actinopteri; order Characiformes; family Serrasalmidae; genus Colossoma; species Colossoma macropomum. The sequence continues at coordinate 36,209,813 of NW_023494784.1, read as the reverse complement.
AAGCCTCAGACTGTTGTTTAAATTAGCCAGCTGGCTGTCAACTAAGAAGCCAAGCTAGCGCTAAGCTTTTACACTGCTGTTGTCAAACATTGTAAGTGTTTTGTTCATCATAATAGCTTTGTTATTTAATAATTTACCACAGTTATTTGTTTGTCTTGAACATTTTGGCAGAATTATGAGAATTACTTGGGCCCAATGTGATATCATTACCCCTACCAATGAACCAGCCCTGTTTCTCTGTCCCCATACCACTATCAATGAACCAGGCCTGTCTTCCCATCCCCATACCCCTACCAATGAACCAACCCTTTCTCCCCATCCCCATACCACTACCAATGAACCAGGCCTGTCTCCCATCCTCATACCCCTACTAATGAACCAGCCCGGTCTCCTCATCTTCATACCCCTACCAATGAACCAGCCCTGTCTCCTCATCTCCATACCCCTACCAATGAACCAACCCTGTCTCCCCATCCCCATATCACTACCAATGAACCAGTCCTGTCTCCCCATTCTCATACCCCTACCAATGAACCAACCATCTGCCCATCCCTATCCCCCTACCAATGAACCAGCCCTGTCTCCTCGTCCCCATACCACTACCAATGAACCAAGCTTGTCTTCCCATCCCCATACCACTACCAATGAACCAAGCTTGTCTTCCCATCCCCATACCACTACCAATGAACAAGCCCTGTCTCCTCATACCACTATCAGTGAACAAGCCTTGTCTCCCAATACCACTACCAATGAACCGGTAAGTGTTTTGTTCATCATAATAGCTTTGTTATTTAATAATTTACCACAGTTATGTGTTTGTCTTGAACATTTTGGCAGAATTATGAGAATTACTTGGGCCCAATGTGATATCATTTATCATAATGGGGACCACTCATGGACTACACCCACCTTTATTTTGACAAACTGAATGACAAACTGTCATCCTTTTCTTCTCTGTCTCCTGTCTTTCTTTTCTTTCTTTTCATTTTTGAAGGCCAGATTTTTCTTGAGAAAGCTGAGACTCAAACAATGTTACGTGGACAGATAAGATGAAAGTTGAACATGTGGTAAAAGTACAAAATTAAACAGCAGACTGTCGAAGCAATGTGAAAATCCCTCCTAACTGCATCACAGGACTGACCAGCACTCACAGAAAGTGTTTCATTCAGATTATTACCAATAAGCGATATTTTACTAGTTACGCTAAGACATTTGTTCAGTACATACATGGTACTGTTAATCCCCAAATCTCCCAAACTTACATAGTGTCATTTTATGTTTGCTCTGTGAGTTGCCAGTTCATTAGACACATTTACCTCACTGAGCATTTGGGTTGTGGATCATTCTCAACATCATAGTTACATACTAGCATGTGTTGTCAGGTTTTTACATGCTGTATGCACTTACTGGCAACATCTTGCATATGTGAAGCATATGTGAAGTCACAGTTTTGAGTTTCTGACCACAGAACCACACTTGGGTTTTTTGGATATTTTTGGATGGCATGACAAACAAAAAAATCAAAGTGCATAACGTTAACATGACACTACAGGGACAGTGTCCCTTCTGTGTTGAGAATGATCCACCACCCACAAGGTCAGTGAGGTAGCTGTATCTAATAAACTTGTAGTTGGAGCCTAAGGGGACTTAAGAAATGGTAAGGTCCAAGATGGAGATTTGGGAAATGTATACATTCTAGAAAAAATACAAGATAAACAGTGACTAATAATGGAAATATATGAAAAATAATTAAAACTAAGAATAATAATTCTAATAATACACAAACCACTCCACCAAACTGAATAATCATACAATTATATACATGGACACATTTGATCACTGCACCAACAATATGATTAGAAACAGTACTAATTTACTGCCAAAGAAATTTGGATTATATTACTGAATGATTTTTGTTAGTATTCTAAAATCCACTGTGAAGTTTTCATAAGCTCTACAGGCAAATCCACCACATGTTGATGTAGTTTTAATGAAAGATGCCAAATATTTATAGTAAAATGCCACTAGACAATTTCATCTTCATCTAAGATGCAATGAACATGTTTTCTCTTTTATCTAATCAGTCTGTGCTGTCAAGTAGAGGTACTTCAGAATTTTGACCTTCACACAGACACACTGACTTCCTGTTTATGTTTCTCACCTAAATCAACATGCATCCACACACACACACACACATACACACACACACTCACACTCTATGTTGAGGTCAAAATGAGCTGTTTTCCTTTTTCCTACATACTAATATGTCCGCCCCTGTCTGTTTCACAGATCTACATGAACACAAGGTTAAAAAAAGATGCCAAACACAACTACAGAGTTGCCTCTTGAGAGCTTTACCAGCATCTACAGCTGCTTTAACTCTTTTAGTCTGTTACTACCCAACACTACCTCTAATAACATTCAGTGTACAAATTAAGTCACATCTCACTGCCACCAGCTCTGTTTGCTGCTAGCTGTCCGTTGAGTGCAGCAGGAAGCCATAGGTGTGTGGGCTGAGTGTTTCTGATCAGTGTGGGTCTCACTAAAACCACAATAGTTTCTATACCAACAGTGGTAGTGAGAATAAAGACCTTTTTAATGTATGTACTAGTGTATAGTGTTTCTCCTTCCATAGGACTGCTGTTATGTGTCTTTTGTTCCATTGCTCTATATTAGATTAATCATTTTTATACAATTACTTCTCAATCATTAGTTTGGACATCACTCACAGTCTCTCACTCTTACATTCTACCTGTGCAATTAATACCTGTTTTATTAACTACCATAAATATGAAATATGCAATAAATGTTTCTGTTACTAGTATTAAAGGGCACATACTATGGAGAACTGAATTTTCCTCACTTTGGAAACTAAGCCTGTTTTACACTGATTTAATCAGTTCCATGATGTCACAAAAACCAATGCATTTACACAGTATATCCACCTTTCCATCCACGCTGAGGTTATAAAGAGTGTTTTAGTCTGGACTGGTTTTTTAACCAAGCACAATACAGAGCAGCCAATCAGAACAGAGATAATTTACATAGATCAGTCTTAAAGGCACAGTAACAGAAACAGCTTGTTTAATTCTAAGTAACAGAAAGAGGATGAAAAATGGTCATTTAAAAATTAAAACAGCACAAATGAGAAAGTGGATATCAGGGGAAAAGTATAATATAAGTAAAATGTAGGATATGGGCCCTTTAATGCTTTAAATTGTTCTTGGCACTATATACAGGCCTGCAGGGAGTTATTGTACATGTAATGAAATAAAAGTAAAAAAAAATTAAAATTTCGTATTGTAAACGTGGAGTGCAGCTCCAACTCTGGGCTTTTCTTGCCACCTGGTGGCCAGAAATGGTGTGGCTTTGATGCCAAAAGTTTCTAAATGGAAGAATAGTTTTAGGGAAAAAACAACTTTAGTTAGCATAGAACCTTTATTTTATTTCTTCAGAAAAAAATGGTTCTTCTGTGGTGTCGTCCCAAAGAACTCTTTTTAGCAAGAGTCTACCAAATTGTGAGTTTCTCTCTCACAGATGACTTTCTTTAGTAGGAAGTGCAGGAAGGACCACTAATTTATGAATATATAATTCACTGGCATTTAGCAAATACATTTTTTGGGGGGCTAAAATTTGGTGTATCTGAACAGGTCACAGTAGTAATATAAAGTATGATAGTCTTTATAGTTTAATTTATAAAAATAAAAATTTAAAATAAAAAAAAACAGGAAAGTGAACATACTGAGATCAATCAGTCATTGTGTAATAGTGTAATCAGTTACTATACTGTGAAAAAGTTTTTGGCACCTAAGAAAATTAGATTTAAAAAGCTGTTTATGTGATCAGTAAGTAAATATTTACCTGAATAAATTAAAGAGATTTATCCTAGGCTTTCTACGTAAACAATCTTAATAAAAACATCATAACAAATTATTCACTATGCTATGTTACTGTTACTAGTATTAAGGGGCCCGTATCATGGATTAAATTTTCCTTTCCTTTCTTTCTTTTATGAAAAAGTTTGATGCAGTGTGCGAACATTGTTAAAGTTTCAAAACATCTCCATTACAAACAGTCCATTTATGTAATGAAGCTGCAAAAACAGGCTGTTTATATCTCACAGTTTTTGTGAGGGGAATGAAATAAATATATATATATACACATACACTGTTCAGGCACAACATTATGACCACCTCCTTGTTTATATGCTCATTGTCCATTTTATCAGCTCCACTTACTATATAGGTGCACTTTGTAGTTTTACAATTACAGACTGTAGTCCATCTGTTTCTCTGCATACTTTGTTAGCCCCCTTTTACCCTGCTCTTCAGTGGTCAGGACACAGCAGTTCTGCTGGAGGTTTTAAAAACTGTGTCCACTCATTGTCCACTCTATTAGACACTCCTACCTTGTCAGTCCACCTTGTAGATGTAAAGTCAGAGACGGTAGCTCATCTGCTGCTGCACAGTTTGTGTTGGTCATCCTCTAGTCCTTCATCAGTGGTCACAGGACGCTGGTCACAGGACGCTGTCCACAGGACGCTGTTAGCTGGATGTTTTTGGTTGGTGGGCTTCTCTCAGTCCAGCAGTGACACTGAGGTGTTTAAAAACTCCAGCAGCACTGCTGTGTCTGATCCCCTCATACCAGCGCAACACACACTAACACATCACCACCACGTCAGTGTTGCTGCAGTGCTGAGAATGATCCACCACCGAAATAGTACCTGCTCTGTGAGGGTCTATGGGGGTTCTGACCACTGAAGAACAGGGTAAAAAGGGGCTGACAAAGTATGCAGAGAAACAGATGGACTACAGTCTGTAATTGCAGAACTACAAAGTGCACCTATATAGTAAGTAAGATAAAATACAAGAAAAAAATTTGATATGGTACATTCCGGTACCTCTTTTTCTGAGTGTAAGACATATAACAGTCTAAGGAGCTGTATCGTTGTTTTATCTGGCAATAATTCTAATCCTATCTTCAGGGGAAAATTTGTATTGTTATTTACACTTTGTGAGAGATATTTACAAGTGTGTAAGAGATAGCGAAGCTCCCAAAGGGCTACTATACATCACCTTGTATATTACAAAATATGAAATGGAATCAAATCAAAATGCCTGCCACATAATGGACTTTGAAAACAACTTCAAAAATATGCTTAATTGTTTAGCTGAGTCTGTCCTTCGTGAACCACTTTTTATCAAGTGTATTTCTTTTCTCCACCACTAGGGGGCATTAAAGCCTCTCTTTCATCTAGAAAGTCTGTTCAAGGGAGACTGCCCTCCTGCACAATTAAATTCCTACACCAAACTCACAATGTGCTCAGATAATCCTCTTTTGCTTAATTTCTTAAAACTCCACACTGTATTTGTCCCCAGTTCTACCACTGACCCCATTACTGTCACATATACTCCATTAAAACAATGAGACAGAGAAACTCCCATCATCTGGACTCTCTGAAACATACTGTGGGAAGAAACTTGAATCGGCTTTCTCTCCTGTTATTATAATTAATACGAAATAAGTAATTTAGTTGCTCTGATGCTCATTGGCTGTCTGACAGCATAAGTTTGAAGTGTGAGTAAGAGACCTCACATATCTTTGTGGAAACTTTTAAATAAACGACTCAGACATGTGGTACTGAAAATTCCCAAAGAAGTTCATCAGGTGCTTTAATCAGGCACCATATGGACCCTACCCTATGTCATTCAGCTCCTTGACCTATTTAACTAAGGTTAAAGGTGACCCTATACTTCAATATGCAAATCATAAATTCAAGACGGCCATACTCCACACCACAAGTGGTTTGATGGTCAACTTGGTCTCCAAACCAACCTGTTATCTATCACCTGTTATCTCAGTGGTGTAAACAAGACTTACAGCCTGTGAGTGAAGTTATGTAGAAAATTCACCCTTTAACTGCTGCTGCACTCAGCACTTTAACTTTAGACTCATACTTTGCACAATGTAAAGGTTACAGGTATGATTGTGTGTGTGTGTGTGTGTGTGTGTGTGTGTGTGTATGAGTGTGTGATGGTAGTAATGCAAGTTTTATTTTATCTTCATTTTATTTTTTTGTATTTTATCTTATTGTATTTTATCTTATTGTATTCTATTTTATTTCATATTTATTTTATTTTATTTTATTCATTACATGTAAATGTTTGTCTGATACTGTGCACTGTGAGCTCCTGTAACCAAAACCAAACTCCTTGTATGCTTGATTCTGATTCTGATATGCAGGCCATTGTATGGCAACATTTTTCAGATTTACTATTATTGTGCTATCATCAACATTACATGTTAAAACTCAGGCACGTGTAAGTTCACTGGACATTTTGGATAGTAAATAAAATGGCTAATTTATGTTGGATGCATCGATTCCTGCTTCCTGTCACCACCATTGGAAAGACGGAGTAAGTTTCTCTAGAATGGAGCATTTCACACCAAACCACTCTGGATGTTAACATCTCTACATTTCCCCTTTAATTGATCACTGGGATGCATCTACAAATGTCATAAAAACTTTCACTCTGGCTCCTGTTTGGATGTATTTTGTGATTAAAAAGGGCATCTTTACCATCAACGTCTGGTCTTTTCAATACAATCTGTTTTGTAATTTTGCGTCTGTACGCGACCACAATGGATTTGAAATGAATCAAGGTGTGATTGAAGTGTAGACTTTCAGCTTTAATTCAAAGGGTTAAACAAAAACATTGCATCGTTTAGAAATTGCAGCCACTTTTTACATAGTCCCTCCATTTTCACAGGCTCCAAAGTAATTGGACAAACTAAAATAATTACAAATACAAGGATTCTTTTTTTACCACTTGGATGCAAATCCTTTGCATTTAATGACTGCTTGAAGTCTGAAACCCATGGACATCACCAATGCTGAGTTTTCTCCCTTGAGATGCTTTGCCAGGCGTTTACTGCAGCTGCCTTCAGTTGCTGCTTGTTTGTGAGTCTTTCTGCCTTCAGTTTTGTCTTCAGTAAGGGAAGAGCATGCTCAATTGGGTTGAGGTCAGGTGACTGACTCAGCCATTTAAGAACATCCCATTTCTTTGCAATAAGAAGCTCTTTGGGCTACTTTTGCAGTATATTTTGGTTCATTATCCATGTACTGTGAAGCACCATCCTATTAATTTTGCAGCACTTGGCTGAATCTGAGCAGGAAGTAGAGCTCTATACACTTCAGGATTCATCCTGCTACTTCTATCAGCAATCATATCATCAGTAAACACCAGTGACCCAGTTCCACTGGCAGCCATGCATGCCTATGCCATAACACTGCCTTCACCTTGTCTGACAGATGATGTGGTACACTTCAGATCTTTAGCCCTTCCTTTCCTTCTCCACACTCTTCTCTTCCCATCATTCTGGTACAATCTCGGTTTCATCCGTCCAAAGAATCTTGTTTCTGAACTGGGCAGGCTTTTTTAAGTGTTTTCTTTGGGTGTTTTTTCGAATTACGGGCTTTTCCAGTCATTTGTTTTGCACTTTTTCAAAATTTACCCCTAGAATATCCTTGACTAGATTAGATATTGTGAAGACCTTTTTGCTCAACACGGAAGGAATTCTGTGATCGTCCACTTTAGTTGTCTTACAGGGTCTTCCAGGCCTTTTGGTGTTGCTGAGCCTGCCAGTGCATTCCTTCTTTTTAAGAATGAAAGAAACTGTTGATTTGGCCACACTTAAAGTTACTGTTGTCTCTCTGATAGGGTTGTTTTGTTTTCCCAGCCTGATGTTGGCCCCTTTATTTGCAACGACACCTCTTTGGACCACATATTGAGAGTTCCCATGAACAGCTACCACATGCATTTTCAACTCTTGGAATCAGCTCCAAATCTTTTATCCCCTTAATCTGTCATGAAATAAACATGGAACAGGCCCCACTTGGCTATGAAACTGCTAATGCAATATTGTCAATAAACCCCTTCAATTAAAGTAAAGGATAAAACACATGTCAAAATGATATGAATGCCTATAAAAACAGCTGTACTTGTTCCATCTGTGTAAAGAAATGACTCCAGACAAGGACATCAGCCACCATGAACCAGCCATCCTTCATAAAACCTACATGAAAGGCCACATGCTCACTGTCAACGGCAGAGGACAATACAACTTGCAAAACCTCCTCTGGCTTTTTACATGGACAAGTCAACATACTATGTCACCACACACAGCGGCATTTTGAGGCATACTGTATAGAGGCACACATTCACATATATGCATACACATGCATATAAACATGTACATCATGTTTGCTGGTTGACATCAGGGAGAAAATTCTGATTCATGGTGAAACAAAAGCATACTGGGATGTTTGCAAATCCTGTCTTGCTAATGAAAGCAGCTGCACAGAATATTAAAGATTAAATAACACATTTTACCACCGATGTCACCAAATGGTGATGAGTTGTGAGCTTGCTAAGATTCAGAAGAGGGCTTTTAACATCTTCGGCGAGGTGCTGCACCCTGTCTTCTCAGGATGTGGTATCACAGTTACCTAGAAAAGCGTCATGTGAACATGAATCACAATGGCACTCAAGTGTTAGTGGTGTAAGAAGAGCTTTTAGTCTGATATGAGGCCAACTTTTTTCCATTTCTCTTAAAATGACCAATATAGGGCTTTTGTTATGCTGTACTGCTCCCACACTGCTGTAAGAGTCATTTATACCCAGCACTGCATGTGCAGTATTCAAGGCCTCTCATATTTAGTGCAATATATCTCTAAATGAGCCGTAAAAACAGAACTCCAAAGACACCAAGCGATGGTAAAGTTGAGGCCAAAACAACTTTGAAGGACACCATGTTCGTTAGCTGGTAGCAAGGACACAGTTATGACAGACAGTAAAAAAGCAGGACAAGACAAATACAGATGCTTTTGAGCTTTGGTGCTTGTGGACACTTTTGAGGGCACCTTGGACAACAAACAAATGATAATAGAATATAACATAATAGAATCTGTACATACTTTGCCCATTAATAAAATATATTACACTAACACAATTATTGGCAAAAAGAGGGAAAGTCAAACACCATATTGTCAAGTCAATTCAGTGCATCTCCTTTTTGTTCATTTTATGTAAAACATTTCATGTAGATAAGCCACAGAGGAGACGGCCTTCACTACAGGTTACACATAAGTGTAATGAATCAGGCCAGACAGCTCAGTGTAAAGTAACATTATGAGAGAATAATCTTTGGCGGGGTGACAGGCTAACCTTCTGTAGCGTTAGCATAAAGTTATACTTTCCAATGGATTCACCTCAGATTGAATCTACTCTGCATTATTAAAGACGCACATGTACTCAGCTGTGAAGTCATTAGCTAATGTAACAAATCATTATAGTTGCCTTTTTTTGATGATTAACTAATTCATTGACAATGGCTCACTGTCTTCATTTGCATAACTGGGTCGGCCAGTATGAAACGATTTGGTTAGGTACTGACTAGATTCTGTGTTAATAGGCACAGATCATGGCAGACAGTGGGCACAAATAAGGGTTAACCCTTAACTAGAAAATAAAAAAGAAATAAAAAGAAATGCTTTGGAAAATACTTAATTCACCCTAGATACTGCTTTATATAAAAAGGAATAAACACAAAAAGTGTTTCCACAAATCATATTTTGTTTGTGAATGCAGCTGTACTGTATATTGTGTACATGCATGACACATAAATACATACATACAAACTACAAACATGACACATGGATATCTCTAAATTATAAATTCATATGAAAGCATTTAATACAGTTCTAGTGAAGGCTGTGGTCAATGCAACTTTACAGGACCTTTAAGTACAAGTCAGAATGTGGGAAGGTGTCAGTCAGAGCTGGGTAGTGATTAAGAAACATGGTTGTCAGTCAGTGTCAGAAACAGAATGAAGGGCAACTGCCTTTATTTCCAGCCACATGACAAACGGGGTCTTTGAGCTCTCGCTCTCTCTCTCTCTCTCTCTCTCTCTCTCTCTCTCTCTCTCTCTCTCTCTCTCTCTCTCTTTCTCTCTCTCTCTCTCTTCCAACATAACTATATCATGTAGCTGAAATAGCCAATATCATACACTTAGTCCCAGTCCCATTTCACTCTTTGCCCCTTCCATTTAGCCCTTACCCCTCTGTTTTGCGTGTTCACACCTAGAGGTAGGGGGTTCTGATTCTTGCTGAGATAGAGAGGGGGAGGGCGAAGTGTTAGGGCTACATGGCCCTCCAAACTGAGTTTTTTCAGAGGCACACTTCAAAGGAAAACCAGCAAGATGGCTGCACAAGCAACCAAAGAAACACACAAATGCAATAATTTTGTCCATTACAGAATTACGATAATAATAAGATTTTAACCACTATCAACTCAGTTACAAGAGGCAAGGAGACACTCGAAAACAAAGGAGTGAAGGCAAAAATAAGAAATGAGACTGGCCTCTACATTATGTGGGGGAAGCCACGGCTGTGCAATGATTTTTTTAGCCAATGTTAAACCAATGAACCATTTCTTCCTTTATTTTCCTGTTAAGTTTAAATTAGAGTCATTGTAAAGCAATAATACTACTGAATCTTTCCCCCACAGTGCAGACAGTGTGGTAGTAACATATGTCCAGAAGTCATAAACATCCCCACATTCCCACACCATATGCAAAAAGTTCTCATTAGTTGTTGGGGGCAATGGTTACAGTAAGGATTTAATGCAGTTTTTGTAAGCATTTTTGTGGTGTCCAATATAACCTATGACAGCATTTAAAATGGATCAGTTGATGATTGAGGTTCTTTGATGCATGAAATATGTTTTCCCACACTATTTTCCAATCAATTGTATAGCAGATTCTCAGATAGACTGAATTGGGAGCTTCTTATGTAATGTTTCAATGAGATGAGAATATATAATTGATACAAGACCACATGGTGGCGCATTACTGATCCAACTTTAAATCGGATGTGCCTTGAGGCTTGGTCTAATTTTTTTTTTGTATATGTTGATATATATGTTGAACATACTCACGATGGTGAAATAGTGGTGAATCTGAAAAAAAAAAGGATTTCTCTGGGGACTAATGCACTCTAATGTACTTCTGGATTGAAAACATACATTTTTAAACCAAAAGATTATTGCAAAACTGACATCATACAGTGTGTTCATAACCATTTAATGTAATAAATTTTTTTTTCTTTTGGAGGCTTTAAACTCTTCAGACGTTCCTGTCACCACCACTGTGATCAATTCTAAATCTGTAAGTTTCTCTGAATGACTTTGTTTACATCTTAACTACTTAATAATGCTGAAATTTTGAAAAAAGCTAAAACAGTGTCCTGATGGGAGTAACTGAAAAGGGTTGTGTAGTGGACGAAAAGAGCCTCCTACTATGGGAGATACAGACTTTTCTGTGCACAGACTGAATAGAGCACTGCTGGTTGGTTTTCATGACATAACAAAAAAAACCTTAGTGTTGTGTATATACTACATCAAACTTTTTTTAATTTCAAAGTAACAAGGATATTTGGTTTTCCACAATATGGACCATTTAGGCCTTAAGAATATTTTGTCTATTTGTATCAATTTACCATTAAGTCATTTGTAGGATATATAATCAGAGAAAACTGTCACTATTTGTTCCATTTAAGTGCAGTTAAATGTGGAAACTCTGACATTTCAAACAGAGACTTGCAGTTGCTGTGGTGGTTAAACGTACTTTACTGCACTTTAAAAATACATTTTAAGTCCTGATCTCAATGTATCTCTGATGTTCTATTGAGCAACATCTTAATTGCTCACACAGTCTTGCTGAACTGTTGCTGTAATAGTCCAGAGTGGTCTGTTGTAGCTGCAGTGCAATGGTGGGCACTACAGCAGTGCTGTCACGACTCTTGTAGGCTCTGAACTCTCCTTGGACTCCATCTCCCAGAATCCCCTGGGAGAACACTCTTGCCAGCCTCACTCTTGCGCTCCAACCAGCACTCCAGTTCCCCAGAGTACTAATTGTTTTCACCTGTTCTTCCCTGATTAGTTTAGCTTAAAGCCCAGGCTTGTAGTTAGTCTCTTTGTGAGGTATTGCTTCTTCTCACATAGCTACTGAGCGTTTATTTCTGACTGTCCGGTCCTATGCTGACCTTTTTGCCATGTGTTTTGACCTGCCTTTTGCCTGACCCCTTTTTGGATATTTTTGCTTGGTTCTGTTTGTGTTTTTGTGTATTTTGTCTTTTTCTGGATCTGACTATTGCCTGTGACCGGACTACATTTGTGGATTCTGTCTTCACTATTAAAGCCTCCCATTCACCTTTTAGCTGCAAGCGTCTATGTCATTCTGTCGTTACAGATGTCTGTTACAGAATACCTCGCCGACCATGCAGACGGCAGATCCAGAGGCTTTACAGAAAGCGTTGAACGAGCAAGGACATCTGCTCAGCTGACATCAACATGTGCTAGGATGGGTAACTCAGTCTCTGGAGGCTATAGCTCATCAGCAGTCGGAGCAAAAAACTCAGCTGGCGCTTCTGGTCAACAGCGTGAAGGATCTCACCACGCAACTTCAGAGGGGTAACACAGCAGAGCCAGTGGTGAGTCCCGTCAGTCCCCCAAGTTCAATGGTAAACTCGAGTGCTGTTTTTTCCAGTTAGTAAACCGGATAAATTTGATGGCAACCCCTACAAGTGTCGCGTTTTTTTTGCTTCAGTGTGCCATCTTTTTTGACATTTCCCCCGCTAGCTCCGAACATGCCAAAATTTCGTTTGTGGTATCTCGCCTATCAGATAAAGCCTTGGAATGGGCCACAGCTAGCTAATGTGGTGAGTGTTCCCACAAAGGGGTTGGTTTCCAAATCATTTTCACTACCAGTAACTGTCTGCTGTCATCAAGTGTCTGTTGTTGTTGTTTCAGCCCTTATAGATTCCGGAGCTGAGGGAAACTTTATCCATTCCCACCTCGTTGAACAACTCTGTTCCTGTAGAAGACCTGCCAACCCCTCTGTGAGTAGCTGCGCTGGATGGAGCCCAAGTCGGAGCCATTTCATCTCAGACCCAGCCCATACTCCTCAAAGCCAGTGCTCTACATTCTGAAAACCTGTCCCTTTTTCATCCTAGAACACTCAGAGTTTGAACTTATTCTAGGCTTACCCTGGTTAGAGAAACATAACCCCACTATCTCCTGGTCACAACGAGAAATTCAGAAATCTGAATTCTGCCATGTGAACTGTGTGTCTTCCCCCACAATGTCTGTCAGGTCAACTTCCATAGAAAGCCCCCAAACAGACCTTAATGTGACCATTCCTCCTGAATACATGGACCTCAAGGAGGTGTTTAGCAAGTGCAGTGCCACCAAATGTCCCCCACACAGACCCTATGACTGCACCATAGAACTTGTGGAGAATCGTGTATTCCCTAAGTCACGCATTTATCCCCTTACTCAAGAGGAGAAACTGGCCATGGATACCTATATCCAGGAAGCTCTCGATCAGGGTTTTATCCGCCCATCAACATCCCCAGTAGCCTCAGGCTTTTTCTTTGTCAAAGAGAAGGATGGAGGTCTTCGTGCCTACATAGATTATCGAGGTCTGAATCAAATCAGTCATATCCTTATCCTCTTCCATTAGGTCCCTCTGCTTTAGAACAATTAAAAGGAGCCAAATATTTCACCAAACTGGATTTGAGAAGTGCTTATAACCTGATTCGTGTCAAGGAAGGAGATGAATGGAAAACAGCCTTTGTGACCACCAGGGGGCACTACAAATATCTTGTTATGCCTTTTGGGCTCTCTATTGCCCCCTCTGTCTTCCAAGCATTTATCAATGACGTTCTCAGAGATGTTGGGTAAATTTGCGATAGCCTATATTGACGACATTGTGTACTCACCGGACCTGGAATACCACATCAGTCATGTTCGGGCAGTCCTTCAAAAGCTCTTAAACAATTTGTATATAAAAGGAGAAAAGTGCAAATTCCACATCCAATCCGTTTCCTTCCTGGGTTATGTCATTAGCGCCGACGGGGTCATTATGGACGATAAGAAGGTCGATGCAGTGTTGAATTGGCCCACTCCTTCATCCGTTAAAGAGCTCCAATGATTCCTAGGTTTTGCTAATTTTTATCGTTGTTTCATTTGAGGCTTTAGTAGCATTGCTGCTCCCCTCACTGCTCTACTCAAAAGAAATCCCAGAAAGTTTCAATGGACTGAACCAGCTGATGGGGCTTTTCAAACTTTGAAAGAATCATTTTCTACTGCCCCTATCCTCAAACATCCTGATCCCTCAAAACCTTTTGTCGTGGAGGTGGATGCCTCAGAAATAGATGTTGGCACTGTTCTATCTCAACGTTTTTGGTAACCCTCTTAAATTCCATCTGGTAGCTTTCTACTCTCACAAGTTGACATCATCTGAACGCAACTATGGTATTGGCGATCGTGAACTATTGGCAGTTAAACATGCGTTGGAGGAATGGCATCATTGGCTAGAGGGAGCTAGGCATCCCTTCCTTGTACTCGCTGACCACAAAAATCTCGAATATTTACATAACGCTAAATGACTTAATGCCCGTCAAGCTCGTTGGTCCCTATTCTTTGCTAGATTCAATTTCAACATCACATACCACCCCGGTTCAAAGAACACCAAAGCAGATGCTTTGTCCTGTATGCACCAATCTGAATCTTCTGACTCTGCACCATCTGATCCTGAACCAATCTTGCATGCCCCCCACAGTGAATGTGTCTGCCATTCGTTGGGAAATAGATGAAGAAATAGAAAAGACCTTAGTAAACTTCCAAGTTCCTGGTCATTGCCCCCCTGGTAAACTTTATGTCCCATCACAGTTTCAGGCTAATAACCTGGGCACACTCATCTCTCACGTCTGGTCATCCAGGAGAAACTCGCACACATCAATTGCTAGCCAATAGGTATTGGTGGGAGACCATAAACCGTGATGTGCATTCATTTGTTGCTTCATGTACTATTTGCTCTCAGTGCAAGATGCCTAAGACTTTGCCCGCAGGCAAATTGGTGCCCTTACCAGTCCCAGCCCAACCATGGTCCCACATCGCCATAGATTATGTGACGGACTTTCCTGAATCACAGGGATTTACTACTATCCTCACCGTCATTGACCGTTTTTCAAGACGTGTCCGTTTTATCCCATTTGCTAATATCCCCACAGCTTTCCAAACTGCAGAGGCTCTATTTAATCAGGTTTTTCATTTTTTTGGTATCCCCGAGGATATTTTGTCAGATAGAGGTCCCCAGTTTACTTCACAAGTTTGGTCCGCTTTTTTTGAACACGTAGGAGTGTCAGTCAGTTTGATGTCTGGGTATCATCCACAGCCTAATGGCCAATGTGAGTGAATGAACCAAGAACTGGGAAAATTCCTTAGACTCTTTTGCTTAAACAACTCATCAGACTGGTCTAAGTTTCTTTTATGGGCAGAAATGGCACAAAATTCATTGACAAGTTCTGCTACAGGTCTTTGACTTTTCAGTGTGTCCTGGGCTACCAGCCTCCTCTGGCACCATGGACGGGTGCCATCACTAATGCCCTAGCTGTTGATGCCTGGATGCAGAGAAGCAAAAGCGTTTGGGAAGAAACTCATCAGCATACTGAAGATGTGCTGCGTAAGAACAAGGAGAAGGCAGACCGTCATAGAGGAGAAACCCCCATCTATCAGCCTGGAGATAGAGTGTGGCTGTCTACCAAGGATTTCAGAGCGTCAGAGGGAAGTAGAAACTTAACGAAGTGACTTATAAATTAGATTTGCCCCCAGGGCACGTTCTCATGTTTGTTTCATGTCTATTTACTGAAACCTTATTCCAGGGCCCTTGGACGAGGCTACGCCGGATGTCACACCACCCCAGGAGATAGATGGAGCACCTGCGGTTGCTGAACTCCCGGAGACATGGAGGTGTACTCCAGTACCTCGTGGACTGGGAGGGATACGACCCTGAGGAGCAGTGTTGGGTACCTGCATGGGATATCTTGGATCCCGGTTTAATAGCAGACTTCCACGGTTGTCACCCAGAGAAACCTGCTCCTCGACCTAGGGGCCGTCCACGGAAGGTACCCTCCAATCTTTGGGGGGGGTACTGTCACGACACTTGTAGGCTCTGAACTCTCCTTGGACTCCCCTGAATCCCCTGGGAGAACACTCTTGCCAGCCTTACTCTTGCGCTCCAACCAGCGCTCCAGTTCCCCAGAGTACTGATTGTTTTCACCTGTTCTTCCCTGATTAGTTTAGCTTAAAGCCCAGGCTTGTAGTTAGTCTCTTTGCAAGGTATTGCTTCTTCTCACACAGCTACTGAGCGTTTATTTCTGACTGTCTGTTCCTATTCTGATCTTTTTGCCGTGTGTTTTGACCTGCCTTTTGCCTGACCCCTTTTTGGATACTTGTGCTTAATTATTAACAACTTTTGTTTATAATTAAGGCTCATTTGCATCATGTATAATTATTGTAATTAGTTTTTTTGCACAAAAATCCAAATTTAAAAAATTTTAAGCACAGATGTCAAAGACAGACGGCTTATTGCGGTCATGGCTAACTGGATGTGGGGCTGTAAATTGAGCAAAATGTATCTTGGTTTCTGCTAATGGAATATTTTTTGTGATGAAATGTCTGGAGTGACTCCTTTCAATGAGGAAAAGTGAAAAGCAACGGATGGTTAATTCTGCAACTGAATGTTGTCAGTGGTAAATAACAGACTAGCTGTTGGTCATATGATTTATTTGGGCAAAGTCGTTAACAATAACCTCTACTTGACGTGACCACTGCAGACAAGCGAAAGGGTTATGACATTTAAACTTGATGGCACACATTTCTACTGTGTTCGTAAAATATATTTTACCTTCAAAAAAGTGTTGGTGTACTAGAAATGAGTCAGGGAATATTATATACCCAATAATAATAATTGTTGTTGTTGTTGTTGTTGTTGTTGTTGTTGTTGTTGTTGTTGTTGTTAACAAATACTTAACCACAACTGTCACCTTTTGGACAGATTTTCAAATTGTTTTGAATAGTTAAATAGCTTTAAATATGACAACTCATTAAGATGCATTTCTATTATTTATTTATTTTCATTTTTACCCGATTTTCTCCGCAATTTAGTCGTCTCCAATTCCACCCGCTAGTTAGGACTCCCCCAATCACACACGACGCTATCAACACTAGGAGGGTGAAGGCTAACACAGGCTTCCTCCGAGCTACCCTTCTTTTCGAGCTGCTGCTCACGCAACATCACTGGACAGCCAGATCCGTTACGTCAGCTAACAGACGCCTGCGCTGACTGAGTGATGGGGGGAGAAAGGCAGCCATCCCACTCACCCAGAGAGAGCGAGGCCGATTGTGCTCTCTCGGTCTCCTGGCTGTAGCATCACCAGGGATCAAACTCGCGATCTCCTGATGATAGGGCCAACGCTTAGATGGTTGCGCCACTCGGGAGCCCTATTAAGACGCATTTCTGATTTGTAAGAAACACTGATAACCTTTCCTCTAACAACACTTCAAAGAAATTGTGACATTTTTAAATTTTGTATCTTTAATTTAGAACTGGAGCTGCAAGCCTAACAGTGTTAACAAACAGTCAATAGTCACCCAAACCGTTTCCACCATTACATGTGGTCTTGGCTGAATGACTGTGCTTAGGGTAAGTTGAAAATGATGTAAATTAGATATCTATTGACCCAGTTTTGAAAGCAGAATTATTTGCCTTTTTTCCGTTGTACGAGTCTTAAGCTGTGCAGCTGTATGGGCCCTACTTTTTGTGCTTCATGATGCTCCACACCTTTTTAGTGTGAGACAGTCTAGCATCTGCTGTAATGTGCAGAATGTGGCTTGACATTGTCAGGTTGAAAGAAGATGGAACATCCCTGAAAAAGATAGCTCCTAGAGGTGAGCATATGTTGCTTCAAAATTTCTATATATCTTTCAGCATTAATGGTGCCTTCACACATGTGCAATTTACCCATGCCATTACCACAATACCGCTCCCCCCGTATGGTGAAAGACCCTGGCTTTTGAACTTTGTGCTGCCAACAATCTGGTTGGTCATTTTCTTTTTGTGGCCCAGACAACACAACGACTACTATTTTCATAAACATCTGAAAGATCAGAACATCATCAAAATCTGAAAAGTTGAAATATCAGGCCACAGTACACATTTGTGATTATATCAATTTGTGAATATATTGAACGTACAGTTTTATGAAGTTTCATCCAGCTTCTGGCTGAGGAGTTCTGATCTGCTCTCTGTGTTTTTTATCCTCTTCACTTCCTCTGACTCCTCTCTGAAGAGAACATATTTACTGGACATCTTCTTCCTCCTTCAGTGCAGAGTGAATGAGCCTCGTCTTCACTCTCACCAGCTCTGTTATCATGATGGCGGCTCCTCAGACCAGGTTACTGCTCCTGATATTCATCATGTTTCTTCCACTCTGTGCAGGTACTGTTCTGATATGAGTGATTTGCTGTGTTTCTCACTGTTAGGCAACTGATACCTTGTCTTTGAATGGAAATGTATGTAATCTTTACTTATTGACAGCACGAGCGCTACGATACATGAATGATGTTTTAGTAATGTGTTTGTTTTAGCTGAGAGCAATATGTCTGCACTCTAAAAGTAGATTAAATTAATATGATACAGCAATTTAACATTGTTTTAAAACATTAGTTCACTATTTCAGTTTAAATAGTATTTAAAGTGTCCATTGCAGAATGTAGGTTAAAAAACTGCATTTCTTACTGAGTGAGATCGATTTGTTGGAAAAATAGCCAGTAAAGTTCTTCTGGAAATTAGGATGGATTAAGGTATTTTGGGACACTTCATTTAACCCCTGTTAATTTATACTTTAGCTGTTGTGTTTTCAGAGCAAATAAAATGTTGTTTGATTCAGAGCAGGGTTCTTCAGATATCTATTACTATCTATTCACTCTAATGCTGGTGCAAAAACTGCAATTCATACAAAATGCAACATGCAACATTAATATAGCATTAATTACCATTTACCAAGAAAAAAAACAAGAGACACAGACAGACAGACAGACAGACAGACAGACAGACAGATAGATAGATAGATAGATAAAACTAATTACACTAATTAATCAATTTGAAGAAGCTCACTTTCAAATGTTTAACAATAGAGATTTTATTGAGACTGATTAATTCAGTTAAATTTTGATCTGTCAGATATGTGATTTCAGAATAATTTCCTTTAGTCTAATGTTAATTGAATAAATTTAAATTAAAACTTTAGTTTGAATGTTTCATTTTATGCAGTGTTTAAAGGATGCAGGACGCACGGACGTCACCTTTTTATCTTTCCTTTTAATGGGCCAAAATAATGTCACCATGTTGGCTTTGTATGATTCAGAAATGTGTGGTAATTAGACATTCAAATACTGAATTTTAAATATTTAAACGCTAAAACGAATGCAGACCAAGAATACAGATGTTTCTGAGCAAGCAGTAGTTCAGATACTCTGTCAGGTGTATGAATTCAGGGGGCAGGTTTGTTTAGTCTGATGTTGATTCACTGCATTTGCATTTTAGTTCAAATGTTGCAATTTATATAAAATAGGTAACTGGTTTCTATTGTGTCATTTAATAAAATATAAATGTAAACAACTATCATTACTGATTCAGCTGCGCTGTTAAGTGCTGTTATACTTACATACATTCCTCCCTTAAGATGTTCAAATTAAAACACTTTTAATAAAACTTCTGTTCTTCCTGCAGATTCTACTGATATATTTGATAAAAATATTCACATAATCAACAGAACTGCTTCTCAGGGAGAAACTGTGGTTTTTCACTGTAATGTAAGTGGATATAAAGGAGATAAAGGAGTTGATGTCGGATGGCGTAAGGAGGAGATTCTTCTTTTTATGTACAGTCCTGTTATTAACCAAACTGTGACAAACTACACATCAGACAGAATGTATGTCGATCCCAACAATCCATGGAAACTACAGATTTCTGATGTACAGCCTTCAGATGCAGGAACCTATACACGTTTCCCATCAGTAGTACAAGAACAATGGATATTGAGCATAGAAGATAATTCTTCATGCATTCCCCATTTATTTATTTATTTATTTATTTATTTATTTAAAAGCTTTCTTAGGAAAGCATCTGTTATTGCAGCAAAGAAGGTAAAATGACCTAATAGATTACTTAATTCCCAGATTTCACACTGAAATACTGAATGTTCAGGTGTTTACACACTTTTGGACATACAGTGTATTTTACAAACAACACGTTTGTAAAGCTAAAAGTGGAAGCTAAAAAAAATAATAAAAAGAGGTCTAGAATTTTAATTAAACAATAAATCAAATATGTTTTCAGAGTTTCTAAAAAGTGAGCACTGAGCTTGACTGTCTAATAAAAGGTGGAAAAGAGTAAATGCAATATTCTATTCCATCTTTTATTAGGCAGTCAAGCTCAGTACATCCTTTTAAGAAACTCTCAAAGCCTTTAGACACAGGAGTGTGTATGTTTCCCATCACATGTGCAGTGGGCACTGACCACAGAAGTTTTTGATTGATTGCTTATTTAAAGTTTTTAAACCTGATTCTGTTTCCAGTTTCTGAGAGTGAACCAGAGCTGTGCAGAGAAACGTTCCTCTATATCGTCCCCTCACTTACAGGAGCTGTTGCACTGTGTTTTATTATCTGCTCTGTGTGGATTCACAGGTGAGTGACCAGTACAGCAGATTCAGAGAAACTGTCCAGTGACCACAGAGGCTCTTTCATTTATTCTAAATAATATGTTTTTTATTATTATTATAATTATTATTTTTTACTATGTGTTTGGAAAACATTCCCCTCATAAACCACTACAAGGAGTGGTAAATACTTAAGTAATTGTGCTTTCTTACTATACTTTGGAGATGTGTACTTCAGTATTATTAAAATTGAAAAGCCTACTTTACTTTGACTCAATAACATTTTCAGGAGAAAAAATACTCCTTATCTTTTTTCATTTAGACCTTTAAAGTACTCAGAACAAATCTCCAGGAGACTTTTCCTTTTGTTCCTTTTGCCAAAGAATAGCTGTTCATTTATTATTTTTTTATTCATATGTGTGTAAATGAAACTGCCCTTATAGTTGCTAATCCACATTTGTGCAAGAAACAGTACTGCCCTGTCACTGCACTACACACAGTTTGCAAAAAAATTGATTTGCTAGTCTGGGTAACATAAAGCGTGATCAGCTGGTGTGCAGTGTTAAAGGTCAGCATGCATGGACTCTTAAACTTGAAGAAAATTCAATTTACATTGTGTTCTCTTAACACTAGAAGTCAATAGTCACCCTAATCTTTCCTGTAAATACATCCACAGAACCTCTCTCAAACTGCATTCAGGTCTTTACTTTAAGTTTATGAGTTAAACCATTTACTTTTGAAATTCAGATACTTAAGTTTATTGAAATATTGACTTTCCTCAAGTATTTTCTGGCTCCTTATGTCCACTTTAACTGAGTAAGATTTTGACACAGTGCTCATGTGTTAATTAATACCTCAAATATAGATTCTCTGTACTGTACCTTGTTTACTATCCTATCACCACTGAAAAGTAAACAGATACATCTGACTCTTATAAATATTTTGTTTACCTGTTATTAAAATGTTGCTTTATAAAAATATACAAAAGCTGGTCTCTATTTCTACATGACTAGCTTCAAAATTTGTTTTTCATTACAACCCCATTTTCAAAAAAGTTGGGACGCTGTGCAGAATGTAAATAAAAATAGAATGCAATGATATGCAAATCATTATCAAATCGTTAAAACTCTAACACACAAAGACGAAACCATATATAAACAGGATCCAGAGACACCGCCACCTTTTCTGGGCCTGAGCTCATTTAAAATAGACTGAGGTGAAGTGGAAAGGTGTCTTGTGGTCGGAAAAATCAACACCTGAAATTCTTTTTGGAAATCATGGATGCTGTGTTTTCAAGGCTAAAGACCACTCAGCTTGTTATCAGTGCACAGTTCAAAAGCCAGCATTCATGATGTTATAGGGGTGCATTAGTGCACATGGCATGGGAGACTGGCACATCTGTGAAGATGCCGTTAATGCTGAATGATAGATACATGTTTTGGCAACATATGCTGCCATCAAGACGATGTCTTTTTCAGGGAAGGCCTTGATTATTACAGCAAGACAATGTCAAACCACATTCTGCATGTATTACAACAGCATTGCTCCATAGTATAAGAGTCCAAGTGCTGAACTGTTGAGCAGCTGAAATCCTATATCAAACAAGAATGAGAAAATATTTCTCTTTCAAAACTACAGCAGTGTCTCCTCAGTTCCCAAATGCTTACAGAGTGCTGTTAAAAGAAGAGGTGATGAAACACAGCGGTAAATATGCCCCCGTCCCAACTTTTTTGGAATGTGTTGTTGGCATCAAATTCAAAATGGCTATATATTTTTCAGAAAGCAATAAAATACCTCAATTTCAATGGTTGATATGTTGTCTTTGTAGTATTTTCCTTTAAAAATACGGTTTACATGATTTGCATATTATTGCATCCTCTTTTTACACACAGCGCCCCAACGTTTTTGGAAATGGGTGTGTGTGTGTAATAGGTAATATGTAATATGTAATATCTACATACTGATGATGTTCAAATGACATAACAATTAGAGTAATATGCCATTATTACAGTTTCATCTTCATTTATGATGACTCGGCACAGAGACATGCTGACTTCCTGTGTAAGTTTCTCACCAAAACCAACATGGGCCCATCCACCCCCACACACACACATGCCACTCCTACCACTTCATTCAGTGTCACAATGCCTTATGCAATAATTACTGCACATGATGAGGTCAAAATGTGCTGTTCTCCTGCTTTTCTGCATGCCAATCTCAGTTCCCTGTCTGTTTAACAGGATTACACCAGCTACAGGGTTGCTGCTAGAGAGCTGCTGATATCAGCATCTACAGCTGTTTTTCTCAACACCTCTCCTGACTGGAAAAAAAAAAGTTTTTACACATTTGTAAGACACATACTGACAGTCTGGTGAGCGCCTAAATGTCAGTATGTGTCTCAGAAATGAAGTGGAGTGATAACTTGATGTTCAGAATTTTAGCTGTCTAGGATGAAGGCGGTATATTGTGTGTCTGAAACTAGTTCTGATAGCAGTTCATTGTTTTATGACATCTAAAATGAATTTAAAGTCTTTGATATGAACTTAAAGCACTGGCTGAAACAAAAGCAATTCTGCAAACACAGAGCAAGTTTTAATTGAAATACATACACAAATGCATATTTACATATTCAAACATAGGTGATCACATAAGCACAAATGCCCATACGGATGAAACTTAGTTACATATTAACATTTTAGTTTTTTTTTTTTTTTTAGTCTTGATTCCCTTTAAAAGCCTAACCAGGAATGTGTCAAATGTAAATGTTTGCTCAGCCATGTTTATATGAACAGCTGTGTTTTTTCAGTGTTGGATTCTCAATAAAGTCCTACTCTACATCTGTAATTACAGCTATACAGTATTACAGCTCTACAGTATTACACCCAGGTGTTCTCCTTATGCTTTTATAAGTGTGTTGTTCACGTGGGTATTGTAAGTTACTTTTCATATCCTCTTTCGCTTTCACACACACTAAAAGTGCACGTGCAGACATTTTACAGGGCATTTCGACTTCTCCATTCCCAGTTATGAGGGCCTCAGCTTTACAGAATGTTTAGTGTTCTCTCTGCTTATAAACACCCCATCCAGCAGCTATAACAGCTTCCACTATTCCAGGAAGCTTTCTACAAGATTTTGAAGTGTGTCTGTGAGAATTTTTGCTCATTTATCCAGAAGAGCATTTGTGAGGTCAGACACTGATGCTGGACGAGAGGGCCTGGCTCGCAATCTCTGTTCCAGTTTATCCCAAAGGTATTCAGTGGTGTTGAGGTCAGGGTTCTGTGTGGGTCAGTCAAGTTCTTCCTCACCAAATACACCCAACAGTGCCTTTATGGTCCTTGCTTTGTGCTCTGTGCACCAGAAACAGGCCTTCCCTAAACTATTCAAATTGTTCAAAATGTATTGGTCTGCTGAAGCATTAAGATTTCCTTTCACTGGAACTAAGGGTCCTAGGCCAACCCCTGAAAACATCCCCATAGCATTATCCCTCCTCCACCAAACTTTACAGTGGGCACAATGCAGTCAGCAGGTAATGTTCTCTTGGCATTCACCAAACCCAGACTCGTCCATCAGACTGCCCCATAGAGAAGCTTGATTCGTCACTCCATAGAATATGTTTCCACTGCTCCAGAGTCCAGTGGCGGCGCTTTACACCACTTCATCCGATGCTTGGCATTGTGCTTGATGATGCAAAGCTTGCATGCAGCTGCTCAGCCATGGAAACCCATGCCATGAAGCTTCCAGCACACAGTTTTTGTGCTGGGGTTAATGCTAGAGGAAGTTTGGAACACTGCAGATACTGAGTTTATGCACTATGCACTTCAGCAGTCAGCAACCTGCTATGTAATTTTACATGGTCTGACACTTCGTGGCTGAGTTGCTGTGGTTCCTAAATGCTTTCACTTTTCAATAATGCCACTCACAGTTGATTATGGAATATCTAGGAGGGAAGAAATTTCGTGAACTGACTTGTAATGATGGCATCCTATTACAGCACCATGCTCGAATTGAGCTCCTTAGAATGACCCATTCTTTCACAAATGTTTGTAAAGGCAGACTGCATGGCTAGGTGCTTGAAGATACAGGAATTGAGTCATGCTGTAGATATCTCTATTTCAAATGAGGACTTAATCACAAGCTGTAGTCTACAAAGTTTCTTTCCAGGCACGTTTCTCTTTAATAATCAGTTATTGGTCTCTCACCTCCCTTCTGACTCTGAGGGGTTGTGGTCTGATGTTCTGCTTTCAGAAACCCACTTCCTCCATCTCCACTCTCTTGTGTATCTGTCAAAACTTCAGCAGATATCTAATCTTACACAGCGCTGAGAGAATAAGATAGACACATTTATTTTATCACACGAGGACGAGGAATGAATCAGTTATGGTGGTTCTTCAGGCTGGAATGTTGTGTCTGGGTCCTTCAATCATCATCATCTTTCTTCTAACTTGTGGAGGTAATCATTTCATATGTGTTTGTTGTATTAGCTTCCATTTTTTTTTACATCAGAAATAGAACGTATGTAAATCTTAAATGTCTGGTAATTGTGACTTAAGGGTCACCGAACTGACGTATTCAAACACTGAAGAATGTGAGCTGAGAATACAGATTATTCTGAGCAGACAGATAATGCTATTCAGTACTCTTTCTTTATTCTTTTATGAATTCATTGTTTGTTTTTTGTTCGGTCTGATGTCGATTCATTTTATTTGCATTTTAGTTCAAATGTTACAATTTGTATAAAATAGGTAACTGGCTTCTATCATTTAGTTATCATTTAGTACAGTATTAATGAAAATGTCTGTCATTACTAATTCAGCTGCTCTCCATGCTGTTACACTCACATACACTCCTCACTCCTTAAGCTGTTAAAAATAAAACACAGCTTCTGTTCTTCCTGCAGATTCTACTGATGGATTTAATAAAAATATTCATACAATCAACAGAAATGCTTCTCAGGGAGAAACTGTTGTTTTTCACTGTAATGAAAATGAAGATAAAGTAGCTGATGTTGGATGGCGTAAGGAGGAGATTCTTCTTTTTATCTACAGCCCTGTTATTAACCAAACTGTGACAAACTATACATCAAACAGAATGTATGTCGATCCCAACAATCCACGGAAACTACACATATCTGATGTACAGCCTTCAGACGCAGGAAACTATACATGTTTCCCACTACAAGTACAAGTACAGTGGATACTGACCATAGAAAGTAATCCTCCTTTTCTCTCACACAGAAAATACTTTTTCATGTACATAACTTATGTTCAATGTAGATCATCTTTTAGGATCTCATTTATTTCATCTAATTCTGTTTCCAGTTTCTGAGAATAAACCAGAGCTGCTCAGAGATATATTTGTCTACATCACATCCTCAGTAACAGGAGCTACTGCACTGTGCTTTATTATCATCATCTGCACTGTGTGGATTCACAGGTGAGTGACCATCACAACAGATTCAGAGAAACTGGCCCACAACCACAGAGGCTGTTTTTTACTGTATATTATTATTGTTGTTGTGTAGGTTTTTCTTACTATATGTGTAGAAATATACATCGATCAGGCATAACATTATGACCACCTCCTTGTTTCTACGCTCATTGTTCATTTTATCAGCTCCACTTACTATATAGGAGCACTTTGTGGTTCTGCAATTACAGACTGGAGTCCATCTGTTTCTCTGCATACTTTGTTAGCCCCCTTTTACCCTGTTCTTCAGTGGTCAGGACCCCCATGGACCCTCACAAAGCAGGTACTACTTGGGTGGTGGATCGTTCTCAGCACTGCAGTAACACTGATGTGGTGGTGGTGTGTTGGTGTGTGTTGTGCTGGTATGAGGGGATCAGACACAGCAGTGCTGCTGGAGTTTGACTGAGAATAGTCCACCAACCAAAAATATCCAGCCAACAGCATCCTGTGGGCAGCGTCCTGTGACCACTGATGAAGGACTAGAGGATGACCAACACAAACTGTGCAGCAGAAGGTGAACTACTCACTATATAGTATAGTCCTATATACTCCTATATAGTAAGTGGAGCTGATAAAATGGACAATGAACGTAGAAACAAGGAGGTGGTCAAAATGTTATGCCTGATCGGTGTGTGTGTATATATATATATATATATATATATATATATATATATATATATATATATATATATATATATATATATATATTTTTTATTATTATTATTATTATCATCATTATTATGGTTATTATTTCCTAACAATGTCCCTATCACCATTAGAGTCCATATTCATCAATAATATTAATACAAAACTGTGGTCCTTTTATGTGGGGTCTTAACCTAATTCTTGCCTTCAGACCTGATTTGTGCATGATACAGTTTTAAACATCTAAGATTTACTGTTTATTTCTGTGCAGCATTGAAAACAATACAATGATAATACTTATAATACAGGAGAATACATTTTATATACTGTTTAAAAAGTCGCAAGTAGGAACTAAAACAGTGTTACAGTTTTACCTGCTGAGAGAAGCATAAAAGTCAGAGGTGCAAACATACATAAAAACAGAATGCAATGACGTGCAAATCATTTAAACCCCATTTTTTAAATTAAAATAGTACAAACACAACATATCAAATGGTAAAACTGAGAAATGTTATTGTTTTTTGAAAAGTATATGGCCATTTTGAATTTGATGTTAGCAACACATTCCAAAAAAGTTGGGACAGGGGCTTGTTTACCACTGTGCTTCATCACCTCTTCTTTTAACAAAAGAAGTGTTTGGGAACTGAAGAGACCAATTGTTGTTGTTTCGAAAGTGAAATGTTTTCCTGTTCTTGCTTGATATAGAATTTTAACTTCTCAACAGTTCAGGGTCTCCTTTGTCATATTTTTCACTTCATAAGGCGCAAATGTTTTCAGGGTGACTTCAGACAGGCCAATTAAGCACCCGGACTCTTAGTACGGAGCCGTGCTGTTGTAATACGTGCAGAATGTAGTTTGACATTGTCTTTCTGAAATAATCAAGGCCTTCCCTGAAAAAGACGTTATCTGCATGGCAGCACATGTTGCTCCAAAATCTGTATTTGTCATTCAGCATTAATGGTGCCCTCACAGATGGCATGCACACTAATGCCCCCCTATACCATCATGGATGCTTGCTTTTGAACTGTGACTGATAACAAGCCAGATGGTCCCTCTTCTCTTTAGCCCAGAGGATGCACCGTCCATGATTTCCAAAAAGAATTTAAAGTTTTGATTCATCAGACCACAGGACACTTTTCCACTTCGCCTCAGTCCATCTTAAATGAGTTCGGGCCCAGAGAAGGCAGTGGCATTTCTGGATCCTGTTTATACATGTTTTTCGTTGCATGGTAGAGTATTAGCTTGCATTTGTGGATGCAGTGATGAACTGTGTTCACAGACAGTGGTTTTCAGAAGTGTTCTTGAGCCCATGCAGCAATTTCCACTACAGAATCGTGTCTTTTTTTAATGCAGCGCTGCCTGAGGGCCCGAAGATCATGGTCAGACTATATTGGTCTTCAGCCTTGTCCTTTACATACAGACCATAGATGATGAGTTCTTTGTTATTTTACATTGAAAAACGTTATTCTTGAATTGTTGCACTAGTTTTTCACAGAGTGGTGAAACCCTCCCCATCTTTACTTCTGAAAGACTCAGCCTTTCTGAGATGCTCTTTTATACCCAATCTTGTTACTGACCTGTTGCCAATTATTCTGATTAGTGGTAAGATGTTCCACTATTTATTTTCTTTTAGTATTACACAACTTCACCAATCTTTTTTTGCTTTGTTCCAACTTTTTTGGAACGTGTTGCATCAAATTCAAATTGGGCATATATTTAAAAAAAACAAAAAAACAATAAAATTTCCCAGTTTCAACATCTTTGTACTATTATCAATGAAATATAGGATTTAAATGATTAGCCCATCATTGTTACAGTACTCTTTGGATGCATGTCTGAAAAATTAAACTCTCTAATACAGTGTATGATTTCTGTTTCAGGAAACACAAAACAAGTAACAAGGAAACTGGGGATGAGCTTGTGAGTTATTTCTTTGCATACATATTTAAATTATATATGTGGTGGTGGCCATATCAGAGCTACCAGCTACATTATAGGTGTACCTAAAGACTTCTGCATCTTGTAGAACTGGTTGCACTTTGTGAAACATCTATTTTGGCACCATCATTGTGGGTAGAAGTTGGACAACTGCTAACAGCATGTCTTTATGTGTTTCCATATTTCTGTATTACTGCATAAATTTTCTGTTCCTGATTACAAGGCTGGTGCTAGGATTATAAACACATGTATATGAAGTGTCTACCTGTGCCAGAAGAATAAACTTGATTAATTCTTATTTAATTGCAGTGCTGGGTAGATTACATAAGAAATGTATTTCAGAACTGTTTGTCCATTTTATCAGCTCCACTTACTGTATAGGTGCACTTTGTAGTTCTACAATTACAGACTGTAGTCCATCTGTTTCTCTGCATACTTTGTTAGCCCCCTTTTACACTGTTCTTCAGTGGTCAGCCCATGGCCCTCACAGAGCAGGTACTACTTGGGATCATTCTCAGCACTGCAGTAACACTGGTGCGGTGGAGCTGTATGTTAGTGTGAGCTCTTATTATAAACACACTGACAGTGAAGCTCCAACAGTGGGCTTCTCTCACCACCTGCTGGTCAGAAATGGTGTAGCTTTCCAAAGCTAATTTAGCAAAGAACGTTTACATTATTTGGAGGTTCTTAAAAGGTCCCCTCACACAGCTGATTTACAAAATGGTTCTTTAAAGAACAATTCATCAAAAGATTGTTTAGGGAAAAGTGGTTCTACTTTAGTGTCACTCCAAAGAACCTTTTTTAGCTGTTTTATTCATAAGAGTGTACCAGACTGTGAGCATCTCTCCAACATCTGTCTGTATTGAGGGACAGATGTATTATTTAGTAGGAAGAGCAGGAAGATGCAGGAGGAACCACCATTTTATCAATATATATAGTTCACAGTCGTTTAATAAATTCAGTTTTGTTGGTGCTAAAATCTGAAATATCACAAAAAACTTACAATACTCACATATACCTACTGAGATCAATCAATCCCTGTGTAAAAATGTGATGAGTGACTATCTTATACAGTATTGAGCAAAAGTTTTAGGCACCTGAGAAAATTCCATTTAAAAAGTTGTTTATTTTGTCTGTAAGTCTTTATTTGCTCAGAAAAACACTAATATTACAATAAATACACATAATATTAATACAGTAAGTAGTGATATGTGTGTTTA
The DNA here is from genome assembly GCF_904425465.1 of Colossoma macropomum. Lineage (NCBI taxonomy): Eukaryota > Metazoa > Chordata > Actinopteri > Characiformes > Serrasalmidae > Colossoma > Colossoma macropomum. The sequence continues at coordinate 36,179,921 of NW_023494784.1, read as the reverse complement.
TGTATGCCAATAACCATTTTCAGCTCAGTAGTATTTGTAGTTATTATCCAGTAGCTGCTTTGGCTGATCAGTGCTTTGTTAACTTAACTCAGGTGTGCTGGAGATGAAATTTAACTAACAAATATGATAAGACACTGAGGAGAAACCTGCAACCAAACCTTGTTTCAAACTAGCTCACAAGATTTCAACTTGTTTTAAGAGCAAGAAATTCCTGTTACTTTTTACTGTATTTATGTTTATCCATATTTATTCTAATATAATACAGCATTTTTACAAGCACAAATTACTGCACTACTGTATACAATAGCCTGTAAACAGTGTTGGACTTAATTTTGTACTAAATGTACAACCCTATTTCCAAAAAAGTTGGGATGCTGTGCAGAACGTAAATAAAAATAGGATGCAATGATATGCAAATCATGTAAACCATATCTTTAAAGGAAAATACTACAAAGACAACATATCAAATGTTGAAACTGAGAAATGTATTTGTTTTTTGAGAAATATATGCCCATTTTAAATTTGATGCCAACAACACATTCCAAAAAAGTTGGGACAGGGACATGTTTACCACTGTGTTTCATCACCTCTTTATTTAACAGCACTCTGTAAGTGTTTGGGAACTGAAGAGACACTGATGTAGTTTTGAAAGAGAAATGTTTTCTCATTCTTGTTTGATATAGGATTTCAGCTGCTCAACAGTTCGGGATGTCCTTTGTGGTATTTTTCATTTCCTAATGCCCCAAATGTTTTCAGCGGGTGACAGGTCTGGACTGCAGGCAGGTCACTTTAGCACCTGGACTCTTTTAATACAGAGCCATGCTGCTGTAATACATGCAGAATGTGGTTTTACATTGTCTTGCTGAAATAATCAAGGCGTTCCCTGACAAAGACGTCATCTGGATGGCAGCATATGTTGCCAAAAGCTGTATATATCATTCAGCATTAATGGTACCTTCACAGATGTGCACATCACCCATTCTATGTGCACTGTTGGATCCCTATATCATCATGAATGTTGGCTTTTAAACTGTGCACTGATAACAAGCTGAGTGGTCTTTATCACGGAGGACATGGTGTCCATGATTTCCAAAAAGAATTTCAAATGTCGATTTGTTGGACCACAAGACATTTTTCCACTTCACCTCAGTCTATTTTTAAATGAGCTTGGGCCCAGAGAAGGTGGCAGCATTCCTGGATCCTGTTTATATATGGTTTCTTCTTGGCGCTTTAGAGTTTAATCAGTATTTGTGGATGCAGTGACAAACTATGTTCACAGACAGTGGTTTTCAGAAGTGTTCTTGAGTCCATGTAGTGATTTCCACTACAGAAGCATGTCTGTTTTTAATGCAGTGCCACCTGAAGGCCCAAAGATCATGGCCAGCAAATACTGGTTTTTGGCCTTGTGCCTTGCATACAGAGATTTCTCCAGATTATCTGAATCTTTTAATATTATTATGTACCGTAGATGATGAAACGCAAAAGTTCTTTGCTATTTTATGTTGAGAAACGTTATTCTTGAATTGTTGCACTATTTGATCGTGCTGTCTGTCACAGAGTGATGAACCCCTCCTCATCTTTACTTCTGAAAGACTCAGCCTCTCTGGGATGCTTTTTTATACCCAATCATGTTACTGACCTGTTACCAGGTGTTTTTTTTTTAGCATTACACAACTTTACCAGCCTTTTAATGCCCCTGTCCCAACTTTTTTGAAACGTGTTGTTGGCATCAAATTCAAAATAACATTTCTCAGTTACAACATTTGATATGTTGTCTTTGTACTATTTTTAATTAAATATAGGGTTTAAATGATTTGCACATTATTGCATTTTGTTTTTATTTACATTTTGCACAGCGTCACAACTTTTTTGGAAATGGGGTTGGATTACACAAAAACATCTGCAAGCTAAATATTAACTATTAAAATGTAAAAAAGTTGCAAATGCATGTAATAGACTAATAGACTGTCAGCTGATTCTCTTTTTTGTTACCTTTCTGGTATTATGTGCTTCTGTTTCTTTTTGCTGATTTGGATGGTGTGTTTTTTTATTCTGAAATTTGCTTTCTTTGTTTTTAAGTTTTGGCACATTTTTTCAGGTGGGAAGGAGATGACCACAATAAATGGGTCTTGTTCAACTGGAATTTGGCATGACTCTTCAGAAGTTCCTCCATGAGCAGTTAAATCCTGATAGAATAGGTGTATTAAAAGTCTGTTTTGATCAGACAAAATGTTTTATAGGGTTTGAAATCAGCTGGACGTGCAGCATTAACTGTCCAGCAGATATTGTTAGATGGGATGTCACTCAGGCTAAAAGCTTGCAGCATGTTCCTGGTGGTCTTTTTGCATGTGCTTATTTGGTTGTTTGTTTTTCTTTTTTAGTTAGACACTAAACAATGCGATTACAAATTTTATGTGATACATTATTGTAATTTAAAGTTCAATCTTAATAATCATCCCATAAGAGAGAGCCGCCTGGATTCTTTTTAAGGCAGAACAGGTGTTTGGTTCCTGTGTTCATTTAGAGAGAGAAACAGAACACAGAGCAGTTTACACATCTACATGTTGTGTGAGGTTTCTGACTCTGCATGATGTACAGTTATATATATAACACACACAAGACTTCTGTTTGTCTGCTACTGTTTTTAGCTATGCCATGTACTTTTGTTCACTTTTATAGATAACAGTATATCATAGTGTCAGAAACCACATAAGCATTTAAAACCATTTATTTAATCTATTTAGTGTGAGGGAATTAAGCTTTCACTACTTGATAGATATGTTAGTTTTGTATCTAAAAATTCATTACTTAGGCCATAGCTTTCATCAAATATGTCTTGGCTGATCAGGTCCATTTAGAGTAAAGGGGAAACTACACAAATCATTTTTTTGCTCAGCTTTCATTTTAATATTTTGCTTGCATATATTGTAAACTGGTTTAGTCCATTTGACACAAAGTTAACTCTATCATGCTATTTATCATTTGTTTGACAATAGCAAACACAAGGAGGAGGAATGGACCCCATTCAGAACAGCCAGTATTTTGAGAGGTTTAACTCTATGTATGGAGAAGTCAAATAAGGATTTCACTGACAGTCTTACTGGAGTCTGGAATCTTACTGGTAAGCATTGAAAGACATTTCACAAAGAGTTAATTTCTTAACAGATTGTGTGTAAGATGTAGGAAAGGCCATAAAAGTTAATGTTATTATTATGTAGAAATAGAATAATTATGGAGAAAAAATATTTTGGTTCCTGAGTTCTGTACTTAAGAGGTGTCTGGATACTTTTGTCCATATAGGGGACAGTGTGGGCCTGTTTTTACAAAATGTATTTCAGTCCTCCACCACTGGGGGTTACCAAAGTCTCTGTTTAAGTGTTCGTGGGAAACTGCTTTCTTGCTGTTCCAACACCAACCTCAAGTAATCTGCTCAAGTAATCTGATACTTAGATTATCTGGGTGGACTTCTTTGCAGGGGAGGAGCCCTGCAACAGCAGACTTGGAAACATCTGCATTTAGATCCAGATCTATAATCATTTTAATTTACCAAAGAGTTTTACCAACAGTTACATCTTTAAGAGCTGAATTGTTGGACATGCATCAAGCCTAAAAGTGTTTCACTATGAAAAACTAAATATTGTCTGACCAATAAATGTTCTATTACATGCATTCTGGGAAATTAAGTAGATTCATGTTACCTACACAGTGTAAATAAATACATTTTTCCAGCTCTTACAGAAAATCTACAGTTTCTGAAGTGGTCATCAAGTCCTTTTCACAAGTGGGATAAATCAAATCAACCTTGTAATAGCAAGAGGACACCGCTCAGCCTTTTCTGGCGTAGAGTATAATCTACAGAGTACACAAGACAAGCTAAAGACTTCAGCATCTATTCAAGATGTTCTCTTATGATTTAGTGCAAATTATGTGTTGGAGCTCAGAAGATGCTGTTGTTTTGGAACAACTGTCAGTATCAGCTGTCATAAGTGATAAGAACACAAGCCTTGCTTTGAGTTTGAGAAGGTGAACCATTCTGTGCTCCAGAAAGACTCTTTCCAGTCGAAAGAGCAATATTCAAAGAACAACTTGGAAATGACGAGCAATATTAACTTTTAAACATGTATAAGCAAAGGAAAGTACAGCAGAACAGCCCAAATTTACATGCTGACAAAAAGCTGAAAAAGTATAATTTATCAAGTGTATTAATAATTTTACATGTTTTTGTTTAGACTATTCTTTGAAAGAATCAGATGAAGGGAAAAATGCAGCAACCGTCCCTGAAAACTCAAAGCAAAGTTTGTTTTGTGTTTTAAATATTTTGCGTATATACAGATACAAAAATACACTTTCCCTTCAGGTGCAATATAAAGCTTAACGCTGACAGCTTCATAATATTGTCAGTTTATTAATTTATTTGTGATTAATTATTTACTTATTTTGGTTCCTTCAGTCCTGTGACTGATAATGTTATTTGTAAAGTGCATTTCTGTCTTGCAGCTGGAGTGATGTGGCCAAGGAAACAGAATGTAGATAAAACTGCGAATGTATTTTATGTAATATTCTAAAATATGTCAGTCGTTGTCATGGGTGATTTTCATATTGTTTCTTTTTCCATTTCAGTTCAGTACACTGTCAGAAAAAAGGTACTGTGCAGGAACATATATATATATATATATATATATATATATATATATATATATATATATATATATATAAAATATAGTGGTGGGGGGAGGGGGGGGGAGTTGGCCCACTGCGGCCAAGCCAAATAATGTGGAGGTTGCCCCCTCAGGGCCAGCATTTTCTTGGCAGTGGTGGGACCAGCCTGTAAATTATGTCTCTGTCGCAGAGACAACTTTAAGGAGGAGTTGTTATTAAGTAGAAACATAGTGGGTGAAAGCAGGATACTACTTTCAAGTATGTCACTTATGGTTAGAGATCCTTGCTTCCAGAAACTGACAACATCAGGACACTCCCAATACATATGCGTAATGACCCCAAGGCACTGAGTGGACATAAGTCACAACCAGGGGAGAAAAATCCTATGAATAAATTTGTAATGTATTAATGGATGATCTGGATTTTTAGATGTACTACACAAGGTCTACAAGGTTCAGAAATAAATTTGTAAAGTTTAGAGCCTATCACTCTTGGAGGTCCTACTGAGGCTAAACATTTATGAGGAGGGTGTGTAGGGAGCACTGTTCCCTATGGGGCACCATATGCCCTCATGGCAGATCTTAAGCTGTGTTACAGAAAGAGATAGGAGAGGCTAATGGATGCTGTCTAATTTTCTGAGTCAGTGAATCAAGTGAGAGGGCAAAAAGTGCTGGTGAAATGGGCAGCCCTGACAAGTACCCCAAATACTGGAAACTGGGTGGAGCAAACGTGTTTTTCATTCATCAAGCTAAAAACAATATAAATGTACCCTAAAAGGTACAATGATGGTTTTAAGATCTAACTGTAACTGGGGGACGTACATATTTGTACCCTTTAATAACCTAATGTTTTAAAAAGAACAATAAAATAAAAAGGCTGGAAACCAGACAGGGTGTGTGGAGTCAATACAACTTAAAAATAAGTGCAATAGAATATGGCACAGTTATGCTCTCTAACTAAATGCACTGAAGACACGCTTAAGGGCACCACCCCATTATTTACACTTCGTAAGACATAGCGAAGCTCCCAAAAGGCCATTAATGTGTGAATCACAGAGTAGATTATAAAAATATGTAATAGAATACAATCAAATGTCTGGCAAATACTGAACTTTGAAAACAACTTTAAAAACATGCTTAATGATTTAGCTTAGTCTGTCCTTCATGAGCCTCCTTTTATTGACCATTTTCACACTTCCGTGTTCAATTATAATGTGGAAAAGTAAATAGTAGCGTTAATCAGCTTCCAGTGGCACTGTAAGTTTCCACAGTATCAAGTTAAAAAATGTCTTCCACTGAAAATCTCTGTTCGTCATGTTTCACTTGTAATCTCATAACCCCCCAAAAGACAGGGTCAAACTGAACTAGAGAGCGTGGGCTGTACAGCAGGACAGAGTTACTCACATTTGTGACTAAAAATGCTCAGCTCCAAGACAAATATTTATTCACTGTGTATTCACAGTCCTGGAGACTGTGGTCACAGAGCTTTGCTTAAAAACCTTGAGAAATAGACTCCCCACCAATCACTTGGGGATTATTTTACCGTAATGTAGACTTACTGATGTTGCTAATGTTTACATGGGCTGAGTAGAAAGAATTAAACCTTGTGGATTTTTTCTCCAAAATAAAGCCCCATAAGTGCAAGTCTATTTAGGGATGTGTGATGTGGCGTTGATCCTCTTCGCTCCTTCTCTGCTTTGCAAATGCCTCATGGTTCAGACATGGATTTTTTGCAGAACACGTTCCGCCGTCTGAACGCAGTTGGTCTGACACAGCGATGCACTTTCAAACACGGTAGCGCAGCACAGCCATCTGCCTCTGCATACCCCATTTAATGGCTCGCCCCTGAGCTCTGCACAGCAGTAAACAGCGGCAGACGTGCAGGCTCATACAAAATTCAAATGTTCTTAAAGAGTAACTACACACTACTATTTTCAGCTAACTCCACCCATGGCTCAACTTTTAAATGTTCAATGGGGGGGTTTGCTTTTTACAGTGTATCTGTAGCATTGACTAGAGCTTTGAAACCATGTGCTGTCTCACTGGAATTTTCTGGAGCTTTGGATAGTGCTGTGGAATCCAGCAGTGGGTTGCAAGTGCTCTTGGGAGCCCTAGGCAGCACTGTGGGACCCTCCTCTGCTCTCTGGGTCTTTGTGTCCGCATTGTCCCGCTCAGCAACACAGGGACTGGAGTGAGATTAGTATAGCCCCAAAAATTCCTTGGGAAGCTTCCTCCTCTCTCAGCGCCAGGAAGAGGACTGGAACAGGCTTCAGAACTACCCTCGCAGTAACAAAACCACAATGGCCACTTTAGCTTCCTCAGACTGGAACAAATGCATTTACAGACGAAACATGACTTGAAGAAACATTTTATTGTCCATTATTTTACCATTAAAATGCCTTTATTAAGCTTAGCTGCCAGTTAACATCTGTGTTCCCAAAATTACAACACTTTTGAAACAGAGCGAACAGAGCTCTCTGTATTTGTTTCTTTCCACGTCTGAGTCACTCTTAAAATAAACATAAATTCAGTTCCACCCCACTTTATACACTATCTTTGGTGAGTCACATACATTTCCATGTAATTGAAGCTAATGTTAGCTAATCTTTTGTGTAGGCGATGAAAAGGGTTACTCAGATCTATATTTTGGTACTTTCCGTACCTGCAGTGTAACACAGCAGACTCAAGTTGTCCAGATGATGTCAGTTCCTCTGTGTCATTGTTGTGAGTATATATGTGACAGCAATGGGTTCAGTGGTAGAACTGGCCACAAACACATTGTGTATTTTTAACAAATAAAGCAGCGTCTTACAATGGTGTTTTAAATGTGTATTGTTGGTATTGCAGAGCACCTCCCCTGCAAAGAAAAACCATCCTGGCAGACCAGAGCTTCCGTGTGAGTTTAGTGTAGGAATTTAATTCTGCAGAACGGCAGTCTCTCATGAACACACTTGAATACAGAAGAAAGAGAGGCTTTAATGCCTCCTAGAGGTGGAGAACATAAATACATTTAATAGACCTTTTCACAGTCACATCTGGCTGTTAATAGTAGCATTATCGAATTTATGCCTGCACCATTTAACAGAGCGTCAATAGAGGGTCACCAGTTTTCAGCCTCCCTCAAAAATTTTCCTTCTGTCTCAGTTGGTTTAATAGGAGAGTGGTTGGCGTGTCTGGTAGTTCTTCCAACATGGACGGAAAGGCTAGTTTGACTTGGCCAAAGCGAGTCACACAAAACTTAGAGTAACTCCACCCTAAGACCTTTTTTCCCATTAACAGCTGAAATGCACTGCTCTGTGATAATAAAATATACTAGTCTGCCTTGAAATGTGAACTCATCTTTCCAAACTGTAAAAATATCATTTTTATCGTGGTCAGTTCAGCCTCCGCAGTGCCCCTCTGGTTCAACTCTGCTATAGGCGCGGATGACGTGTCTTCGTACCAAAGTACGATGACTCGTCATAGTATGCAAATCAATTAGTCAGTGTTACTGCCCCCTGATGACGCCCTACTTGTGCTGTGCTCATAAATATGAAAGAATAGGAGCCCAGAACGAGGAGGTACTCACGCGCTGAGCTAAATACCCCCAGCACTATCTCAGAAGGCTGCGATATGCCAGATGTCTGTACCAACTGTAAATAACTCAATTAATCTAAGCTTAGTTTGTAATAAAGATGGTGTTGCATCCGATTCACACTTCCCTTCACAACTCAAACTCTCAGGCGCACGACTCACTAAAGACAAATCTATGGCAAACAATACTGGAACAACAGAAAGCGAAACAGTACTGACTGTGTCAACCTTTTATCTGTACAAACTTTGTTGAACTTTCTTTCTGCTTTCCCCAGTTCCAGTGTTGCTTGCTGTTGATTTCTGTTCACTAAGTGTGCCGAGAGTTTGAGTTGTGAAGGGAAACATGAATTTGAGTGGGAACACCGATCAATAATTATAAATAAAGCATTATAAACAGAGGAACTAGATCCAAATTTGGTCCTCTAATTTAATGACTTTTGTAAAAAACAATCCTGCCAATATCACTGCCTATAGTTTTATAGTTCACAGTCAGCTATACTCTGTCCTTTATGAAGTCTCCTATTCTTCCTTATTGGTTATGCTCCTCTTTTAGTTATACTTTGCTTTTGTGTTTACACTCCTCTTTTTGATTTATGCTCCTTTTTTTGCATTTAAACTTTTTTTTTAATTTACTCTTTGCGTTGCTGTTTACGCTCCTCAGTTTTTGCCGTTTTTATTTATGCTCTGCTTTTCTGTGTTTATGCTCTTTTTTCTGTGAACTTCAGTTTTTACTCCTTTTTGATGTGGGGAAACAAGAGTGAGATGTGTCGTGTTGTGTACGTTTCACATCAGCTGGAGCCAACTTCAAAGCCTGACAGCACAACAGGGTTGAATGCTTATAGCAACAGAATGTGTCAGTTAGTTAATTAATCTCAAATACAGTACCATTCCGCTGGCAGCCTTCTGCAGCAGTAAGCAAGATTGAGAGTTCAATTTTTCTAAATTTTGCTGCGGAAAAATAAATCTGATGTTGACTGTTATGGAAATAACATTGTGTTTGTTTCTCTTCTGCTGCCAGGCTCTACACTCTGCCACCAAGTGTCCTGGCTTGCAGCAGTAAAAACAAACACGAGACTCATTAGAACAATTTCCCCTTGGCACCGCCTTAACTGGTACCCCACTTGTCGTCGGAGCAGCTGCTCGCACAAGCACATGGCTCCCACCTGTGAGACACTCGGATGGTGTTGGCGATGTAAAATCGCTTTTGTGCGTTAATACAAATTCACCGGCCAACACAGCTGCCTCTGTAAGAGAAGAGACCTTTTTCTTATTTAAATGGACCACCATACTATCATGTACACAATTTTTAAAATCCTCCAGTAGAACTAGCTCATGTAACTGTTCAAAACTCGTAACTTTAGACGCATTGCACTGCTGATCAAATAAAGCTCCCTTTTCCCTTGCAAACTCTACATAAGTCTGACTGGCAGTTTTCACATGTGTTCTAAAACTGGCATTAAGCTTCTGGTACTAGTTCACATGCACGTAAAACAGTACTTTTAACTACCTCATAATCTAAGCTCTGATCTAGTGTTAAGGCAGCGCATACCTCTTGAGCCTCTCCTTCCAACTTACATTGTAACAGTAAAGGCCACACATCCTTGGGCCAATGCAAAACTGAGGCAATGCGTTCAAAAGCAGGGAAGTATGAATCGACCTCAGACTCTCTAAACTGAGGGACCAGATTAATATGCCTACTCACATCAAACATAGGAGCCAGCCTCGCTGATGGTGGGACTAAGGGAGTAAAAGGGATGGGAGGAATGAAATCCTGACCTGGAGCCACAGGAGAAGACTGTGGGACCACTGGAGACACCCCCACTGCAGCAACTGCGCTAGAAGATCCAGCCTGTAATTGAAACCAACACAACTTTAAAGATTTATCAGCCTCAGTCTCCAGAGCTTTTACCCGTAACGATTGTATCTGATGCTCCTGTCGTTCTCCACATCCAACTCCTTAAGACGAAGAGCTAACCGCGGGTCGGACAGCACAGGATCTATGCTGGCCGGCACAACGCTAGGGGTGGACTCCTCCACCTGCGCGAACGTGCCAGCTTCCATTGCAACACCCGAACTGACCGCTTCTTCGTCAGGCAGCACCTTCAAGGCAATCAACTGAGCAAGTAAGGCAGACTTAATATCTACCTTCTTACCATATAGAGGCACAGGTACCTTAAAAGCATCAGCAAATCTAACAAGATAATTTTTCCAACATTTATTGAACTTTTCATGAGAGGGCGATCTAATAAAACTACTCACCTCCATAACTAAACCGGAACAGAACAGTCCGCCCCCACCCCCAGAAAACTGCCAGCCAGACAAACAGAGCGCCAAAACCACAAAAAAAAACAAAGGGACGAGCCCCCAATTTATGTCACGACCCATCTAGGGTAGGCCGCAACATAAAAGTGTCTCCCCCAACTTCCCAGTACCAACCCGCCAGACCAATCACACTCAAACATGTTTTACTAGTCTCATGTGTTTTATTATGGAATGTGGAAGCTTAAGCTTCAGGAGTGGTCAAAGAACAAAGAAAACTTACCTGAACAAAACAAAAGAAACAAAAATACAAAAACATAACCTAACTCCCCCAACAAAAACAAAGACAAACCCCAAAGAAAATAAGGCTACACCCCCTACAGCTTCCAATCTAAAAGTCTAAATCTTTTCAGAAAAGGCTTCACATACCACCACAGTGGACAGTTTCACACAATGCATTAGATTAGCAACTACACAGAGAGTAGGCCCAACTTCTCCATGTTGGAACTTCTTGGTCTGGCTGGTCTGGCAACAACATGAAGGGAAGAAGGAGGAGCCTTGAGGAAACTGGTCACCAGGCTTATAAGCTCTTGCCCCGATCTCAGCACAGCTAATCAGCGCGCGCCATTACACCTCCCTCAGCCGCAGCACCTGACAGCTATGATAGACAATAGATCAGGAAGAAGACAAGAACGGAAACTTGCGCAAGAGAGGAAAGAAAAAAAAGACATGTAAATTATACATCGTTGGACGTAACACCCCCATCCTACAAAAATCTAACAAAATGTTTGACAATACAGTAGAATTACACACGTGATAATGCATCAGCAACTACATTATCGGTCCCTTTTTTATGGTGAATCTCAAGAGAAAATGACTGTACTAGCAGATACCATCTCAACAGGCGCTGATTAGTATTGCTCATCCGATTGAGGAATACCAATGGATTATGGTCAGTGTAAACCACCAATCGAGCACAATTTGATCCAACATAGACTTCAAAATGTTGTAATGCTAGAAGTAAGGCTAAGGTTTCTTTCTCAATTGTGCTATAGTTTACCTGATGTTTGATAAATTTCTTAGAAAAATAACAAACAGGATGTTCCACTCCATGTTGGTCTTCCTGCAACAATACAGCACTTGCACCTGTTCCACTTGCATCCACCTTAAGTTTGAACGGCACATCCAAGTTTGGCGCAGCAAGAACTGGAGAACTACAAATGACAAACAATGCTGGAGACGTTCCGACAAAATGCACGGTAGTATCCTGCCATACCTAGAAAACGCCTTAACTCACGCCGATTTGTAGGCGCAGGAAACTCCAAAATAGCAGACATTTTTGCACTTAAAGGGCGAACTTGACCTTGGCCCACTTCCCGACCTAAATAAGTAACTACAGCCTTGGCAAATTCACATTTTGCCAAATTCAGTGTGAGTGATGCTGTTTGCAAACGAGAAAACACCTCAGAAAGAGTTTGCAAATGGTCTGCCCGAGTACCTGAATAGATCACTATGTCATCCAAGTACGCTTCACAATTATTAACACCAGCAAGGACCAAGTTCATAATCTCTGAAAAGTGACAGGGGCATTTTGTAAACCGAAAGGAAGAACTGTGTACTGTAGAAAACTGTCGGGTGTTACAAAGGCAGAAATGTCAGATGCGCGGGGAGTCAACGGAACTTGCCAGTAGCCTTTAAGCCTTTAAAATGTCCTCCTCTCTCACAAAAGCCAAATCATCTGTACTTTCTAGTCCCTGGCCTATCAACATTTCAACCATTTGGCAGAGGGTTTCTTCTGGAAGATTAGGGAGGACTGAGATGATGGCCTCCCTAATCAGTCTGGTCAATTTTGACATGTCTATAAGGAAATATGGGAGTGATGCAAGACAATTACAGGTAAGCCACATAAGGTATAGCTGGACAGAGGATAGTAATCCAACAGACTGCACTGACTTCCACAAACATATGGTTCCTGTTGAGCAATAACATAATGAACACCTTGATCGGTAAGACAATTTGTCTGATGCAGATCCACAAGAAAATTTACATCAGAATTGTTGTAAATTAATATCAATTCTATTTTTTCCAACCACTAGACCCTGGTCATTTTGATTAAGAGCAACAAACATGTTCTTCTTATACTGTGTACCGTTCACAAACACCTCATATGTAGCTAAAGTGTTCCCCCGCTGGATATGATCACCTACACAATCCTTGATTTTGTCATTGCAATCATTCGGGTAAAAGTTTGTCCCCCCTTCTGCAACAGCTTCAGGTGGAAAGAAATTACCAGCGCTTAAATAAGCTTGCAGAAGCTGATGCCGCTCAGCTAAAGCGGCACACAAGTTCTTGAAATTGTGTAGTTTTCTGACACACTGTTTAAAGTATATGTGCTTACTCTCAAACCTTAACACCCATAGGCAAGTGAGAGGCCTAAAGCGAGTAATTAGTTCCAGATAATGGCAAAGGTAGTGATGCTTTGGCTTCAGTGGATGTTCAGGGAATGCTTTTGAACAAGAATCTATGTATTCACTTATCAAAACTGACAAATAAGCAATCTGCCCCTTTGAGATGGCAGGAGCACAAATCATTTCTACAGTTTGCCTAAGCTGAAGTATCAGTTGCCATATCTCATTTTCTGATGGATCTTTAATCGTGTCACCAACTACCAGTGGAATAAGCCTAAGCAAACACCAGTTTTGGATTATATATTAGGGGTGGAGGAAAAAAATGATTCTTAGATGCATCGCGACGCAGACGTGAACATTTCTGAATTGATTCACAAATGTCAGAAATCGATTTTCTAAATATTTAATTTATAACACAGTGTTGACGGAACGCAAAAGGCAGAACTTGAAAGTGCGGAAGTGCAGCGCCCGGACAGTCTGTGGTGGCACATAACAAAAACACAACTGGATGAGTGAGAAATCTGACCGGCTCCCTCTGCATTAAAAGCCAGGTTAGGTCAGGAGTCACAACACAAAAGATAAGAAGAGCCATTTTGTCCTTTCAACAAAAATCAAACCGCCTTAGGAGCCGCAACATTTTATGTCCAGTATGTCTCAGTATGTGTTAATGTCCTAATAAAGGCTTAAAATATAAACGAGAGCGCAGACTTACTTTGCTCCTCATAAGTAGAACAGTTTCTTGTAAAATATTTCTCAACGTTCGACTGTTTTACGAGGCTGAAGTCACTTCTCATTCTCCAGCTTCTTGTTAGAATTTTCCCGTTCCACTTTAAATTCTGCCTGAGGCGCCTAATGTAAATGCGGCACCATTTAAGGTGGAACAGGAAAATTCAACTTCATCTTTGCGACTTTTTAGTGTTTGACAGTCTTTCATTGCAGATTTAACATATCAGGAAACCAACTGCGCTGCTTATAAATGCGAATATGTCCGTTCATCTCCAGATGTTCATCTTAAATCTGTGCCGTTTTTGTTCGCTACTAGCCAGGCAAGACTTTGTTGCTATGTAACCTGCAGTCTGCACGCCAATTCTCAGTCGCTGAGAACCAGGGCTTTCGTGCTATGTTGGGCACGTTCGGTCTCACAGATATTTTACTGACACAGCGATCTACCCCCACCCCCACTATCTACAACGAGACCGAAATCAAAGTTACAAAATCACTAAAGAAAATGAGTAGAATAGCTGTAATGTGCTGTGTGAACACCCATGACCACTGGATCTTATGTCACCGTAACAGCGCATTTTATCGCAGATGAGTAGCAGCAGCGTCTCATGTGCTCCAAACAGCAGTGAATGAGAGCCTTCTAGTTCACTTGCCACATCACTTCCATTTGATTTATTAATAAAAGATATTGGATGTAAATGCATTATGGATCATTACAAATACTTTGCTTTAAAACTACCAAGTCGTCACACAGTGAGAAAATAGAAATCCTTTATAGAAAAAAAAATCTTTCAAATAATCTGATAATCGTTTTATAATCGCATCGCAGCCCTCTGAATCGTAATCGAATCGAATCATGAGGTGCCTACAGATTCCCACCCCTAATAAATATATATATATATATATATATATATATATATATATATATATATATATAATTGCTGTCCGTAGGCTGCCTAACTCAGTACTCCTCTGATTTGTTTTTTTTAAGGAAACGTTTCTGGTGTAGATGGGAGGAGAGCGGCTGTAGCTGAGCTAAAGCTTAAAGCAGAGCAAAGTAAGTCTGCGCTCTCGTTCATATTTTTAGCCTATATTAGGACATTATCACATACTGAGACATAACGTTACTGGACATTAAATGTTGCGGCTCCCGAGGTGGTTTGACTTTGTTGAAAGGACAAAACGGCTCTTCTTATCATTTGTTGTGACTCCTAACCTAACCTGGCAGAGGGGGCCGGTCGGATTTCTCACTCATCCAGTTGTGTTTTTGTTATGTGCACATCACAAGAGTGTCCGGGCGCTGCACTTACCCGCTTTCAAGTTCTGCCCTTTGCGTTCCGTCAACCTTACGTTATAAATTAAATATTTAGAAAATTGATTTCTGACATTTGCGAATCGATTTAGAATCGTTCACGTCTCACGTCGAAGAATTGTTTTTTCCCTCACCCCTATATATATATATATATACGTTTTATATAATTGGTCTCCCCTGAATCGTCCATTGAAAAGCAGGCATATCCCACAATGCATTGCTTAAAACTCTAAAATACTGTAAAATAGAATTACAGTATTTTGCTGTTGAAAATTTACTGTAAATTTACAACAATTTTTTACAGTGTAGCACTGGCCTATTGATGCCTGCTCTCATCATGCCACCCTGAGTTACCATGCCTGTGGTGGCTCATTGGTGGCTCCTCTAGCTGCATCTCCTGGGGTGGCAACCACAACTGAGGCTGCCTGTTGTGTTTATGAATGTTGGACTGCTCCCAGTAAAGCTATTTCACACTCGTATGCCTCTGACGTTACAATTTTCATTGACATTTCAATTTTGTTTGACAACAGTTAATTGTAGAGAAACTTAGCAACTCACCCAGGGATCATGATGTCTAAATTACCAGCCATATAGCCATTGTTTACTATCCAAAACAACAAGTGAACCTACAAGTGTCTTCTGAATTTTTATGTGTAATGTTGATGATGATAAAGTAGGATTAAATCTGAAAAAAGTGTTCACTGGGTACTATTTTGCCTTACAAAGCACTGTGTGTGCCTCTGCAACATGAATGAATTGAAAAATGAATAAATGAATGAATCTAAAAAGTAAATTTTAAGCTTTTTGCAAAACAATGCCTCAGGCATCAGGAACATATTCGTAATCATTTCAGGTAATAACTTTCTATGAAAGAGCTTTTTGAGGAATTAAACTCTTCAGATGTCAGGTTCCTATTACTACTATTGTGAGCAGTTCTGACTCAGTAAGATTCTCTGAAATAGAACATTTCAGACCAAACCAAGCTGACTGACTTTGTCTACACCTTCATATCCACAAAGGGCTGGTGTGGCCGCAGGTTTTCACTCCAAACAAGCCGAAGCACATCTAACTCTACTTGTTTAATCAGTTTAACCATTTAATTATGCAGACATTTTGAACAGTTTGTGGAATTTCCATTTAAACTGTATTCTGAAGAGAGCAACTGAGAACATTAGTGTAGGGGATTAGAAAAGTCACAGAGAAAGAGAGGCTTCTCTGTCCACAGACTGCAGATGATTCAAAAAGTTACATTTATTTTGTCCCTCCAGAAAGAAAGTTTCACCATGACGTAACACAGATTAATTGAGTCACAGGCAGCTGGTAAATTTTGTTTTTGTTTTTAAAGGCCCATATACTACATTTTCCTTGTAATTTATTTTTTCATTGTTTCATTGTTCTCATTTGTTTATTATGTCGTTATTCTTATTTTATCATTCTTTTACTGCCATCAGATTCTTCTAAGGTTTGTGTAGTTTGATGTGCCAGAACAGTCGTAATTCCTTTTTACATGACTATTTTCCAACATATCTTTATCCTTTAGAATGAAACAGGCTGCTTTTGTTACTCTGCCTTTAGGACTGACATATGTAAATGATCTCTGCTCTCATTGGCTGCCCAATATTGTGGTTCATTGAAAAAGCAGTTTGGCCTGAAACACTTCTTATAACCTCAGTGTAAATGGGTGGAGCTAAACTGCTGGTTGATTTTCATGACATCACAAAAACAGTGAGTTAAAAACTAGCTGTTTTGTTTTGAAATCTTAGCGATGTGTACGTACTACATCAAACTCATTTGGCTTCCTATGATATGAACCACTTAGGCCTTCAGAATATTTTGTCCATTTGTATCAATTATGAATCACTTTATTTGCTCTATGACTCAGCTTTTTACTTTCAGCTTTACTTTGAGACACAGTTTAGCTTCCTGTTTGGTGTCGTACTGCTGTCCTGAGAACCACACTGAATGCTTCTGCTATCTGTTGTATTTTATTGTGTTGTATATTTTACCCTGCACTTCTACTGAATAATGCATTGCATGATGGAATTAGCATTAGTTTTAGGTTTCACTGTACACTTATAACATATACCTGTGTATAATGTATGTGTGAAAATGAGAAATGAGAAAATTAGATTTAAAAAGCTATTTATCTGGCCAGTGAGCATTTATTTGCTTAGAAAAGCACTCAAATCTGAGTAAGGCACCCAGGAGAAATCTGGGTTAAAAATGTATTCTCCAAACTAACTCATAAGATATCAACTACAGTTTTCAAAGACCTGTTTTTTTCCTGTATTTATATTAGCATTTATTCTTGTGATATGATGTTTATTTACAAGTAAGAACACACTACAGTGTGTACATCAATTATTTTAACTAACTTAACTCAATCCAGTTAATTCAGTGTTTTCTGAATTTGCATCAAGTAAGATTATTGCATATTACATACTACTGCCATTTGTGTGTAGTATAGTTTTAAAGAATCCAAACAACAAATAAGAAATTAATGGGAAATATTTGTTTTCCACATGTAGTTATGTGCAAAGGTTTTGGGCAAATGACACATTTTGATTATCAGTCCTCTACAGAGAACACACCTCTGCACGTTTAAGTGTGTCGGGACTAAGTGCAATTCCCACTTACTCAGAGCCCCAACATATGGACAATCACTAATCTGTTCTATAACTATGTTTCAGTTCTTTAATAAATCTGACTGCTTGTTCTTGTCATAAACGCAAAAATAAAATAAAGTTCAGTCAAAAATAAAAGAAAGTTGAATAAAAGACTTCAGCCGTTGAGTTCTTTTGAAGGAAGGAAAAGGCCCTCTTCTTTTATTGAGCTTCAGGTGGCAAGATGGCTTCCAGACAACCAAATGCAAAGTACATTACAGAAACATTTTTTTTTATATCCTGTTTGGGGGCAATGAAGAAATTGCCCCCTCCCTCTCACATTGCCCCATACCATTTTGATTCCCATTATTTCCTGATTCTACACTTCAGTTGGAAACCCTTATTTCCAACCGCACCTGACCTTGATTTTTTAAAACTTTCCATGCTTGGCTATCCCAAGCTGCCCCCATCCTTTCAAAGCTATTAATTAGTTCTTGTCTTATTAAACTGGTTCCAAAACTGATTGTGACTTGTTCCTTATCAGCTTACCTCACTCTTTGGGGGTCAGCTTGCCCTTACAACAAAGTACACTGGCTTCTAGATGCTTCTGAACTTCAGGGACTCTCCAATACAAAATCCCCTAACTTACACACAGCCAGGCCTATCCTTAGTGAGAGGATTAATACACTTTCTTAATCAACTTTTTAAGCATATGATTATGGATTTCTTATTGATTATAGTAGTAATATATTCATTAAAATACTACAAGTGTTTATTTGCTGAATTTAACAGATTGGGGAAAATAAATGCATTTATATGTTTTTCTTTTTCATTTTTCTAATATGTTAAATTCAGAAAATAAACAGAAACTTAACACTAAAATTTACAGAAAAAATTTTTGAAAATCAACAAAATGTTATTGAACCGGGGTGGCAATGCTTTTGCACATATCTGTAGTTTAACGGTAAACTTTAAATCCTCATCTCATGTACAGTGCTACATTTTTGTCTTAACTGATCAAACACTCTTGCTGAACTGCTGCTGTAATAGTCCAGAGTAGTCTGTTGTAGCTGCAGTGTAGGCGCTACAGCAGTGCACGGTTGGCTGGGGCATGAGCAGTAAATAGGTCTGGTTAAAAGTCATGGTACGCGTCTGTGTGTCCTGACTTTGAAATGTGATTTGCATAATAATACTCTGCAAATAATTTATAAATGATTTAATAATTGTAAAAACAATAAAAAATATAATGTTAATAATTGAAATCTTTGTTACATGAAACGGGGTTGAGGGACCTCTTTCACTTCCTCCTCTCTGAAGAGAACATATTTACTGGACATCCTCTTCCTCTTTCAGTGCAGAGTGAATGAGCCTCGTCTTCATTCCCACCAGCTCTGTTATCATGATGGCGGCTCCTCAGACCAGGTTACTGCTCCTGATTTTCATCATGCTACAGTGTGCAGGTACTGTTCCAATAATGAGACAAATGATTTGCCATATTTCCCACAGTTAGACAACTTGTCCTTTGTCTTTGTCTGGAAATGTATTTATTTTTATTAGTACCTTTGCCTGATCACTGCGAAGCCTAGATGACGTTTTAGTAATGTGTTTGTTCCAACTGATAGCAATCTGTCTGTAAACTAAAGGTAGGTTAAATTGGTATGGTATTGCAACAATGTAACATCATTATTTCAAATCCAGACCACTCAGATAGTGGTCAGTTTCATGTAGTAGAATAAACATTGTTTAAAGTGTACATTGAAAAATGTGGACTAAACTTGTAAATATGAAAAATGTCTTAATCAGTGTGATCAACTGAAAAATGTTTATATCCAGGAAACTTCTCCTGGAAATTATGGTAGATTCAGGTATTTTGGGACACATTAATAAACTCCTGTTAACTCATATTTTAGCTGATGCTTTCTGAAAAAGCAAGGAGAAAATTCCAATAATTAAACAGAATAAAACAATGCCTTTATCATTCAGTGTGTACCACCTATGCATCTCATTTCGAGCAGCACATTGTCTCATTTTTACCTGAACCCACCCTATTTCAAATCAGCAGAACAAAACATTGATTTTCGAACAAAACAGGTTTTATCTAATTTGTGTTTTTAAACAGATTTTATGCAGGCACGATGTCTACATGTGCAACTCTTTTTGTCAGTGCAAAAAGTATCATGTCACTGTTGTGTTAATATGTGTGAGAATCAGCTCTTCAAATATCTATTATTCACTGTAATATTGCTGCAAAATCTAGAATTTATACAGGATGCAAAATGCAGTAATTTAATATTGCTTTAAGTTCAATCACTAAGACAAGTGCTGATTACTTTTATTAATACACTTTTATGGCCACATTATTTTCTATGATTATTCATGTACACAGTATATACTGTGAGTCACTAACTGTAACAGAGAGCATCAAACATGGCATTTTATGCAAATCTGTCACGCATCCCTCAGGCTCAGAGGTCTCTAGGGGCTCCATGTCCCAGAATCCCCAGGGGATCACATGGTTCTCAGTCCTCCATCTTGCTCCAATCACCGCTCTCTGTCGCCTGAGTATTGACTGGTTACACCTGTTCTGACATAAGTAGTTTAGTATGAAGCCCGGGCTTTTTAGTCTAGTTCGATGCGAGGTAATGCTTCTTATTCAAGAGCTACTGAGCGGTATTTTGTCTTCTGTGATCTTTCCGGTTTTTGACTCTTGCCCTTTGGACTTAATTCGCCGGGTTATGTTTGTCTTTTTGTGTTTCTTGCCTTTGCTGGATTTGACCTTTGCCTTTTTTTTGACCACGATTTTGGATTACGACTCAAACATTAAAGCCTCACTCCCTTTTTTTAACCGCGAGCGCCTGAGTTATTCGGCCTCGTTACAAAATCATATGACATAAAATAAGCAAAACAGATAGATAAATAAACATCAGTATCATCTGTGAGGTTTATCACAACGTTGACCTTTTAATAAATGTAAGGTAATCAATAAATTTAGGATGCTCACTTTAAAAAAAAATAAAGGATACATTGAGGTCATGAACTAAGAACAGAGATGTTTTAGAGTGTGATTAATTCAATTCAGTTTTTATCTATTAGGTTTGTGATTTCAGGATTCTTTGTTCAGTCTGGTGTGAATTCAAATTTATTGACATTTAATGTTGTATGTTGTTGTAATTTTTGTAAAACAAGAAACTGCCACGTCCGTTTCAATTCCATAGCAGTATTTTAACAGCATAAATGACAATAGCTGACAACTGATAAAACTACACGCATGCTCTTATTACTCACATAAATACTGAAGAAAACTTCTGTTCTTTCTGCAGATTCTACTGATGCATTTAATAAAAATATTCACACAATCAGCAGAACTGCTTCTCAGGGAGAAACTGTTGTTTTTCACTGTAATGTAAGTGGATATAAAGGAGCTGAAGGACTTGATGTCGGATGGCGTAAGGAGGAGATTCTTCTTCTTTTTAACTACAGCCCTGTTATTAACCAAACTGTGACAAACTACACATCAAGCAGAATGTATGTCGATCCCAACAATCCACGGAAACTACAGATATCTGATGTACAGCCTTCAGACGCAGGAAACTATACATGTTTCCCATCAGTAGCACAAGAACAATGGATACTGACCATAGAAGGTAATTACCTATTAATGGCAGTGTCTTTTGATTGATTGGGTGATTTTATTTATTTATTTATTTAATCTTTAGGAATGCCAGTTATTTTACCTGATTCTTTTTCCAGTTTCTGAGAGTGAACCAGAGCTGTGCAGAGAAATGTTTCTCTACATCATCCCTGCTGTTGCAGGAGCTGTTGCAGTGTGCTTTGTCTTCTGCACTGTGTGGATTCATAGGTGAGTGACCAGTAACTGCAAAGTGACCTTTTCATGGGTTCTAAAAAGTTTTTTATTATTTTTATGACTACACATAGAAAACATTCCTCTCATTTTCTAACTCCTGCCAGGAGTCATAAATACTTAAGTATTTGTACTTCATTGATACATATTAGTATTATTTAGGAAGAATTTGTACTTTACGTGAGTATTATTGAAATCAAATGCTTGTTCTTTTTTTACTCAATTAGATTTCTAAGAGAAAAAAAACCTACATTTTTGTTTAGTCTTTCAAAGTTCCTGTTTCAAATCTCAAAGGTCAGGATATGTTTTTTATCTTTTTTATTATTATTTTAATTCATGGAAGTTTTTTCAAAGTATTATCAGGGCACATTCAATAGTCTACAATAGTCTACAATTCATTAATCTACACAAGGGTCAGCAATATGCGGCCCTTTTACTGCCCTGTTGCAGCTGTACAGCAAAATTTGATTTTTGTGTAAAAATAAAATAATCCTCCTTTGCAGTAAAACAAAGTTCTGCTGATCGTGCTAACACAGTTTTAACAGGTGGAGTTAATGTATAACTGCTAATTCACGCTTTAACCCTGGAGGTTGGCACGCAGACTGCTGGCCACCATAGCAACACAGGCAACAATCTCATTTAGCTAGCAGCTAACGAAAAGGCAAAGAGAAGTCTTCAAGGAGTACTATACAACTATGGAGAATGATTGTTGATATATGAACTCAACAGCAAAACAAACACAACTCTCCCTTCAGTGCACCTTCAGAAACTCCACCCCCAAATTCGTGGATGTACACTACAATAACGTTAAAGTGAACAATGACACAGCAAGTAATGGAACTAATGTTAGCTAGGTTGTGGGCTGGGAAACTGTCGCTACAGTTGCTCCTGTGAAGCTATTCCGTTGCTATCACAAACATTCACAAGTGCAACAAAACAATACAGAATTATTGATTCTGTGATACAGCAAAAATTAGTTAATGTTTCCCACCTGTCAGCAGGAGCAACCGACTCATCCCTTTTTCATGCATTTCAGCTCTGAATGAAGCTGAAGTCAGCTTTTTTTTTTTTGCCAGCCTCTTGTTCGAATTTTCCCGTTCCACCTTAAATGGTGCAGCAGTTATATTCTGGTGCCTCAGGCACCATTTAAGGTGGAATGGGAACATCCAAGAAGCTGGAGAATGAGAAGGTGACATTAAGAGACATTTTACAAGGATGTATTATAGTTTTGTGTAAAAGTTTCCTGCCAGTGATGTGAGAAAAGCGGATATAGATGAGCTAAAGCTCAAAGCCAGTTTTAGCCAATACTAGGGCGTTAGCACATGCTGAGACATATTTACAAACCGGATTCCAAAAAAGTTGGGACACTAAACAAATTGTGAATAAAAACTGAATGCAATGATGTGGAGGTGCCAACATCTAATATTTTATTCAGAATAGAACACAAATCACAGATCAAAAGTTTAAACTGAGAGAATGTATCATTTTAAGGGAAAAATATGTTGTTTCAAAATTTCATGGCGTCAACAAATCCCAAAAAAGTTGGGACAAGGCCATTTTTACCACTGTGTGGCATCCCCCCTTCTTCTTACAACACTCAACAGACGTCTGGGGACAGAGGAGACCAGTTTCTCAAGTTTAGAAATAGGAATGCTCTCCCATTCATGTCTAATACAGGCCTCTAACTGTTCAATCGTCTTGGGCCTTCTTTGTCGCACCTTCCTCTTTATGATGCGCCAAATGTTCTATAGGTGAAAGATCTGGACTGCAGGCTGGCCATTTCAGTACCCGGATCCTTCTCCTACGTAGCCATGATGTTGTGATTGCTGCAGAATGTGGTCTGGCATTATCTTGTTGAAAAATGCAGGGTCTTCCCTGAAAGAGATGACGTCTAGATGGGAGCATATGTTGTTCTAGAACCTGAACATAGTTCTCTGCATTAATGGTGCCTTTCCAGACATGCAAGCTGCCCATGCCACAAGCACTCATGCAACCCCATACCATCAGTGATGCAGGCTTCTGAACGGAGCGTTGATAACAACTTGGGTTATCCTTGTCCTCTCTGGTCCGGATGACATGGCGTCCCAGTGTTCCATAAAGAACTTCAAATCGTGACTCATCTGACCACAGAACAGTCTTCCATTTTGCCACACTCCATTTTAAAAGACCCCTGGCCCAGTGCAAACGTCTGAGCTTGTGGAGCTTGCTTAGAAATGGCTTCCTCTTTGCACTGTAGAGTTTCAGCTGGCAATGGCGGATGGCGTGGTGGATTGTGTTCACTGACAATGCTTTCTGGAAGTATTCCTGAGCCCATTCTGTTATTTCCTTGACAGTGGCATTCCTGTTTGAGGTGCAGTGACGTTTAAGGGCCCGGAGATCACGAGCATCCAGTAGAGTTTTACGGCCTTGACCCTTACGCACAGCGATTGTTCCAGATTCTTTGAATCTTTTGATGATGTTATGCACGGTTGATGATGATAACTTAAAGGTCTTTGCTATTTTACGCCGGGTAACACCATTCTGGTATTGCTGCACTATCTTTCTGCGCAACAATGGTGGAATTGGTGATCCTCTTACCATCTTGGCTTCAGAGAGACACTGACACTCTGAGAAGCTCTTTTTATACCCGATCATGTTGTCAATTGACCTAATTAGTGTTAATTGGTCTTCCAGCTGTTCGTTATATGCTCAATTTCCTTTTTCCAGCCACTTATTGCTACTTGTCCCAACTTTTTTGGGATTTGTTGACGCCATGAAATTTTGAAACAACATATTTTTCCCTTAAAATGATACATTCTCTCAGTTTAAACTTTTGATCTGTGATTTGTGTTCTATTCTGAATAAAATATTAGATGTTGGCACCTCCACATCATTGCATTCAGTTTTTATTCACAATTTGTTTAGTGTCCCAACTTTTTTGGAATCCGGTTTGTACAGCCAAGATGGTAAACTGAGCATAAAATGTTGCGGATCCCAATGTGGTTTGATTTTTGTTGAAAGGACAGTTTGGCTCTTCTTAACATTTAGGTTGCTGGCCCCTAGTATACATAAAGCATGATCAACTCATGTGCAGTGTTAAAGGTCAGCATGTCCACACTCTTGAAAGAATGGATTGCCAAAAAAATCAAATTTACACAATTGTCCACTTACCCTAGATGTAGTTGATGTTTGATGTCCAAATTTAGCTTCTTTAGTTTAGTTCTATTAGCTACAAGTAACACTAGACTTGTGTCTACAGGAAAATGCATTTTCCAACAGTTTTAAGCAGGAGTTAAATAAATTGGCATTATCACAGACTTACAACTGTCAGTGATAAGCCTTATCAGCTCCACTGGCTGGAAACTTGTTTGGGGAATTTGTTTTACACTGCAAGAGGAAACATACAGCTTATGATTTCTGTTTCAGGAAATGGAAAAAGAAACAGGTCGCTGATACTAGTGGAACAAGGGATGATCATGTGAGTTCTTTCTCAAACATACTTAAAATATGTATTTTATATATATATATATATATTACAAGAACTATTGTTTTTGTTACATTAAACTTATTCTGTGCAGATACATGTATAAAATGATTCTAATATGATGGAAGTACTCTGGAACATGATTGGTTTCAAAGATATTTTAGGAAGCTATTAGTTTAATGCAGAATTGTGGTTGAGAAAGCTGTATAATGAAGTTCTAATAAATTTAGCATCTACAATGTCTTGTTGTTGTTTGAAAAGTGGTCATTAAATGTCGATGCAGACACTCTGTGAAGAAATTACTATTAATAGATAATTGACTAAAATGTATAAATGATTATCAAATGAAACATCAATAATGTTTCATTTTTTTCTTTTTTTCAGTGAGGCTATATATAGGATATGGGCTCTTTAAGGCAGAAACCTTGTTGACACAGGCTTTCTGTACACACACAGCTTGGGTAATCTCAGAAGAAAAGCATTGCCAATAGCATAAGATGCATTGGAGCAGATGCACACAAGTGTAAGGTCACCATGCACAATGCCAAATGTCAGCTAGAGGGGTTGCACTGTGCAGCAGTAGAACTGCGAACTGGAGCTCCTCCCAAAAGCTTTGGGATGAGTTAGAGTGGCATTTGTGATCCAGGTCATCCAAAGAGAGAACAAACTCCCTGTAATACCTTTGATTTCAGAAGAAATGTTGAATTAGCAGGCATCTACAAACTTTTGGGGATAGTGGATTTAACAAATAACACACAGTGTTATACATTATCACTGTTTTTCTCTTTTATCTAATCTGTCTGTGCTCTCAGGCAAAGGCACTTCAGACTTTTCACCTTCACACAGACACGCTGACTTCCTGTGTAAGTTTCTAACCAAGACCAACATGAGTGCTTCAATTCCCCCTGCACTAATCCCACCACTTCATTCACAATGCCTAATGCAATAATTACCGCACATGATAAGGTCACAATGTGCTGTTTTCCTCTTTTTCTGCATGACGGTCTCAGTTCTCTGTCTGTTTCACAGGTCTATACCAAGACAAGCGAAAATGAAGATGCCATACACAGCTACGGAGTTGCCACTTGAGAGCTTTACCAGCATCTACAGACACTTTTCTCACCACCTCGCCATACTGGGGAAAAAAGTTTCACACATTTCTGAGACACAAACTGACGGTCTGGTGGCTGTTTGCCTGTCAGTATGTCTCAGAAATGAATTCACGGAATAACTGGATAAAAATTGTAGCTGTTGAAGAAGATTGTATGTTTGAGATCACAAAGTTCTGATGGTAATTAATTGTTTTATGAAAACTGAAATGAGTTTAAGGTTTTTACAATAGAAGCACAAATCTATGTACAAATATCCACATGGGCGCATACTCACAAATATGCCTATTTTATTTATTTATTTATTTTTTGCTGCATCTGTTGTGTTAACTGTCTTATTTCCTTTTATAAACC
Organism: Colossoma macropomum; assembly: GCF_904425465.1. NCBI lineage: Eukaryota > Metazoa > Chordata > Actinopteri > Characiformes > Serrasalmidae > Colossoma > Colossoma macropomum. The sequence goes on along the minus strand of NW_023494784.1, from coordinate 36,153,597 downwards.
AACATTAGTTTTAACTAGAAGCTCTATATACATTTGCTGCATTTTATATAAAAATGTCTATCAGTGTTCTCCCTGTAAAATAAATAAATAAATAAATAGTGAAAAAGACAAATCATAAGTGATATACGTGTAGTCATGTTTAAGTCATGTGTAAGTAAATAACTGGGCTATTAGACTGTCAATGAAGTACTGCTCTTATCCATAGCTGGATCTTACAAGAATTTACAGAAGTTTCATTTAAACACTTGTTCCATATATGTAGTGGGACTATCTATCTACCTCCTATGGATAGATAGATGGATAGAAATGTTAGCAATGTTGTATTTTGAAGGGCGGGGCTAGGCTCTGAGGGCGGTGGTTGTTGTAGGTGAGTGAGCGAGCCAACTAACAGTGAGAGAGGTCAGCATTCTTCAGCTGTGCAAGTAACATAGACACACACCCACACTTCCTAAGCCGCTTATCATTCTGAGTTGTGGGGGGTGCTGGAGCCTATCCCAGTGGTCATTGGCCAGAAGGCAGCATAGGTCTCCAGTCCATCACAGGGCAGACAGACACATATTCACACACACACCTAGGGGCAATTTGGCATATCCAATTGGCCTGACTGCATGTTTTTGGACTGTGGGTGGAAACCCACAGGGGTTTAGAAAATAGTTTTTCACCTCCTTTCTGACTCTGAGGGCTTGTGGTCTGATGTTCAGCTCTTAGAAAGCCACTTCCTCCATCTCCACTCTCTAGTGTATCTGTCAAAACTTCAGCAGATGTCTAATCTTACACAGCACTGAGAGAATAAGAGACACACATTTATTTCATTACTCGGAGGAACAAGACGGTTATTACAGTGACTACAATGTTGTATCTGGGTTCCTGTGTTATCATCTTTCTTCTAACTTGTGGAGGAATTCATTTCACATTCATTTGTTGGTTTTATTCTTTTTATGTCAGTCATGTGTCTGGCACTGTCACCTTTTCACCTTTCCAGTGTGTAATGTCCCGAAGCTGGCTTTCAAATTAATGTCAATGATTTAGGTTTGATAATTAGACATTTAGGAGACAATGAATTGTGAATAGTCAAAAACTATGAAGAATCTGAGCCAAGAATGCAAATGTTTCTGAGCATGCAGATATTTCTATGCTGTAGATATTCTATAAAATATATGAATTCATAGATTTTGTTCAGTCTGATATTGGTTCATTGCATTTGCTTTTAGTTCAAAATTCAAATAGAATAAGAAACAAATGCAGGTACTGTTCAGATGTGAATGATTTGCTGTGTTTCTAACTGTTTGGTAACTGATGCTTTGTCTTTCAATGGAAATGTATTTCTTTGTTAATTAATAACAGCACGAGCACTGTAATGCATAAATAATCTTTTAGTAATGTTTGTTTTAGCTGAGAGCAATCTGTCTGCATTCTAAAAATAGAGTAAGGTATTACAGTAATTTAACATTGCAATTAAACATTCATTAATGTACTCTGACAGTGGTCAGTTTCATGTAGCACAGTAAACCTTGTTTAAAGTGTACATTGCAGAATGTAGGTTAAAAAAGCCAGAAGGCCTGGCTTGCAATTGACGTTAGGGGTGGGCAATATTGCAAAACTATCTCAATACTTCAAGAAATTTTCATGACACATGATATTTATTTTTTTAGACATCTGATCAGTTGAAACTGAGAAAAAAGAACCAGTAGTGCTACATTTAAAATATACTATCAAAGACTGTGAATACAACCCATGACATTCCCAAAGCACAGTTCTTGTGATGACTTTGCCTCTGCTATGTGCTTCAGCACTTAACGGCCCCACTCTGTGAGTTTGTGTGGCCTCCCGCTTCGTGGTTGAGCTGTTGTTGCTTTTAGACACTTACATTTTACAGTAATAACGCTTATAGTTGACTAAGGCTGATTTAGCAGAGCAGAAATTTCATGAGCTAATTTGTGGCAAAGATGGCGTCCTATGACAGTGCCATGTGGTGAGCTCTTTAGTATAACACATTCTATTGACCGTGCTTGTCTATTGATATTTGCATGGCCGTCTGTTAGCAATGAGTGTAGCTGAAACACCTGAACTCAGTAATTAGGTAGGGCATCCACATAAAAATGATACCAAGATTCTTAACATATGGCTTTACATATGGTGAGAGAGCTCCTAGATGATTTAATATGTTCATACTGTGTTTAGAAAGGCCAAAAACAATAATATTGGTTTTCTGTTCATTGAGCTGTTGAGTTATAAAAAGTTGTTGGCCATCCAGCTTTTAATATCCTTAAACACTCACTTTACACACTTGAATGAACACATGTTGCTGGACTTAAGAGGGAGATAAAGTTGTGTTTCATTAACATAACAATGAAATGACATTGTATGCTTCCGAATGATAGTAACCAATATTACATTGACAAGTGGACAGGCCCAAATTTAGAGCTCTGGGGGACACCATAATTAATAGTGGCAACAGATGAAAAACAATTGCTCACATTGACTGAAAAAGTCTTATGACAAAGGCAAGATTGGAACCAGTCTGCAAATTCATCTTCAAAGTCTTTGACATTCCTGTTTCAACAATGCATAACATAATTAAGAAGTTTATTGCTTAGGGAACTGTCAAGAACTTCCTAGGACATGGGTCAAAGAGGAAAATCAGTGAGAAAAGTCTTCGAAGGTTGCTGTGCACTGTAAAAAAGTGTGTAACATCCAAAGAGCTTAAGGCAAACCTGGAGCACTCTGGAGAGATGGTTTCAATTCGCACCATAGGCCGCACACTAAATCAATAAGGACTTCATGGGTGAAGGCAAAGACATTGCTGAAAGAAAGACATAAGATGGCACAACTGATCTTTGCCAAAACATACCTAGGCAAACCACAGTCCTTTTGGGCAAATGTTTTGTCAGACAGACAAAACTAAAAAATTGAGCTCTTTGACAATGCAGACCAGCCATTTGTTTAAAATAGATAAAATGAAGCTTATAAGCAAGCAAAGACCCTACATGTTGTGAATACATAATGTTGTACTGGAGGCCTCAACCAAATTGAAGGAATAACGAAATCGGAAGCTTAACAAGGCATGTTAGAGCAAAATGTGCTACCTAGTGTAAGGAAGCTAGGTTTGTCCTGATCTCAACCCCATTGCAAATCTTTGGAGAGAGCTGAAATCTGCCATAGGGAAGAGACACCCTGCAAACATCCAAGAGCTTGAAATGTTTGCAATGGTGGAGTGGGAAAAACTGCCAGCAGACATGTGCAAAAAATTTGTACGTGGCTACCAAAAATGTTTCGGGGCTGTCACTGCTGCTAAAGGCTGTGCAACAAAATATTAGGAAAGGGTGCCATTAATACTGTCCATGTCATATTTTGTTTGTAAGTTTAATATGTTTAGTATGTTTTTTGTTTAATACCTTTAGACATCCATTAAAATGCTGTAATGACAAAAGTTGGTACATTTCCATTTAATTATAAAAAGAAACAGGTGCAAATAATGGAGCCCAAAACTGTAAAATAAGCAAAAAATGATATATAAGAAAATAAATAAATAAATACGCAAATAAATAAAAACTCAAGTGTTTTATCTGGCTAGTGATGAAGATATACAGTTTGTAAGTTCTCTTACAGAGTTGACTTCTTAAATCTCACTGTGATTAATCAATTTAGAGATGCTCACTTTCAAATATTTCACAGAGAATAGAGATTTTATTGAGACTGTGATTAATGCAGTTCAAGTTTATTCTGTCACTTATGTAAATTCAGAATTATTATTTCAGTTTAATGCATTTACATTTAGTGGAAGTATTATAATTAATGTAAAATAATAAACAGTCACCTATTCTGTCGATTCTTCAACAGCATCAGTGATAAAGTGATATAACTGATAAAACTGCATGCAAACAATTACACTCAAATGAAAATTAAAGAATTTCATTTTTCTTGCAGATTCTACAGATGTATTTAAAAGTATTATTCACACAATCAGCAGAACTGCTTCTCATTGAGAAAGTGTTGTTTTTCACTGCAATGAAAGTGAATATACAGGAGCTGATATTGTTTTGCATAAAGCAGAATTTTGTTTTTATCTACAGTCCTTTTATTAACCAGACTGTGATAAACTACACAACAGCAATCCATGGAAACTACAGATATCGCTGTACAGCCTTCAGAAGCAGGACCCTATTCATGTTTCTCATCATAAGTGTAGAGCTGCTTTAAATTCATTTAATAAATTTTAAAACATGTGTGACCTAAAATATGATCAGATCTTCATTTGACTCATAAAAATAGCTAAAGAAAACCAAATGAAACAATTAACACAAAAATATATAGTTTTTCCTTTATTTAATGTTAATCTAATGTTAAATGTCTTTGTTGGCAAAAGTTTGTGAACCTCTGCTGAACTGGTGTGATCCCCTCGAGCAGGAATGACTTCAACCACATGGCTCCTATAACAGTTGATCAGTGCTACACACTGACTTGGTGAAATCTTGGCTCGTTCCGCCTCACAGAAGTGCTTAAACTCTGTTTTGTTGGTGGGCTTTCTTGTATGAGTGCCACACCTGCCTCAACATTTCTATTGGATTAAGGTCTGGGCTTTGACTCAAAATGCATCATTTTCTCTGCTTGAGCCACTCTTTGTAGACTACCTGGTGTTTTTAGGGTCATTGTCTTTCTGCAGGACCCACCTTCTATTGAGGTTCAGTTCACAGATGGAGCCCCAACAATCTCCTGTAGAATTTCTTGATACAATCCAGAATTCATAGCTCCACCAAATGATAGCAAGCTGATCCTGGTCCAATAGCAGCAAAATAGCTCCAAACTGTGATACTTCCACCACTGTGTTTCACAGTTGGGATGAGGTTCTTATGTTGGAATGCAGTGTTTGGTTTTGCCAAACATAACATCTCTTATTTATGCCATAAAACTCCATTTTTGCCTTATCTATCCACACATCATTCTTTCAGTATTCTTCTGGCCCATCCAGATGGTCTTTAAGAAACTTTAAGTAGGCAGAAATGTTCCTCCTGGAGGGTAGTGGCTTTCTCCATGCTATCATTCCATACATATATTCTTGTTCAATGTTCGCCTGATTGTGGAGTCTTTAACACTGACATTAGCCAGTGTAAGAGAAACCTGCAGATTAAATGTAACCCTGGAGTTCTTTGTGATCTCCAAGAATATTCTATACATTAGTCTTGGAGTCATTTTTGTTGGATGACAAGCCTAGGGAAGGGTAACAGTGGTGTTCAGTATCCTCCACTATCTACCTGACAGTGGATAAGTCCATACTTGTCAGACTTCCAGCCTAATGAGCATTGGCAAAAGATTTTCTGAGGTTCTCAGAAATCTCCTTTGATTGAGACATGGCATGTACTAACAAGTTTGTGTGATAAAGACCAGACTTCAATGGTGAAGACTCAGTTTAATGTTTTTTTAATAGGGTAGAGTCAGCCACCCTCACACCTGATTGTGATCCAAGTGGTTGTACCTCCTGACTCTAATTATTATCACTTATACCAAACTGATCATTCTAGAGGTTTGCCAACAAACACATTTAATGTTGGATCACTTTGTTCAGTAAATTAATCAAAATCTATTTAATTGTTTGTGTTTTTATTGGGTTCTCTGTATCTATTTTTGATAGTTAAATGAAGATCTAATCATATTTTAGGTCACATTTATGTAGAAATTCCCAAAATGATAAAGGGTTCATAAACTTTCAAGCAGCACTTCATAAGTGTAGTGGATATTGACCTTAAAAGGGAATTTCCCATGCTAGGCCTGTTACGACCATGACATTTTAGATTACAGGAAATTGTCATATAAATAGTTATGATTACCGATTTAATTTTCTTTTTTGTTTATTTTACACAGCCCCAATTCTAAAGCGGTAGTCATGCTGAACGGTAAACTGGTGAAAAAGCCAATTCACTTGAAGAGGAAGGACACGGTGGAGTGAGAAGGTTCTCTTTTGGTAGCAGTTAATTTCATGTGGCACCAAGTTCATGTAAGTGAACTTTAACCTTGTGAATTTGTAAACTTCAGAAGCATGGGCCAATAGAAAATGAGACAAAACTGCTCCTCAGTTAATATATTGTTTGTTGCTGTAGTGAACTAAACAACAATAGTGATTCCCCGAACTATGCATTCCCTCCAAAACCACATCACATCAGGACCACCCACACTCGTTTGATTTTTGTTCCACCCCAGTGATGAAAACAGTGAAGTGACAGTTTGCTGTGACTGCAATGCAAAACTACTAAACTGACTGATTAGTTACACTGACCAGCCACTTCATTAAGTACACCTCCTTGTATTTACATTCTGTCCAGCTCCACTTAACATATAGGAGTCATTTGTAGTTCTCCAATTACAGACTGTAGTCCATCTGTTTATCTGCATACTTTGTTAGCCCCCTTTCACCCTGTTCTTCAATTGTTAGGACCCCCACAGGACCACCACAGAGCAGGTATTATTTGGGTGATGGATCATTCTCAGCACTGCAGTGGCACTGTCATAGTGGTGGCGTGTTAGTGTGTGTTGCACTGGTATGAGTGGATCAGACACAGGCACCATTAATGCTGAACAATATTTACAGGATTTGGAGCAACATATGCTGCCATCCAGATGAGTCCCTGCGATGAAACATACTGTACTTATAGCTGTACACTCTTAAAAAAGATTCTTTAAGGGTTCTTTGGTGAAGGCATGGTTCAGCACCAAAAGGATTCTTCTGTTGTTACAAGCCTAACATCGCAACAATAGAAGAACCATATTTATGCTCTATAAAACCATTTTCAAACAGGTTCTATACAAAAACAACCATATACAAGACATTCTGCCTCAATCTTAAGGACCATTTCGCCATGCAAAGAACCATTTAAGCATGAAATGGTTCTTTGAGTGTTCATGGTTCTATATAAGACCATTGTCTTTACTAAAGAACCTTGAAGAAACATCTTATTTAAGAGTGTACAAAAGTGCTTTTCTGATGGTCATTTTTAAGGGCAATTCATGTTTACACTGCAAGAGAAAACATACAGCTTATGATTTCTGTTACACTCAGTGAAAAAAGAACCAGGTCACTGATATTATGGAACAAAAGATGAGCATGTGAGTTCTTTCTTTGTGTATATATACTTATATATGATTACTGTATAATCAACACCTACAACTACAGTTAGTGGCATAAAACATAAACATAAAACTCCTTTAATGTATAACCACTGCACATGCACAGCTCATAACATTTCCGTAGAAAAACATTGCTAATAAAAGCTGCACATGAGCCTAAGGTCACCAGTGCCAAGCGAATGCTGGCAGTGGGCTGTGGAGCAGTGTGACTGTGTTCTCTGGAGCAATGGAGCTCCATCCAATACTTTTCAGATGAGCTGGAGCAGCTTTTGTGATCCAGTACATCCAAATAATAGGGTAAAAGTCTGTAGTTCCATCAGTCCACAGCCAGAAACTGACTCTCCCAAGGGTGGGCATCCCATAAAAATACAGGTGACAAAACCAGTGAAATTTTGGTTACATATAAGCATCTGTAAGAGTGTTTCACTAGTTGCTTAGCCATTTGTTTAGCACATACATGGCACTGTTAATCCCCAATTCCCAAATCTTACATAGTGTAGTTATAATATTGTTTACTGTAGTGGATGTGTTACTTATTTGCACCTAGAAAATCAACAAAACATGTAATTTGACCCTGCAACAACTACCCCACCCCCTCTACCCTGTACATCATTGGAAAAAGACTACCATAGACTATATTAGCAGTCTTTAATCTCATTTATATTAATAGTCATTATATTATTGACCTTTTAGCACTTCCAGAATGTCAATCTTGGACCCTCCCTCCTCTTCAGTCCCATTAGACTCTGTATGTAAGTTGCCAGTTTACAAGATATGCCTACATTGTACCTAAACTCACTGACCATTTTGGTAGTGGACCATGCTCAACACACTACTGACACTGTAGTTATATGCTAGTGTGTGTTGTCACTTAGGTTTTTATATGTTATGTACACTTACTGGCAACTTTATTGAAAAAAAAAGAAAAAAAATTCTTTATTACATCTTATAGCTGTGAAGTTAGAGACCATGATGTAGGGTTTCTGATCACAGAGCTGCACTTGGCTTTTCTGTATATTTTTCAGTGGCAGTGTGCTCTCAACCTAGCAGTGACATTGACTTATGTAAAAACCCCACTGAACTGCATGACAAGCTAACACTCCCATTATGGTGTCACTTTGTGCTGAGAATGATCCATAAACTGGCAATTGGAGCCTAATAGCACTGAAGAATCCAAGATGGAGATTCTGGAAGTGATACAAGATTAAGAAAATAATGACTATTAATGAAAATATATGAAATGTTACTTATCAAGAATAACATATTTAATACTAAATGAACCACTCCACTGAACTAAATTATCTCGGAATTACATACACAGATGCATCTGACCACTGCACCTTCAATACGATTAGAAACAGTACTAATGTACTAAATAACATTAGAAATTTGGATTATATAACTAATGGAAATTTTGTTAGAATGCTAGAATCCAGTATGAAGTATTTATAAGCTCTACAGGCAAATTCACAATGTTCTAATGAAAGAAGAGCAATGCCTAAAGTAAAATGCCATTATGACAGCATCATCTTCATTTAAGATGATCCTGTAAATGAACATTTTCCTCTCTCATCTAATCTATCTGTGCTCTCAGGCAAAGGCACTTCAGACTTTTCACCTTCACACAGACACGTTGACTTCCTGTGTAAGTTTCTAACCAAAACCAACATGAGTCCTTCAATTGCCTCTGTGCTACTCCCACCACTTCATTCACAATGCCTAATGCAATAATTACCACACATGATAAATTCACAATGTGCTGTTTTCCTCTTTTTCTGCATGACAATCTCAGTTCTCTGTCTGTTTCACAGGTCTATACCTCTAATAACAATCAGCGTACAAGTATCTAACTGCATTTTTGTCATTAAGTCCAATATCCACCCTTACTATCAGCTCTGTTTGCTATTAACTGGCTGCCGGAAGCCTTAGATGTGTGGGCTGAGGGCTAGTGAGCAGTGCGGGTCTAACTCTACACCCTCCCTCACCACAACAGTTTCTGTACAAACAATGACCGTTCTGTGGTGGCTCTTTATTGTGAAGGTGGTTTAGTAGCCTGTAACATATGTACTAGTGTATAGTGTTTCTCAGTGATTCTCAGTGATAGGACAGCCTCTAGTTCCGTTGCCTTGTATTGCATTTACTTCAGTTACAATCACTAGATTGGAAATCACTTTTCAGTTGCTCTTACGTTCTGACTGTAATTTTTCCATACTTTTATTAACAATTTTAATTATGCAATGTTCAATAAATGTTACTCTTACCAGTATTAAAGGGTGCACAGCATGGAAAACTGAATTTTCCTCACTTTTCTGTTATGTAAGGGTTTGATGTAGTATATAAAAATATATCAGTCTTAAACACAAAAGTACAAAAACAGTCTATTTAATTCTAAATAATAAGGAGAGGACAAAAATTTATAAAAAAATTAATTATCACTGTTTTCGGTACATAAAACCACATAAATGTAATAAGCAGACCTCCAAGAAAAAAAGTACATTACAAGAGAAATGTAGGATATGGGTCTTTTCATGCTTTAATTAGTTTTTGGCATTACAGGCCTGCACAGAGTTCTATAAGAAAAAAGATTTCTGGGGATTAGAGTGGGATGTTTCTTGCAAAGATCAGTAAGATTATACTTAAAATGTTTTTTTAAATCTCATTGAGCTTTTAATGAAATAAAAATTAAAAAAGGAAACCTCTTATTATAAACGCTTTGAGAATGAAGCTCCAATGAGAGGCTTTTCTCACAGCCTGGTGGTCAGAAATGGAGTGGCTTTCATGCTAAAGGTTTAAATGGTTCTTGCCTTGGATGAATGGTTCTAGAAAAAATAGTGTAGAACCTTTATTTTGAGGTTCTTTAACCTTTAAAAGGGTCATACATCCTCACACAACTATTTTACAATATGGTTCTCTAAAGAGCCATCTATTAAAAGGATCTTTAGGGAAAAGCGATGTGGCTGTGGTGTCACTCCAAAGAGCTTAAAGAACTTTTTAGCATTTAATGAATACGTTTTTGTTTGATGTATCTCCAATGGCAGTATTGCAGTCTCTTATCTTAATTTCTAACAATAAATAGGAAAGAGAACCTGCTGAGATTAACTAGTCACAGTGTAATAGTGTAATCAGTCACTGTGCAACAGATTTTGGCACCTAAGAAAATTACATTTAAAAAAAACTTCATCTGGTCATGTGTTTATTTGTTCAGTAAAGCACTAATATTAGATTTGATGCAAATAACATTGTGCTAATTGCTAAAGTGGGACACACCTTTTTAACCATTTGTTTTTTACCAGAATTTTCATGTCTTTATAATCTAACAGCTCTAACATATTTATATACTTTTATAAAAAATATTGATGTCTTCCCTACATCATCAACAATCAAGTAATTTGAAACGGGGACCCTTCACACAACCTTTGCTGACCAAACCTTAAACTTTTTCCACTTGATTCCACAAAATGATGTATTTTTTTTACTTAAAAATGTTAGTCACCTTGTTAACCTCAAATTTGATTCATTGACCTTTAAATAAGACGTTTCTGAATGTGAAACACAAATTATTCTCCTGTTAACCTAATATTAGAAGTTCAGTTGACTTAGTATAGGGGCTTCCTTAAAAATTGTGTTATTTGAATGTCAAATAATAAGTTGTTCTGTTAATTTAAAATGCAAATGTCCACATTTACACCATTAGCATTAGGCATGATGACCACAGGCTCATGTGCAGCTTCTCTAGAGTGTCTCCTTCTATTGATCAGTGCTTTTATACACTGAGTGTGCAGCCATGTGTGCATCGTAAAGTATCTGAATTCAGTACAAGGGCTGCCTGGATGTTTCTGGACATATGGTATTGTAAATGTATTTCTCCACTAGGGGTCACTAAAATGTAAACTCCAAGCTCATTGTTACAGTGCCCCTCCACAAATATTGGCACCCCTGGTAATCATGAGCAAAACAGGCTGTATAAAAATTCTTTATTGCTGATCCTTTTGATCTTTCATAAAACATTCAAAATATTAAAACATCTAGCCTTTATTTAAAGTACAATTGTATCAGGACATAAATATTTTCCTCAAACCTGTGTGTGCCACAATTGTTGGCACCCCTTCATTTAATACCTCTCACAGCCTCCCTTTGCAAATATAGCAGCTCTGACTTTCTCCTATAATACTTAATAAGACTGGAGAACACATGGCAAAGGATCTGAGGCCATTCCTCCACACAAATCCTTTGCATTCTGAAATCCACACTATGGACTCTCCTCTTCAGCTCATCTCACAGATTTTCTATGGGGTTTAGGTCAGGGGACTGGGGTGGTCATGGCAAAACCTTAATTCTGTGGTCAGTGAACCATTTTTGTGTTCATTTTGAGGCATGCTTTGTATCACTGTCCTGCTGGAAGATCCAAACGATGGCCCAGTTTAAGCTTCCTGGCTGAGCCAATCAGGTCTTGATTTAATTTGTGCTGATACTTGATGGAGTCTACGATACCACGTATCTGAATAAACTGTCCAGGGCCTTTGGAAGAAAAACAGCCCCACAACATCACAGATCCACAGTTGATGATGTAGGGGAGACAGTTCACAGCTGGGATAAGGTACTTTTCTGCATGGCATCTTTGTGTCCACAGCAAATTCACTTCTGGTGTTTGTTGCCAAAAACCTCTATTTTGGTCTCATCTGACTTAAGAACACAGTCCCACTGAAAGTTCCCATAACGTCCTGCAAACTAGCTTTAGTTTGTTGGTCCTTGACAGCAGAGGCGTCCTTCTTGCAGCCACCAAACAACTTGTGATTATGTAGGTGGTGTTTGTTTGTGGTTTGTGAAACGTTCTGACCCCAAGACCTGACTAATATCTGCAATTTCCCATCTGTGATCCTTGGAGATGCTTTGTTCACTTGAAACATGTACCTCACTGTGCGTGGGGTCAGTATAGACATAAGTCTCTTCCCAGTAGATACTTAACATCTCCAGTTGTTTTAAGCTTCTGAATTTTTGTCATGATAGTGGAAATGGGCATTTTAAACTGTTCAACCATTTTGTTGTAGCCATTTCCTGATTTGTGCACCTCAACAATCATTTCTCACACAACACTGGAACTATGAAAAGTGAAAAGGTTCAGGAAAGGTTCATGTTAAATGGTCATTGTTACTGACTGTGTCAGCCTTTTGTCTGTACAGCCTTTCTCAGACTTTTTTCTTTGTTTTATTGAATATGGACCTGCTGAAGAGATAATTAGAAGCTAGCTGTCACAGTTTTAGGGAATGTTCTACCATTCGGATACATCTCTCACTTGCTGTTTATCATTTTCTGGCACTACTATCCAGCGGTTTGAGTCAGTGGCTCATACTGTTTAGGATCAAGCCGCACTGCCTGATCAGAAACACCTTCCTTCATCGAAGGTGGGGATGGTAGTGGAGAAAAATTGTCAACCTCGTAAGACTCTCAGTTGCCAAAGTGCTGTTTGATTCTGTCACTCTCCACATTTTCTGGTAGCTAATGTTAGCTGTGAAAACACAGCAGCCCAGCCCACCCAGTTTCCCTTGCAGCCCACCTCCAAACCCTTAGATCACTGCAGCGCCCCTCCCAGCATGCTCCTCCCATTTTTGAGCATTTTTCAAAGCTAAGCCAAGGATGGATTAGCTAAAAATAGTAGTTACTCATTAAAGGCTGCCCTCCAGTTCCCAGGTTCTCTCTGTCCCCAAAACTTAAATACAGACCCAGTGGGCCAGCCCCAGAAAAAAACTGCAAATAAATGCTGTAGAACACCTATCCCAAAACTAAGAGGAAAAAACATTCCGAAACATGCTTCAATATACATGGTAAACTGCAATGGAGCATAAACCACTGTAGTCGTGCGTCATTCTGTTGTCCTCGTTATGCCCATATTAGGAACTCCGGGCTAAGCCCCATTTCTCTATGGCCAGAATGAATAGGGTTTTCAAAAAATCGCTCTGTGTTAAATAAAAATCTTCAGAACCCGATATGTTTTGTCCTGTGAACATTTTTCTCCCGAACACCACTGGATCCTCTGAATTACGAGGTCATTAAAGAGTTGAAAAATGAATATTGCTACATGTGAGCCAAAGCTACTGCGCACCAAATTCACGTCATAAGAGCATGGTGCGACTACAAAATGACAACACGACTACAGTGGTCTATGCCTGCTCAAGTGAAAGGGGTTACAAACAGAGAACTTGTAGAGAGGAGAATTTCCACTCTGTAATGTCTTCCGGGTTTCTGAAACACTAGAGGGAAAATGTTCTGGGAGAGTGAATAGAAACTATTTTAGCTTTTCGTTTTTAGCCGTTGAGCTCCATTTACTCCCGCTCATTGAGGACTAACTCGTGGATGCCCTCTGCTGTTTAGCAGTCCTTTTTTTGTCTGGGCTTTTTGTCTGTCTGCTTAAGTCTTGCGTCACCCACTAGGGCAACAGCAGCAGCCTGTGCAGGGGCAGTGAGATAAAAAAAACCTGAAACAAAACTGTTTTTTCTTAAAATCAGCTCATCAGAAAATGCGTGTTTAGGCTCAAAATACTCCCAAGACCCTCACAATTATGGAAATGGCCACAACTTCGCTCTAATCTTAAAGTGGGATAATTAATCGCTAAAGCTTGGTGAAATGAGCAGAATTTCCTGCTGTGAATGGGGCTCAAGTCTCTGTTGTCTTCTTAAGGGGGGAAATGTAGACTGTGGAGTATTCATAGATGAAGGTTAAAAAAACAGAAACCAAGGTAAGGGCAATGTTTTTTAAACCCATAGGTGCTTTAATTAGTTGTTCAGATGTTTTAGTACAGTTTTACTTAAGACTTTGTACACACTTGCCTTACATTACAACATATAAAAATGTTAATATATGAAATGGTGATCAAGGTGCCTGAAATGTTCAGTAGTTCACTAAAAATAAACTACCACAAGAAAACTGAAACCAGAAAATGTGATTCTTTCATATCTAAAGAAACATGAACAGGTGTTTCAGATTACACCTTTGTAACCAACTACAAAACAGACTAAAATGAAAACACATGGCACCATATCTAGTTTTACTTTTAAAAAGAACTTCTCAATAATATCACCTAATAAAAAATACTGATCTACTGAGCTTCATGAATACAAGCCCAGATGGGGAAAAAGGTATTCCTCAATACTTAAATAGTGACACAGTACAGGAGTGTTTGTATGAACTCTGATCGTTTTTGTTTTAGTTTTTTTATTCTCCAACATAAGTCAAAACCAGCTGAAGGCTGAAAGTGTTATAACAAATCATAGTTTAACAAAAAAAGTGGAATAAAAAAAAGGACTTGCAAATTACACTCATTACATGTAGTAGAGCAGTGATAGCTTGAATATATTCAGATAGTGTGTCCAAGGCTGGATCTGAGAAGTACTGTTACATGTAGCTCCTTTAATTTAGGAGACCTCTCTTGATTACACTGTGCTGCCAAGGCACAAGACCATGAGGTGACTGAAAAAATGCTTTAAAGTCATTTCTTGCCGCAATAGCAGCCCGAGATGCCCTTGCACCAGAAAGCCGTCCGGGATCCAAGAGGTTACTGTCCCTTGCCACCTGCCACCTCCATTCTCCTGCCAGGATGTCTCCTGATGCAGTGGTGCTGTTGATGAAGTTTGGTGGTATGTGGCAAGTGACTGGCACATTCGCTGTGTCAGTGTAGGCAAGAAAGTTATAAAGGGCCACACACGCCTTCACAACATCTGCAGCCTTCTCGGGGAAGAACTCAATGGGCCTACCAAGAATTCGCCAGCGTGCAGCTAGGATGCCAAATGTATTTTCTATCACCCTCCTAGCTCGTGAATGACGATAGTTCACTGAGCTCCTGAGAGCGACCCATTCTTTCACTAATGTTTGTAGAAGCAGTCTGCATGCCTAGGTGCTTGGTTTTATACAGATGGAAGTGATTGGAACACCTGAATTCAATGATTTGGATGGGTTAGTGAATACTTTTGGCAATATAGTGTAGCATAAACTCTTTAAAACCAGTTGCTAAACATCAGTGTTTAGCAAAATATGTTAAATAGATAGATTGTTAAACTCAGTGCTGTGGAACTTCAACAACAGGAGTCTGACTTCTTTGCATTAGGTCATAGGTTCCCAGCCCTGCTCCTGGAGTACTCTGTTCTACAAATTTTCCAAATTTGCTCCAGCACACCCACTTCAGCTCAGGAAGAGCTTAGATTAGGCCAAGATCAGGGTTGCGAACCACTGCCCTAGGCTGTGCAGTGCTAATTGTGTGGAGCAGGGGTCTTAAAGTCCGATCCTGGAGGGCTGATATCCTGCAAAATTTAGTGGTTTCCATGTTCAAACACATCTTCTTAACCTGGTCATTAACTTGAGAGTTGAGTCAGGTGGGTTTGTACAGGGAAATCACCAAACTGTAATGGATTCTGGCCCTCAAGCTGTACTAAAAAGTTATATTTATGACACTTACATACAATATAATAACTTACCAGGATAGGACTGTATAAGATTAGAGTGCAGTGGGAAAGCTGTGTTTCCAACAAATACATGTGGAACAGTGGTGCTCGTGCCAGGTAGGTTGGCAGGTGAAGGTAAGCGAAGTGTTCCCTGTAAAAGGTTTGACCCAAACCTGCTTTCCTGGAACACACCACTATCACTTTCATGTCCATAGGCTCCAATGTCAACAATGGTGAATCAATAATTTGCATCACATTCTCCCATTAGGATGATGGAGTTTGCTCCTTTGTAGTTAAAAAAAGTCACTACCTGTCAGTGGTGGTGCTTTAATTTGGACATGTTTCCCATCAATACAACTCAAACAATTTGGGAAATTCCAAACCTTCCAAAATTCAAAGGAATTGTCTTCCCACTCAGTGCCACTTGGAAAGCCAACAACGTCTTTGCTAAGAGCATCCCAAAGAGCCTTGGAGATCTCAGAAACAATTAGTGACACTGTGGTAGATCCAAGTTTATAGCTTGCAGCAACACTTTGTTGAGTACTTCCGGAGGCTAAAATTCTCAATGTGACAGCCAGCCTCTCAGACAGTTTGACATGGATGGCATGGGTACTAACATGCTGAATAAACATTACAAGAAGATTATACTCTCCTGTCTCTCGCCTCCCTCTGTTAATTGGTCGCACAGACCATCTCCTCCTCTGTTTTCTTCTAAAAAGTAGGAGCAAACACAACAGCTCCTCTTCCTCAAGCAACAGATTCTCAACCAGTGCGTTCATTAGGCTTGTTCGAGGTGAACTGCGCCTCGCCTTGGTGGTCAGTGAGAGCAGCTGGTTGCAGTTGGGGGGAGGAGGGTAGAAAAGAGCCATCAAGTCGGACAGTCGCCACATGAAACCTACGTGAGCTGGTGGATCTTGTGGCGTTTCCGTTCTTCATAGCTGATGAAGTGGATGCAGTAGAAATCCCTCTGTTATATGCATGAAATCGTGTATGATGAACAACGAAGGTGAAACAGCGTTTATTTAATCATCTGTAGGCTAAACAAAGTATTCTTGATCATAGTAGCAGGTTAAGCCCAGCGTTTGTTTTCCACATCCACAGTTGTGACTATAGGTGACCACAAAGCGTCAAACTAAGTTTCTTAACATCTGTAAACACAAGTGGTTTGATTCATCATTCATTTAACGTGTAAATTGGTGAAAAAAGTTTTAACAAACTGTTATCCATGTTTATGAGTAGCATTTAATATTTGTCAATAAAAATTTAAATGAATAAACCTAAACTAAGTAGTCTGTTTTTAAGACTGACTATTGAATCATGACATTAAAACGTTTGAATAAATAATTCCAAATATATTCCTTTTGTTCAAGTTACAATGAGTGAATATGATAAACAGTGTATATACAAATTCTAGAAATAATTAAATGGAAATGATCAAGTGTACTCAGATCTTAATCATTAAGGTTGTGTATATGGTAAATAGACTCCAATTATATTGTGTCAAGGTGGCTTTAAGTCTAAAGTTTCTAAATAAGCATTTTGTCTATGTAAGGACTTAATCACATTTCCTCTTTTTAGGCTTGTATCCAAAAATACAACATTTAGAGGATGTCGTCCCTCTCTAATAGTCTTACAGACTATAGAAAAGCACTAAAGTCAGCACGTTCAACCTATCTCTCGTCAATGATTGAAAATAACAAGAATAATCCTAGGCTACTATTCAGTACTATCTCTAAATTGACTAATAATCAAGCAGCTACTGAAGCCCAGATACCATCAGCCTACAGCAGCATTGACTTCATGAACTTCTTCAATAATAAAATTGAATCGATTAGGCACAAAATTCAAAATGCACAGCATTGCAGTGCAGTGTCCTATAAACCTAATCTAGATCTGGAGTGCAGTATAACCACTACAGAGACGCTGGAGTCTTTTACTTTACTCCAACAAACAGAGCTTGTCCAAATTATTTCATCTTCAAAAACAACAACTTGTATACTAGATCCTATTCCTACAGGTTTGCTTAAAGACGTTTTGCCCGAAATAACCAAGCTTTTTTCTATCTAGCGGCTATGTTCCAAAATCTCTTAAATTAGGTGTAATTAAACCCCTAATTAACAAACCTAGTCTTGACCCCTCTGAGTTATCAAACTATAGACCTATCTCAAATCTTCCCTTTTTTATCAAAAATTTTAGAGAAAGCCGTGGCAAAACAATTATGTTCCCATCTGCATAGGAGTAATATACATGAAAAATTTCAGTCTGGCTTCAGGCCTCACCATAATACTGAAACAGCGCTAGTGAAAGTTGTAAATGATCTTTTATTATCCGCTGACAAAGGAAACATATCCTTACTGGTTTTACTCGATCTTAGTGCAGCTTTTGACACAATAGACCATTCCATTCTATTAGACAGTCTTGAAAAACTAGTAGGAGTGACAGGTAAAGCTCTTTCGTGGTTCAAATCTTACCTTAGTGATCGCTATGAGTTTGTTAATGTAAATGGTAAACCATCAGCTTTCACAAGAGTAAAGTATGGTGTTCCACAGGGCTCTGTCTTAGGACCCATATTATTTACCTTATATATGCTACCACTAGGTACCATCATTAGAAAACATGGCATCAGTTTCCACTGCTATGCCGATGATACACAATTGTATATTTCAGCTAAACCAGAGGACAAATTTGAACTTAATAAGATAGAGGACTGTGTAAAAGACATTAAAGACTGGATGTCAAGTAACTTGCTCTTACTAAACTCGGACAAAACAGAAGTTCTTCTTCTGGGTCCAAAAGCTGCTAGGAATAATCTGCCTATGTTTACTCTTAATCTCGATAGTTTCTCAATTGCACCAGGCACATCTGTAAAAAGCCTTGGTGTCACAATCGAACAATGGCCTTCAATGAGCACATTACCAATATTACCAGAATAGCTTTCCTCCACCTGCGTAACATCGCTAAATTAAGAAATGCACTGTCGCTACAGGATGCAGAAACGTTGTTCTAGCCAAAACCTTAGCAAGCTTTAGTTAGTCCAGAAAGCTGCAGCCAGAGTTCTCACCAAAACCAGGAAATTTGACCACATTAGCCCAATTTTGTGTACCTTACATTGGTTGCCAGTTAAATTCCGCACTGAGTACAAAATTCTTCTACTGACGTATAAAGCTTTGAATGGCCTCGCTCCTCAGTACCTCAGTGACCTTATTTCCTATTATCAACCGACACGCCCACTTAGATCACAAGGTGTGGGCTCAGTACCCAGAATAAATAAAGTTACGTCAGGGGGAAGAGCCTTTTCATACAACGCCCCCCAGCTTTGGAATAACCTACCAGTCTGTGTTCGGGACTCAGACACAGCCTCCATCTTTAAGTCTAGGCTAAAAACTTACCTGTTTAGTCGAGCCTTTGGTTAATTTGTTTTCCTGTTAGGATAAGGCGCAGATCTGTCCTATGGTAATCTGGGAATGTTGATGCTGAACTAACTGTCTGTCCCCCTTAAACCCTACTATTTAGGATCTGATTAACACCCTTGGCCCTGTTTATATGAATCCACAGCAGAAAAAATTGCCACTGACAAAGAGTGTCCTAGGCTGTCTATGGACACGGAGTCATATAGGGGTATAGCAGAGTGTAATAAATACAGAGTGTACCTGCCGGCCCAGAGCTTTTTGTATTCCTTGCAGTTCTTATTTGATTCATTTTGTCAGCCAAATACTCTTTATCTGGAAAAGTACATCAAAATGAATAAAGTATTCCCAAAACCATTGCAGTCGCATCATGCTTTTATTGTCGATTCACCATTCTTCAGCCTTTCTACAACAGTTTTTGGTACACAATTTCCTTGGCTGGCCTTTAAAAAGATAAGGATGTTGGCCATGTTGTGATGTTATGGCACATATAACATGAAACAGTGGCCTTATATACCAAAGGGTCTAATGGAGACCCATCTTGGGGCAAAGGAAAGTGAACAACCTTACAGCAGAGCTGTCCATAGGCCCACATGTAGGCTACATAGCCTGCTTGCTGCATGCATGTATACTCGGAAGCTCCTAATCGGTCTGCTTCCGAGTATACATGCATGCATGCAGCAAGATGGACAGAAGCAGAACTGAATGCAGAACTGAATGTGTTTACTTTGCTCGGACTGACGAATTCTGATCCTCTTGGCTTGCCATAGATAGGCTCAGTTCATCAGCAGTCGACATCAGCTTTAATGAAGTTGAGAGTTAGCTGGCAGTTTCTGCTCGTCCTTTCCTCTCATCTCCTGCTCCTTTTTCCTCTCCCTCTCCTTCCTTCTCTCCTTCCCCCTTCTATCCTCTCCTCCCATCTCATGCTCCTCTCTCTTGCTTTTATTTACTTCAATTCCTTCCCAGCTGTTTGTTTATTTTTTTTAATTAATGTATTTATTTCAAACAATCATGTACCGGGTAAATGTACAGCTCCAATTACATCTTGGAAGAATTAAACGTACAGATTTATGCTGAACCTATTCAAGTAAAAGACAATACATACATCCACACACAAATAACTGTCACAAGTAACAAAATAAAAATACATAAATAAAATAAAATAAAATAAAGTTAATACTAATAACTTTGGGTGGTATATAAGTCTTACATGGATATGATCTATGTTACTCAATGCAATGTTTTAATAATTTCATTTAACACCAGCGACGTCTTTTCCGCTTTTTTGTTCTGTTTTATTTGTGATAAGGAATTCAGGTCATTACAGGATAGCCTGAAATTAGGAACCGATGCTATCCTTGTTGAAAAGAGACCATTTGAACAATTTGAATTAAAATATGATGGTTTTACTTTCTAATGGGAGTTGGCTTAATGGTTACTATTGGAGACTGCTAGTTTGCTGTAGGACACCTTCAGATCCCTTTAGGAAGCCATCAGATGCAATTGGTATCAGTCCCAGAATGCCTGTTTAAACATTAGAATCCTTTACACTGTGATTTCAACCCATCAGGAAAATACAAAATGCCGTTACTGACTACTGGACACCACCAGGAACCAACAGAAACTTTTAAAGGGCTCTACGTGAAAGTTGTTCTACGTGAATTTGTATCATAGTTTATAACAAGACCTTCATATTATTCATAGAAATAAAAGTGTGTAGGACGTGAATGTCCACAGGTTCTGTGCTGTTCACTGGCGGCACCGCTACCGCAGCACCATCATTTAGCCATTAGGCGGCGCCCTAATAAAGAGAGTTGCGTATTTTGGGCTTCAATACTCTTTGCTGACGGAGAGTGTTTCCTGTTCCAGCTACAAGCGGGGCTTTGTTCCCGTTTCGCTCGTGGTCTCGAGGTCCTCATTATTTCATTTTTAATTTAATGAAAAGATTCCTTTGTTTCTTATATCCGATGTGCCATCCAGCGTTTTCTACTGATATCGACTCGATGTCGTCTCTGTTGACGTGCGACCGGGACATCTGCGTTTGGATGAACGGAGGCTAAACTGGATTATTTCAGTTTAATGCGATGATTTTCTTACAACATCATCTTTTTCTGGGTGTTGTTTTCTTCATTTTGCTCTGCAGCAGAACTACAGGTAAGTCTGGAGTTAATAACGCTTCTATCCATCTATTCTACATGAAGTTACCAGTACAGTACTGCAGGCCAGGGTCAGGGCCTGACTACAAAGACCTCTACAAAGACTGGACTGTCTCATTTGATCCATAAGGCTGACTATCCCTTTAAATAACTTCCAAAATAAACGCTTTTCTGTGACAGTACAGAAAAATGTGATAAAGCTGCGACTTTAAAGCTGTAATGTTTGAAGTAGAAGCTCCTCAGTAACAAAGCATGGAGCGTGTTCACTGTATAATAATACATAATAGAATCACAGTTATTCACATTAATTATTTATTATTTTTTCATTATATATGTATATGTTTCAGTATATATGCAAAGAGGTTTCTCAAATTAAAGAAAAATAACTAACTACATACCAAAAAAAGGGGAGTGTCGTGGAAGTGTATATAGTTCAGAATAGGTCGTATTTCTTGATAAGTGAAAGAAGCTTAGAACTACAGTACTGTGAAACAGTATTTGGCCCTTCCCAATTTTTTCCATTTCTGCATATTTGTCACAATTGTTTCAGATCATCAAACTACTTTTAATATTAGACAAAGATAACCTATGTAAACACAAAATGCTGTTTTTAAATGATAATTTTATTTATTGAAGGAAAAATGCTGTTCAGCCTTACTTGGTTCTATGTGAAAAATAATTGTCCCCTTACCTACTAAATCAACTAGTTAGCCAAATTTAATTGACTATTGGGTTCAGCTTCAATAAGCGCACCAGACATGATTACTGGCAGAGCTGTTGATTCTAAATCTTAACCCTTGTGTGGTGTTCGGGTCTGTGGGAACCATTTTCATTGTTTACTAATAGAAATGAAGCGATTTATTATTTCAACCTCAGATTTCTTGGCCTTTCCTCATTTCCTCCAACAAGTAACACATTTTCAGTGCCTTCACACTGTAAACCCCCTACACATTTATATTACACATGTGGTGTAGGGGGGACCCACGGGGAATAAAAGTGTGGAGGTGCTGTGTCCCTTCACTCTGTTCTCCTCCTACATGGCCTGCTGTTAGTGTGTGTGTGTGTGTGTGTGTGTGTGTGTGTGTGTGTGTGTGTGTGTGTGTGAGGGTGGACAACATGGACAGGCTGCTGACTGGCTACAGCTGCTAAAGGAGAACTCCACACTGGTCACTTGTGATATTTTAAACATTCAATATTTTTACATAAATGTTTATGCCTGTATTGATTTATAAAAACAATAATGCGGTGGGTCCACCAGACCACTGAGTAACAAATACATCAACATTACACAAGGGTTAAATAGAACCTGTCTGGCAATGTGAAGCAGCTAGAAGTTCTCAAAAAGCAGCTTATGATGTCACGTTCTAAAGATATTCAAATACAGATGCAAAACAAAGTCATTAAAATCTACTGGTCTAGAGAAGGTTACAAAGCCATTGCTAAAGCTGTGGGACTCCAGTGAACCACAGTGAGAGCCATTATGCACAAATGGAGAAAACTTGGAACAGTGGTGAACCTTTCCAGGAGTGGCCAGCCTACCAAAATTTCACCAAGAGCACATCAACGACTCATCCAGGAGGTCACGAAAGATCCCAGACGAACATCTAAAGAACTGCAGGCCTCACTTGCCTCAGTTTAGATCAATGTATACAAATCCACAATAAGAACAGGCGAAAATGGCATCAGTGAGAGAGTTACAGCACAAACTACTACTGACCAAAAAGAACACAAAGGCTCATCTCACAATTGTCAAAAAACATCCAGATGACCCCCAAGACTTGTCTGTGGACTGATGAATCAAAGGTGGAACTTTTTGGAAGACATGGGTCCCGTTAGGGCTGGGTGATTAATCAAAAAGTAATTGTAACCGACGTAATCTTGCCCATGTCGGTTATTTAATTTTTTTAAAAATTCAGTTAAATCCTTTCCCCACTCTGTGTGTTCATGTATTGTCCCCTTAAAAACTTACTACTGCATGTGTAGTCATGTGACTCCACCATGTCCACTCTAACATTATGGAAGCTAAGGCTACGTTCACACAGCAGGTAAAAGTGGCCCAAATCCGATTTTTTTGTTTGGCTGTTCACAGTATCTTTTAAATGTGATCTGCATGCAACATCAGTCTAAACAGATCAGCTCCTGAACTGACCCACATGCACAGAAGAACAACGTGTCACGTTGCTTCACATGGCTCATCCAGAGGTAAACACTCATGACTACGAATGAACAGCAGTCGCTTCTGAGCTTTTGGTTTCATCTTCGCCAGCATCACAGGAGCCATCATAAAGCTTCACAGACTTACAGCTGGAATCATCACCCAAAATGTGTTCGAGTTCGCAGTAAAAAGGGCGTGGTCACTTCTTTGGTTCGTGTCCTTGGATTCTTTAAACTTTGCTTTCAGACTTTTAACTGTTCTTTGACGCTGCAGCCTCGCTCTCATACGGCCGCGTTCGGCCCTTTCTTTCGAAATCTCTTCAAACACGGAGGTGTTTTGTACAGAAATATCACTCCAAATGTTTATTAGGTCTCAGCAGCGAGAAATTATGACGAATATAGAGTTGGATTGACGTCCGATGTGGCTGTTGAGAGGATTTACATTAAGATATACAGAGCATTTTTACGGTACAAACCTCGTCAGTGAACTAATGAGGGCAAAAAACAAACAAAAAAATAAATAATAATAATCGTTCATTAATCGTAATTGAGGTAAAACATTCAATTAGTTGTGATTTTGATTTGAAGTCATATCGCACAGCACTAGGTCCCATTACTGGCGTAAAGCTAACACCACATTCCACCATGAGAACATCATACCAACAGTCAAACATGGTGATTGTTTGATGGTCTGCGGCTGCTTTGCTTCTGCAGAACCCTGACTTGTAATTGATGGAACCATGAATTCTGCTCTCTGTCAGAAAATCCTGAAGGAGAATGTTTGGCCTTTAGTTTGTGAACTAAAGCTCAAGCACAGTTGGGTTATGCAGCAGGACAATGATCTGAAGCCCACAAGCAAGTCCACCATTGAATGGCTCAAAAGAAACAAATGGAAGGCTTTACAGTGGCCAAGTCAAAGTCCTGACTTGAATCCCAGCAAGATGCTTTAGTAAGACCTTGAATGGGCAGTTCATGCTCGAAAGCCCTCCAATGTAGCCAAATTAAAACAATTCTACAAAAAAGGGGCTCATCACAGGTCAGCGCAAACATTTGATTGCAGTTGTTACTGCCAAGGGTGGCACAACCACTTATTAGGGGGCAGTTACTTTTTCACAGTGATATAGGTTTGAATAAACCTTACATAAATTGAATGATCATTTAAAAGCTGCATTTTGTATTTACTTGTGTTGTCTTTATTTTAAAATTAGTTGGATGATCTGAAACACTTAAATGTAACAAATTAGCAAAAATAGAAGAAATCAGGTGAGGGGCAGATTCTTTTTCACAGCACTGTATTTTACTCTTCATCAATGTAGAGGGGTTTTGATATTCTTTTGAACATAGGAATTTCCCTGGGGAATTGTTAAATAAAACAGAAAACCTCCGGGACATGTAGTCCCATGGCTGAATAAAATGTATCATCCCACTGTTTAGACCAAAAAGAGGATTCTTACATAACACCAGGCTCTGAGTTTGATCCACTTGCTGGGTGTAAAAGCAAGTATTTTTTGTATTCTTACTTCTTGTTTTTTTTTTCTTGCAGCTATAAGGGTCATTGGTCGGAGTACAACAGTTACAGTAGGACAAGACGCCACATTGTTCTGTCAGCTGGTTGAGACAAGTGAGAAACTAACACGGATTACGTGGCAAAAAAGGACGCGACAAATCCTCAGAAATAAGAACTTTTTCTTCATTACCCCAGAGGGCAAAACAGAAAGTGTAAATGGATTAGGAGACAGAACTAAATTTATTGGTGACATTCAAGAACTGACTGGCACAATTCTTCTAAAGAACACTGCATTATTAGATGAAGGAGTCTACACTTGCATCTTCAACATATTTCCAAGTGGACCATTTGAAACAGAAATAAAGCTCAACATACAAGGTAAGTTTTGTTATTCATGTTGTTGTGAACCTAAATATGCAATGAATGTGAAGTTTATAACATTTAATGAATTGTTTTTAAGTAGGGATGTATCTATACCGATACTGTGCTCGTTTACTCATACTCACTGATACCTGTACTCTGATACCTGCTGATACCGTGTGACAAAAACTGAGTGTACACTGCCACACTAATGAACAAACATAGTAAAGGAGGCTCTGTTCACACAGAAAAGTGTTATGGATTCCATCACAGTCAGACACAAAGTCACTGGCCAGTTAAAACATTCCACCTTGACAGAATCCCACCAGATCTACACTGTGTGATTTTAGATCAGTTTAAGCACACAATCGCAACCACATCCCCAGTACAGGAGGAGACATGCAGAGGCGATAAGCTTGTCATTTGCTGCCAAAGTCCGTATATGCTGACTTTACTCTGTTTGAGTCAGAATCAGATCAGAATCAGACTCAGTTTATGTTACACATACAAGGAATAGGAGTGCACTAATGCATGATATGTCACATACTAAACAAACCAGACAAGCAAACAGATTGTTAACTAGTATTTACCAAAGGAAATATTAAAATAAAAATACAATAAATAGAATAAAGAATAACTAATAAACAGGCATGGAGGAGCTAAAGAGAAGTGTGAATATCTGTACGTATGCAGATAAGAATATCTACATAAATGAAGGTTCAATGACATATAAAATCTATGATATACACAATATTACAGAACGATATGAGTATTTGCAGAAATGTAACACTTGTACAGCTTTGTAAATAAGTATTATAAGTTTAAAGTGTGAGATGTCCACTGTGGTTAATATGTGCTATAGCTCTGGGGAAGAAGCTGTTAGCATGCTGGTTATGATGGTCTTGAATCTTCTACCAGAGGGACGTAGCTGGAAGAGTTGATGTCCAGGATGAGAGGGGCCAGCTGTTATTTTGCTGGTGCATTTCGTGACCCTGTTGTTGTAGATGTTCTGATGACTACATTCAATGATCTTCACACTGTCCTGATTACGCGCTGGGGTTTGGCTCGTTCTTGTGAGGTGGAGGAATCAAATCAGATGGTTATGGATGATGTGAGGATGGACTCAATGATCCCTGTGTAGAACTGGATCATCAGGCTCTGCAGCAGGTTGAATTTCTTCAGGATGTTCACAGCTGGTTCCTTAAAGACACAGTGATTGGTATAGAGACTGAAGAGAAAGGGTTAGAGCACAAAACCTTGTGGTACACTAGTACTGAGGGTCTAGGGGTCAGGAAATCCATGAACCACCGGCAGATGGGATCTGGCATAGACAGTTGAGACAGCTTGACCTGCCGCAGCTCTCGCGCTGTGGCGTTAAAAGCTGAGCTGATTTCCACAAACAGAACTCTAGCATAGGTTCTAGGACTATCGAGATGCTGTAGCATGAAGTGCAGGGCCACCGCGTCGTCAGACCTGTTAGCCCAGTAGAGGGTTTGTAAAGGCTTTCAGGTGGGCAAGAACCAGGCGTTCAAAGACTTTCATGACTACAGAGGTCAGGGCTACTGGCCTGTAGTTATGTTTGGTTTTCTGGGGGACAGCAATGATAGTAGATGTTTTGAAGCAAATGGGAACAGAGCAAATTCCAGTGATTTGTTGAAGATGGTGGTGAAAAGTGGTGCTAGTTGGTCACAGCAGTGCTTTAGGGTGGATGGAGAGACTCCATCTGGCCTCAGAGCTTTTCTCACCTTCTGTCTGCTGAAAAGCTTGATAACATCCTGCTTGCTAACGGTGAGATGATAATGGCAGGAGGCAGAGGTGAGAGAGCCAGGATGGGGAAGGATGGCAGGGGACAGGCATAGAGAGGCTGAAGATTATCCTTTGTGTATGTATTTGTTTATTTGTAGATCACTTATGATTACTATATTATAGTCTGAGCCCAACTTTGCATTGTAACATTTGGAAGCAAATGATAGAAGAAGGAGCAGAAAATAAGTTGAAGCATCCATCAGATGTCAGACTGAGAAAACCGAGAAAACCAAGCATAAAATGAAATGAAACAAACCAGCAGTGGTTAATGATGTTAGGCATCACATGTGTGAGAACTGAAACAGGTAACTACAGCTCTGTACTGTTTGCTCAGAGGTCATTTAAAAAAAAAACTCTGAAACCCAACAGTTTACACAGAGAATACACACAGTGAATACACATCCAAAGCTGTTCAACCAGTTTTCCAACTTTCCTCTCTTCAGCCTGACATCCAGCACTCAGCAGCTGATTCTGATTGTGCTCTCCTAACTTTAGGCTGTAAAATCCATTAATAATGTGTATTAATAATTGTGCAGCCTGTGATTCCATGTGACCTAAAGAGGTTCCTAGAATGTTTGGATGTGGTAACTATTTATAATACTGTTAAGGAGGTAACTATCCAGGGACTAAGCAAGGACAAATGAACATTATGCTATAATTATGTTATGCTATAACTATATTATAACTATGAAGGAATACTGGTTAGTTACTCAAGTAAACATAGACAAATGATTATGGTAGTTCACTATTAACTAAACAATAACTACCTTAATAACTAACTTAACTAACTAACCAACAATAACATATTTCCCTGAACAGCGCTGTACAAATGGCGTCTTCCGTTGACCTATTGCAGCAAATTGGTGTGATATCAGTGTAGCAGGCAGACATTTCAAATCAGAAAGAACTAGTCTTTCAAATCACTTGGAGATGATGGAGATGAGTGCGACAGGGTGGAATGCTTTGCTACTGGGACAGTGGTGGCAGTCTTAAAGCTAGTTAGGACAACTGCCTGGGCCAGCGACAGGTTGAAATTGTCCATGAGGACCCTGGCCAGCTGCTTAGCACAGGCTCTAAGCACAGGGCCAGCTGCCTTTTGTACATTCACCTTGCTCAGAGTGTGACAGATATCTGCCGTGGAGAGCGTGAGTGGCTGCTCATCAGGTGGTACATCTGTTTTAAGGACAGACCACCTTATTTTCCTCTCGAAGCGAGCAAAGAAGTGGTTGAGCTCATCAGGGAGTGAGGCACAGTTGGTAGGGGGCACAGTGCTGGGTGGGTCGAAGTCAGAAGTACTCCACTCTTTTAATTCAAATAACAGTAAAAATGTGGGCTGCAATTTGTGAACCTATTAGCTGAAACCAATTCTGAAAGCCAGTCAAAGCAAAACAGTACCCTTCTTGAAAATTTTGTTCCTCTGCTCAGTTTCAAAATCATTAAAGAAATATTTTTTTTTCTAAGCTGCCAGAGATGTCTGCTAAAACCAGTGAAATTCTAAGCTTTTTACAACTCAAATTATAACTTGAGTAAGCATGTCGTAAAGCAATTAGCTAGCAATAAATAACTAACTAAAGTTAGCTGAATTCATTCTCTGTTTATTGTATGTGTTGTATTGTATGGGTACTATTTTATAGTGACTAGTGTGACATTTATTTGTAGGTTTGCACTGTTACTATATTGGTATCAGCGCTGATACAGGCAGTTAACACTGTACTGGTATCAGCAATAGAGAATACCAAAACAAGCATGGATTCCAGAAAATATTGAAACCCGAAGAAAAAGAAAAATACGTAATTAAAAGAGGTAAAGTAATTGCAAGAATCCACTGTCAAAAGAAAATATGCAGAAAGCAAACCAGAGTTCTCACTGTACTGCACCAACTGTCTGGCTACCAACAAGATAGCTGTGCAGCTCAAAATACTTCTTTAGGCGCGAGGTAAACGCTGCTCTGCACATCTTTGCTTTGACAGAGTCGCCTTTGTGGTCCAAGGGGGTAAATTTGGCTCTAGATTCCACCAACCTGATGACTGGGCCCTAGACTGAGCTTGCATACATCACTGCTCCAGTGAGGCATACTCACTTCCATCAGAGAATGTTATTGCCTTGGGTTCTTCAGCGAAGAATGGGGGAATTAGTGCCATGGTGAATTTGACTGGTTACAAGTTGTGTATACTCTTAAAAGAGCTTAACCATGTCCTCTCATGTGTCTTTAACTGGACTTTTGCCTTTTGTTTCTTCGAAAGCCCTATGTATTAGGGTAGCTCCCTTCTGCTTGGCAGGAGTTACCAGGCCAACTGGGTACTCAGCTCTGATACTGGCTGAGCAGTTCTCATGGTGTAAGGGGGTGTTGCATCTGGGCTCTGATATGCTCCTGGGGAAGGTCTTGGGACGAGTTGCATCATATTCTTTCTACTTGAGAAAAAGACTGCAATCATGACATGGATGGTTTGTTAAGGAGGAGGGAGTGATGACCATTTTGCCTTAGTTTTCTCCTGCTTATCGCTCACTCCTTCCACTTTGCCCGGAAAAGACCCAAGGTTTAAGCCTTGTCAGTGTTTGCCAGCTGTCAGTGTTTGCTCCACATTTGCTGTGATGGTTTTCAGCTGGTCAAGGGCATTATCGGATTTGAGAATGTCATCAGCATAACTTGTTAGGCGAAAGGGGAGAGTTTGGCAGTTTCACGCATTGCCTATTGCACAATGGACCCTGCTGGTTTATCTTTGATTATTTCTCTTGTGACTGCATTTTCTCCTTCTTCTCATCCTTTAACTCTTCCTCTTCAGAGGCTCACCACAGATGTCCATGCAGATGTACGTCTCGGTCTTCCAACCAAATTGCATTGAACATCTTTTTTATGACACCCAGAGCAGATTTAGAAGTACTCCACTTCTAAATCTGAGAAAGACAGCGTGGATTTGGTTGAGGACATCAGGGGCCTTTCCTTAGTAGGTTATTCAAGCTCACGCCTCTAAACCTTTGGATGCTGTTTCAGACAAGTCCCACAGGTGTTGTGACAAAGTGCGAATTAGGAGTAATAAGGAGACTCACATACCACACTACTCTGTTCCTGTTGATGATTATGTCTTTGGATAATTTGATTTGCAGCCTTTCGATCAACTTTGTTAATGCGCTTGGGTGGCTTAGGCAATTTTCCATTTACTTCTTTGGCTAGCTGCTTTTCCATTCTGAAAAATGTAGCCTTGACTGCTCTTTTATTGTTTGGCAAAAAAGCTGGTATTTGGCATGACGATGGTTTCTTGCTATGGTTGTCACTTGTGACATTGGTGAGACCTTCTTTTTACACTTCAGCTACCTCTCTTCAGCAAGAGTCATTTCTCACGTACTGAGCTGATGCTGTCCTATCTCCACCACTCTAAGAACTGGCTGCTCTTGCTGACAAGGCAAAATGTGTTTTGGACATGTGGGCTGACACAATGAGGTCTTTGAAGAGCTCAGAATAAGTTCTTTC
The DNA here is from genome assembly GCF_904425465.1 of Colossoma macropomum. Lineage (NCBI taxonomy): Eukaryota > Metazoa > Chordata > Actinopteri > Characiformes > Serrasalmidae > Colossoma > Colossoma macropomum. The sequence goes on along the minus strand of NW_023494784.1, from coordinate 36,123,187 downwards.
AACTGTTTCCCCCAGTGGTCCATCCCACAACCCAAGGTCTCAGAGGATCCTTTGAGGTGCTAGTTGGCCTTCCCTGTGACTTATTAGCAAATCTATTTCTTCATGCCTTGCAAGTTCACATTGTACAGGACTCACACATGTACAAAGACCAGAGTGGCAGTCGGTTTTTCATATTGTGACCGTAAGGCTTGTTATCAAAATAATTGAGGCTGAAAGGATTATGACTAAAGCTAATAGCTATTGGAATAATGAAGCTATTAAACCAAACCTGCCAAACTTCCAGATCCAACCAAAGCTTGGTTCAGGGCTCGGTCCTGGAATATCCATTAGTGGCCATTAGAGCTGGGTGATATGGCCAAAAATGTTATCACGATAAACAAAATTCATATTGTTCGATATCGATACATATCGCGATAAATGTCAAATCATTATTTCTATCAAGTTTGAAGGCTGATTTTTGCTGCGGGGTGATTAATTGCTTTTTTAAACTATCCTTTATGGTCGGAACACGACAAACACTCAGCAAACAGTGGGACATTTCACAAATCTGTCATGGGACAGTGGGAGAAAGTGTCTGGAGAGCTGTTTTTACCAGCTGGAAAAATATGGCTATTTTTGTAATAGTCATAATTTAAAAAAGAAAACAGATTATTTTTAGCTGGTGACGAGCGCTCGGCTACCCTGCTACAAATGACATCACAGTATTCAGACACCAACTAGCGACGACTGGATTTCTCTATACTATTGTAGTAGTTTAAGGGGTGAACCGCAAAATATCAACACCAGACAAACAGAGTCCTCCTTTTAGGTACGTTTAAACTGAAAGCGGTGCTTTTGTGTCGTGTTTGATCTACAGTATCATCAATTTGCTGTGTTGTGTGAGTGACGGAGCGCTGCTTCAAGTTAACCAGCTGCTAAAAACAGCTAGCCTGGAAAGCTAGCGCTCTCCCGCTCTCCAATGCCTCACAGCTTCCTCAGTTTACTTTCGTTTAAATCAGGGCTGTAAGTTACATGAACCCACTTCTTTCTTTCACTTCCGTTGCTTGGGAATGCACTAATACTAAAATATGACTGTCCGAGTGCTGTAACAGCGCTGTAGTTGTGAGGATTGTGATTTAATGCTGCCAAAGCTGGTTAGGATGTTAGGAAAGAGGTGAGTTTACTGTAGGACAGAATAGTTACACCACTGACCTCATCACTCACACTCGGTCACAGGAGAGCAGATCGCCGGTCACTTTACTCGAACAGGGAATGTATAACTCCGCGTTTCAGCCGTTGCTAAAGACTCATTTCACTCGTCGCCCCTCCCTCTCTAATCATGTAGAAAAACTCGGAAGTGCGCCATCTCCTGGCGACAGCAGAGTAGTGTCGCTTTCCTTGCAGTAGAAAACGCCACCAAGGCTTTCACTAGAACATGGAAGTGTGAGAACGGTGTATTATATCGAACATTTATCGAACATGTCGTATCGCTCTGTCAAGGAAAAGTTATATCGCGATAATTATCGTTATCGTTTATCGCCCAGCCCTAGTGGCCATCTCAGTCCCTGGATTTAAAACGTCTTAAAAAACCTTTGGTGGCATTTAAAGAAAGCTGTGGCAGTACAGAAACCTTACAGTACAGGAACGTTAATGAGCTGGAAGCTTTTGCACTTGAGGAAAGGGCAAAGATTCCAGTAGAGAGATGTCAGATGTTTGTGAGCTTGTACCAGAAACATTTATTAAAGGGTATAAAATGTAAAGGTTGCGCCATGAAATACTGACTTTGGGGGTTGAATAGTCTTGAACACTGACATTTTCCGAGAAAATAAATTTTTTGAACTGTTAGTAAACTCAGTAAACTCAACCTTATCAACCTTATGTTCTCAAAATCTTTTGAGCATGTAGTGGTAATAGACCTTCTTTGACTGTTTACTAAGCCTGGGTTGATAGATTTTCATTTTCAGGGTAATTGCCTCATGATGGTAAACTGGGAAGTCTATAATAACATTGACAGGCCAACTCAGTGTCCTGACCTGAGATGAGAGACCAACTTGATGCTATTCAGTTACTAAAAAGAAAACTGAAAGCATAACGAGCAGTAATTGAAGACTGCCTCACTCTGGAAAGTACCCAGAAACTGGGGATATTTGAAAGACCATTGATTTAAGGCACCCATTGATAGGGAATTTGCCACGAAATGATAAACTTGACAGTTTTATGTTCAACTGTCCAGTAGCCTTACCCCTGAAGGGGTGCAGTGAGTAGAAAGGACTGATTTCTATGTTTTACCCAGTATGAATGAAAGATGTATACACTTTGTTCTTCAACCTCATATTCACTTTTTAATTTTTAAGTTGAATGTGCTGAAGTGGAAACAGCAAAAATGGTCACTGCTATAAAGTTGGTGTGTTAAATTAAGGGCTGTGATGTTATGTTTGGTAAACTAACCAGATGCTCGCAGTTGTAAAATAAGAGTGGATGTTTATTAGGAAGGAGCGAGTTCACAAGAACAATGAGTGCATTTACATGCAATAATCTGATAACTACAGAAAATCAGATTTTGTCAGTAATCTGATCAATGTGTTTACATGCTGCTTTGTAACTACCAGTAAACTCACTGAAGACGTGACGTAACCATAATGTGAAACTCATGCCGCAGAGTAAGAGTTCACATTCACTGAGAAATCTGATTACTGAGCTAAAATTCAGCTCTTTTTATTGGATTTCCTAATCGGATTTCTAGACCTTACTCTGGTCTAAGAAATCTGAGTATGCTGTTTACATGACCATTTGAATAATCAGATACCTGCAAAAATCTGATTGTGATCGAATTATTGAGTGCAAGTAAACACACTCAATGTTGAAGATCAAAACTGAGTAACCAAAAGATATACATGAGCGATAGGCTAAAGAGCAGTGGTGGACAGTAACTAAGTAAATGTAATTCATTACTGTACTTAAGTAGTTTTTCATGTATCTGTACTTTACTGAAGTATTTCCATTTTGGGCGACTTTTTACTTTCACTCCACTACATTTCAAAGTCAAATATCTTACTTTTTACTCCACTACATTATGAGAAATCTGTCGTTCCTTTTGGTTTATGTGTGTATAAAAATGTAACGCCAAAACGAACGAAGAGCAAAGCGAGAATCAGGTTATAGCGCGCACTTTGTTTTGAGCTTGTTTTGACCTGTTGGTCATACCGACCCAGTGCAAGCATGCGGTTCAACATCAGTGCAGCAGTGTAAAATTTTGGGAGAGTCTAAAAATGGAAATACTTCAGTAAAGTACAGATACATGAAAAACTACTTAAGTACAGTAATGAATTACATTTACTTAGTTACTGTCCACCACTGCTCTTTAGCCTATCGCTCATGTATATCTTTTGGTTACTCAGTTTTGATCTTCAACATTGAGTGTGTTTACTTGCACTCAATAATTCGATCACAATCAGATTTTTGCAGGTATCTGATTATTCAAATGGTCATGTAAACAGCATACTCAGATTTCTTAGACCAGAGTAAGGTCTAGAAATCCGATTAGGAAATCCAATAAAAAGAGCTGAATTTTCAACATAAATGATGGAACTAACCAAACTTTGTGTAAAATGACCACAATATAGACATATGTACACACATGCAGTTGTGACTGACGTGTTTTTTTTTTTCTTTCAGAATTTATACAAACATTATTTCATTTTATAATGAATTTGTTTATGAACAGAGCTACAGATGCAGTTTAGTAAAGGAAAACACATTTGTGAATCTGAGTTTGAAGCAAGTTTTTATTAAACTTAGACTTGTAACTAAGTTGCAAATAAATCTTAAACTGAAACTTTGCTGGTTTGCAGAAAGTTATTTCAGAACCACTTGGTTCTACCTGATGGAAACTGTTTGCCTTCAGTGTTTTGTGCTTATGATAATTTTAATAGATATCAGCCTCAGACTAATTAATGACATTCTATTAAAAAATTGGTTTACCAAGAGTGACACTGGAGTATTTTCACCAAAAATGAGTTAATGAAGCAGAGTCTTGTTACAAAAATGGTAATAGGACATTAGAGTCATGATTAATCTTTCAGTACTTTTACTTTTGATACTTAAGTACATTTGAAGGCAAATACTTTTGTACTTTTACTCAAGTGGAGGTCTAAAGGGAGGAACTTCTACTGGAGTAATATTTTACCTTGGGTATCTCTACTTTAACTCAAGTACATGATTTATGTTCATGTACTACTGCTAAAGAGTGAATCCAAAAACATGCGAGGGTAAAAGCAAAAAGTAATCAAACCAAAACAACAGTACAAAAGGGATATCCAAAAGATAGAAATGACAATAGGAGAAAGGGTTTAAAAGAACAGAGAATACAATTGGAGGAAGAGTGCTTAATATGCAACATATAATGTTGGCAATACTTTGCAAACTGAGATACAAACAGACAGGCTTGTGTGAGAAATGAGCATCAGGTGATAACAATTCAGTGATCTGGTGACATGAATCTGGGTAATCGTCCATGAGTCTGTGATGTGTGTGTGTCCAGAGGATTATGGGAGTTGTAGTGAGTGGATTCGAAGGTGGAAAGGGAGAACCCCACACTGTGTCAGATGATTGGCTTTGATTGGGTTTAGGGTGGTATATGACAAATTTATGGCTCTGACTTTTTATGTCCTATTGGTATTGTTTTTTTGTTATTTAGTTGAGACATAAGTACTGATATTAAACTATTCAGATTTTGTTATTAAAGTGTTTATTTCTTGTCATTAAACTGTTATAAGTATCAATTTGTGCTGTTTGCTGAAAATTGGCTATGAGCAGACCAGAAAGTTAAACTCTGCATAGACTGATCTATATTTTATTTGCTTTACTTTTTTTCTATACTGCTATATACTGACGTGTTTGTCTTCACTTTTAGTTCCTCCTGTTGTTGGTGTGACCACTGAAGTGATTCCTGTTGTTGGTGAGTCTGAAGTGATCTTAGCAACCTGCACTGCTACTAAATCACGGCCTGCTGCAGATGTTTCCTGGAGGCTGGGGGATCTGAGTGACTCTGTAAAAGTACAGACTAATGTTTCTGCTGACCCTGATGGGTCCTTCACTGTCAAAAGCTTCCTGATTGGTGCAGCATCCAAAGATCTAAACCAGCAGAAGGTTCAGTGCTCAGTGAACCACACCAGCCTGAATAAGGAGCTGATACTAGACTACGCTCTAATCATCCATTGTAAGTCACTGTCAGCAACCTGATTGTCAGACACTCTAGTGACACATACTTAACAAACTGTCATGTCAGTATCTGGACAATGTGACAGTGTGTATAATGAACAATCTGTAACTTAATAATACCATCTATTCATATTCACACAACCTAACCTGAAACAGTTGTGTCATTGTTCATAGTTTTTTTTCAGAGACACTGATACAGGTCCTGTTGTTAGAGAGGACTGGAATTTTTTGTAGCCTAACAACGTGTTTGATGAACGCCTTCATTGTCTTGTAGTTTTGGTAGACTTTGCAACAGCAAATATTTCTATTTCAGAAGCTAAGAGGAGCAAAAGTATACAGAGGCAGGTCAAACTAAGATGATTCTTAAATATGTGTGTACCAAGAAACTCATGAAAGGCATTCAATTAAATAAAACTTTATTTACTCATGTAAACTTTTCAATACTTAAAAGCACAGAAGGCTGCTCCATTGCATGTCTTGTAAACTGGCTATACAGTTTAGCATTCTGTCTTATTGTTAGCTCCCAATTATGTTTCATTTAGAAGTAACCTTTTAACGTGTCATGTTTTCAATCTTTTCGCTTGCTATTTTTAGTTATTATGTGCCTTTTTCTGCTCTTCTTCTCTCAGATCCTCCTCAGGTTGTGTCTATTATTTCAGTCAATGTTCCAACAGCATCTCAAGAATTTCAGTGTGTAGTTGATGCCAATCCACAACCAACATTCACCTGGAGCAGGTAATCTGATCCTATTTAACACCCTGATGGTTGGGCAGCTGCAGAACTCACAGTGGACATCTGTTATAGACTAAATAATAGATGAAAGGCAGAAATAGCACCTGCTGCAGCTGAGCCTCTAGAGATAGTGTTCTCGTTTCTCCTTCATGAATAGAACAGTCATTTTCATGTTTTGCTTTTCATGTTTTACTGCCTATTGCTATTATTGGTCTTATGGTTTTATTTCTTTTCAATATGATTATTTTAAACATTATATTCAGAGCAAGATGAGCAAGGGTGATATTTGCTAGCCACTATTTTACTACTGCTAAAGTACACAATGCTTTCTGTAGATATGTAATGAGCTGATGTATGATCAACTGCAAAAGAGTGAAATTCAGAGCATCGTTTTGCTGATTTTTACTGATTTGATTTGTTGGGGGGCTTTTTTATCAGCCACATTAACTCTGCACATGTAGTACTTTTGTGCAAAGGAAGATTAACACATTATTACTTTTTGTACTCACAGGGTAAACAAGACTCTTTCCAGCCCTGTTAATGCTGACAGGCTGATAATCCCACTGACCTCTGATAATAATGGCTTGTATCTCTGTAATGTTTCAAACCAGTATGGAAATGGCATAGGTACCCTTTATGTGAATGTTTCCACAGGTGAGTCTCATTTGTATTGATGTAAAAATAGACTATATATGATTTATCAGTCTTATCTCAGTTTTCTATAGCAATATTCTTACGGGTCAGGTACTTTGCAAAGTACTCTATATGACAGCTGTTCAGTCCAGTGGTTCACTGTCATAAGAAACTGCTTTAAAAAAAAAATCTATATCTGTATTTAAGCCTGGAGAAACTTAACCTTTGCTAACAAACATGTCAGGATGCGGGTCGCACTAACTTTATATCCGTGGGTGCTTATAAATACTAATTTGAGCTGAAAATACTGTCCTCTGTTTATAAAGTGTTAAAAGAAATACAAGCTTTTTCTCTTTCTCAGTCTTTTTTCCTCTTCCCCCCTTTCTCCCTCTCTCCATGTAGAATCCACCGCTGTCTGTTGGGTTTTGTTCACTTTTCTCCTCCTTGGCTTTATTGCTTCTTGTTTAATTGGATGGAAATTTAACGTATTTGAGAGATTGAGAACATTTCTTTCAGAACTGAGAAACAGAATTGGGTGAGTTTGATCATTTTTCAATATATAGTACAATGTATTGAGTCTAAAATGTTTAATTATTATGTTATGTTGGTCTCTGGAATAATTAAGGCATTTATTTCTCACTCATGCTAATCTAAAGTGAGCATCGAAATTCTTTTGTTAATAAAACACCCCACAAAATGATTCTTAATTCAAGACCCAGCAAATAATAATAAAGAATAAATAAATAATAAATAAACGTGCCACTAATTTGAATGCATCCATTCTAGGCGTCCTGGGCATGATCCTGTGTCTACAGGTGGTTCCATGTCACCCTCAAGCAGTAGAAGCCAAAACCGCAGAGAGAGCAGTGAAAGCCAATAAGACTGTGGGAGCCTGTCCAACTTTAATAACCTGGAGCTGGAACAGGAACTGCAGCGGAAGAGGAGAGAAAGAAGAACTGGTGACAAGATTGATCTCACATTCACTAGGCATGGGGTCACCAACACTGGGAATTCACTGTTCAGCCGTCATTATTCCCATTTTCTTCCTCTCCGGTGGGATCCTACCTTGTCGTGGTGGAGAGGCTTTTACCTCTTTTTGTTTTGAGGAAACAAAATGGTCCCATATATTTTACTGTGCGAATACATTTACCATACATTTTCACCATTGCAACTGTCTATGGCCCAAATACGGATAACCCCACATTCTTCCATGACTTCTTCACACAGGTTTTCAACATATCTAATTCCTCAGTAATAATAGGCGGCGATTTTAATACAGTTCTAGACTCATCCTTGGATAGATCAGCCCATACTTACATTACACGTTGTTGGAACTCCACTGAAACAATAAAACAGTTCATGCACGATTTTGGTCTTGGCGATGGATGGTGACTAAGATATCCTAATACCAAAGAATTCACCTTCCATTCTTCAGCACATAATTCTTTCTCACGCATCGACTATTTTCTAATTACCAACTCTTCGATGTCAAACATCTCACATACACAAATTCACCCTATCACAGTCAGTGACCATGCCCCCGTCTCAATCATATGAAATGGGAACCAACGACTCACAACAACCTTTACATGGCGCTTTCACACATCATTACTCAACAATTAGGAATTCAGTAACTATATCAAAAGAGAGTGGGCGTCCTTTCTAGAAATAAATGATTCTCCAGAAATTTCATCATCACTGTTATGGGAGACGGGCAAAGCAGTATTAAGAGGAAAAATAACATCATATGCTACTTACAAGAAAAAGAAAGAAACAGAAAATGAAGTAAATCTAGAATCAAAAATTAAAGAATTGGAGAACATGATCATCAACTACCCATCTGAAGACAAACAAAATATGTTAAGAGAACTTAAATATGAGCTTAATGAATTGACAAATAAGAAAACCAAATTCCTGATACAAAGACTCAGTTATGATATGTTTTGTCCTGTGTACATTTTTCTCCTGAATACCACTGGATCCTCGGAGTTCCTAATATGGGCATAACGAGGACTACAGAATGACGCACGACTACAGTCTACAGTGGTCTATTCTATAATGCCCTAAATCACATGCCTAACAACAAAGCTCCCGGCCCGGATGGATTCCCTGCCGAGTTTTATAAACATTTCTGGTCAACCCTAGCCCCACTTTTTCACAGAATGATATCAGAAATTAAACAAAACATGATATTACCAGCTAACATTTATACTGCAACCCTCTCCCTTAACCTCAAACCAAATAAAGACCATATTCTACCCTCTTGCCATAGACCACTATCACTCATGAATTCAGACACAAAAATTTTAAGTAAAGCACTAGCCAACAGAATCAAAACAGTAATCCATGATTTGATACATCTTGATCAAACAGGCTTCATCAAAGGCTGTCATTCAACTACCAATATGCGCAGAATGTAAAATCTAATTGACTACACCTCTCACCAAAAATACCAACAGCAATTATAACACTGGATGCCGAAAAACTTTTGATAGAGTAAACTGGAAATTCCTATTTACCATACTACATAAGATGGGATTTGGAGAATCATTTATTAAATGGATCCTCACCCAAAGCCACAGTCAATACTAACGGGGTAATATCACAACCTATCACACTGCACCGAGGTCATAGACAAGGATGCTCACTCTCTCCATACCTTTTCTCTATCTTTATCGAACCACTATCAGCCACAATACGTCAAAACATAAATATAAAAGGGATACAAACATCTAACATGGAACACAAAATTAGCCTGTATGCTGATGATATCTTGCTTTTCTTACAAAACCCAATCACATCAATAACAGAAACTATTCAAACTATCGAAACTTATTCAACAATCTCAGAATATTCCATCAGTTGGTCAAAATCCACAATCCTTCCACTAAATATGAATAAGCTTAATGGTAAAATTAAAGCACTACCCATCCCTGTATGCACTAATTACATCACATATCTGGGTATTAACATTTCCCCCAAGCTGTCAGAGTTGTTTAAACTTAACTTTAATCCATTAACCAAAACAATAACCAATGACCTTCAACGCTGGACAAACCTTCCCTTCTCCCTTCTCGGTAGAATAGCTGCAATCAAAATGACAGTATTACCTAAAATAATCTATCTATTTTCAATCCCTACCTGTTTGGTTCAAATCTTTGGAAACTGCAATAACCAGATTTTATTGGAAAAATATACCACCCAGAATTAAACTCTCCACACTACAAAACTTAAAGTCTCACGGCAGCCTAGAAGCCCCAAACTTCTTCCACTATTTCCTTGTATCCAATACATACTAAAATGGAAAAAACCCAACATAACAGACAGATCATGGATCGATGTAGAACAGGCATTATGCAAAGAACCAAATATCCGATTTACCATTTATCAGTCAGTCAATTAAAAAACATCCATGTTTTAACAATATAACAGTGGCAACAACTCTGACAGCTTGGTGGTCACTTCACAAGATAACAAATTCAGTCTTCACACCAACTATCTACACTGCCATCTGGTATAACCAAGACTTTATCATCAATAAAAAAACATTAAACGTCTCCACCTGGATGGAAAAAGGCATCACACATCCTAAACATCTTTATCGCAATGATATCTTTGTCACTCTCACAAGTAATCCAGAAATATGGCATCAGGAGCACTCAGTTTGTACAATACCAACAACTAAGATCATGTCCAAAAAATCAACTCAAAAACACTAGACTTACCGATTCCAATCTCAGAATTTATTAACATCACCACTACTAAAAACTACCATCCAAAATATATCAAATAATAGCTAAATCAGACCTCACAATTACTATACCAATCAGACAATGGGTGGAAGACTTATCACTCGCTCCTGATGCAGATTTCTGGATTCAGACATGCAATAATAATCACCAAATGATCAAGAGCACCAACCTACAGCTTAATCAGTATAAAATCATCCACAGAGTGCACTACACCACACACAAAATGTTTAAAATGGGATTCACAAACACAGCAATCTGTACACCATGCAACCAGAACACAAATGACCGCTATATCCATCATCTCCTATCCCATGCCTTTGTCAGCCACATCCAACCATCACCATCACTCTGCCTGCGAGGAGACATATCAACAACCAATATGACAAAAGAAAATAATAGAATGCTTTTCATAGCGCTAACCATCGCCAAGAAAACCATGCTCATGAACTGGAATACAAAACATAACATTAGCATTAACTACTGGAAAAACCAATTAATGGATTATATATCAATGGAAAAACGCTCAGAATCCATCAATATCAAAAACAAATATAGCCGCAAGCGGCAATGAGCGGGTCCAAGCACGCATAAGCCCAAGAAGCTCTTATGCACTTTGAGCCTAATAGGCCTAATAAGGCCTAACGCACTTTGGGCCTTCGAGACAGAGAGGCCGAAAAGAAATCAGAGTTTATCAACAGGCCTTCATTTGTCATGAACTAGGAGCAGGGTGCTTTAAACCTAATATATGTTTATATTTCAATTTACTACAATTTTAAAGGTTTGAAAGAATACATGAGTAATGGTAACATTTCTGACTTTGTGTTTGCAAAGTATTTAGTTTCTCCATGTTAAAGGCTTTGATAAGCAGGACACAAACAGACCCAATGGACCCATAAGGGCCCTTTAAGCATAAAGGACCTCAGTGAAAGTGGGTCAAAATTGGTCCAAAGGTCTTCAAATGTTATGAAAATCGATCATGGACCTTTGTCAAAGAAGTTCACAGAGTTTTGTTCAGATTGACCTTTTGACCTTGGTATAATAAGCTGTAGTCTTTAAATGAATAATTCAAAATACCAGAGAAGGAGTACAATTTATGACATAACATGTAATTACAAAGTTATTCAGAACAGTGAACTGAATCAAAATCTCGAATCCCGTTGTAAAAACCTTACTGACGTAAGACGACCACAGTTGTTGTCGTAAAAAGTGGGCTCTGCTTCTGTCCCCAGGAAGTGTCATAAAATGCTGTTATTGTTCAAACCACAAGAACAATATGGAGGTGGCTTCTTAAATCCTTCAGCATTAACAATTAAAAAAAAGGAAAATAAACAGAAAAGTAGAAAATCACAGTAAAACAGTTGCCAGCACAGCGTAGGTTCAACAGTGTCTAGGTTAGAAAAAAATAAACTCTAAGCTTTTGAGGTCTTTTGAGGTTCTGTGGAATAGGACAGCTGGGAGGTTTTTAACAATCCTGGTTACCATGATGACCCTCTTGCTTTGATAACAAGCTTGCTTTGAATACCAGCTTTTGTGAGAAATGTCCTTATTGTTTTTTATTTTGTAAATAATTGGTATCTGCTCTGAAAGTTGCGTAGTGTGGAAACGCTTCTGACCCTGAGGGTGTTGCATGCTGATTTAGAAACTCATGACTAGCAACTCATGATTCCTCAATCCAATAGATTTCAACAGTCTGTCTGTGTTGAGACACAAGAGCAGTTTGTCACACCAGAATTTTAGCCATGGGGTCATTGAGAGTCTTTAATAAGCCTAGTGCTGGATAACATGAATACATATTACTAGGTAACTTTAGCTTACTACACCTACTATACACCAGACAGCCAGAATAACATAAAAACAAAAGACAAAAATATAGTCTGATTAAATAAGAAGAAAAATCAACTATGCATAATCTTGGAATCAGGAAACCTAATGGATGAGGAAGGAGACACTAGGAGACGGAAGAAGTGAAGTATTGGGAAAGGAGGAAAGTTTTGGGAGAAGAGGAAAGTTTTGAGCTGGACTTTGAAGGAAGACAAGAACAAGAAGAATAGGAGAGACAGAGGAAGAGTATTCTGTAACTGATGGACAGATCTGCCACCAAACTTGGATAGTTTAAAAGGAGGAATTATTTTTAGGGTTCAAGCATGCAATGCATTGAACCCTATTGTAATTGTCAAGATTTTTCTTCCTATTCCTTTTCTTCCCTGAAACGGAACGACAGCCCAAACCGTAAGTCCTAGAGACATGAAACTTGGTCAATAGGTAGTAGTCCCTCCCGCTACTCAGCCGCAAGGAGTCAACCCAGTCGGCCACAAGGGGGCGCTATAGCGCAGGTCAACGCTTTTGGGTCTATAACTCATAAACCAGATTTTTGCCAGACAAGCCATAATTTTTTCCAAGTTCCTTGGGTCCAAACAAACAACTGTGCCCTTTGGACCATTTAGCTTCGCCCACTTAGATTTTGAGCTAATTTGCATAATATGCGAAACATACTTTTGCGAACTAGTCCTACAATTTTTGCTCGATCCTCGAAGAGCCTGAAGGTCAATAATTATCAAAAACATTTTGACTTTTCTAAACAACATGGCTGTCATATACAAATGAACTTCAAAATAATTCAGAATTAATTTAAAATTCTGTAACTCGACAACCCTTCAGCCAAAAAATTTCAAACTTGACAGACAAATTTGGTAGAAGATTCTGAGCTAGCCATTTGATTTTTGTGCGCATATGTCATTAGGGGGTGGAGTTAATGCTACATGGCTGTTTCTCAGCATCCGTACATCCGATCAGGCTGAAACTTTCCAGATACCATCTGTTGGCCAGACTATAAGTGAATCCATAAGGACAATTTGATTAATTGAAGGACATGGTCGCCATCGGCCAATCAGCATTTAGCAGGCTTTTGACAGGCTTAACATTGACCAATCATCATGAAACTTGAATGATCTCTACATATAGCCACTTTCTAACAATCAATAAAGTTTGAAAAAAATGACCACTGGGGGGCGCTATTCATAAAAATTAACATATTATTACATATTATTACTATTTTATTACAAGTTTGCTTGAACATCCTTGTGTATCATATGTAGTGTGTTATTCCAAATAATTTTTCAAAAGCATATTTATTACAAAAGTTCATAGTTTTTTTGTAATGGGTAACTGTTTAAAAAGCCTACTTTTCGAACTAGTCCCTGGATTTTGATCCAATCTTTTTGAACTTGGTCTGTTAAAATTCTTTGGCATCTCTAGGTAAATAATTATCAAAAACATTTTGACCTTTCTACTCAGGGTCGTGTGGATCAATCAATTAATTACTGTGACCATGGCATTGTTAGCTTGATTAGCTATAACTCAACAGTCATTGGTCGCATCATGTCCAAACTTTAAGAAATTTACATATTTGGACTATAATGGTGTTTGCCAATTTTGGTCCAAATTGGCCTTTAGGGGGCGCTTTAGCACTCAAAAACACTTAAAAATCAATAAAAATGCTATTACAATGTTATTACAAGGTCGACAGATAAACAAATGGTGCCATACGACTCAGGTTACTTACATGAACAACTTTCTAAGTACATGTTCTGTCACAAATTGTACTGTTTGTCTTGTATTTTGGCTTATTCATTCGAAGACTACATTATATGAAGGCTTATTATACAAAGGTCAAAAGGTCATTCTGACCAAAACATAGTGAAGAATCATAACATATTGTGGCCTTTTCACTAATTCTGAACCACTTTCACTGAGCTCATACTTTACGTTTCTATTTTTCATCTTTTTCAACTTTACTCATATTTTTGCCTGTAATTTTTGATCAGAGATAGAGACAAAATTCTTTTTTCTGCTGATTCCTTGGGACTTGCTGAACAAGTGCACCCCCACTCAATTTTTGCACCAGCCCCTTAGTTTTTGAGCTAATTTGCATAATGTGAAAAACCTATTCTTGCAAACTAGTCTCAGGATTTTTTGCCAATTTTCATCAAATTAGTACCATGAGATTCAGAAGACACTGATGCTCAATAATTATCAAAAACATTTTTACTGTTCCACTCTATTGTAGCTTGATTTGCTATAACTCAACAGTCATTGTTCAGATCATCTCCAATCTTTAAGGATATTTACATATTTGGACTATAATGGTGTCTGCCAATTTTGGTCCAGATCGGCCTTTAGGGAGCGTTTTACCACTCCAAAACACTTAAAAATCAATTAAAATGCTATTACAATGTTATTACAAGGTCGACATATAAACGAGTGGTGCTGTGTGACTCAGTTCACTCACATGAACAACTTTCTAATTACATGTTATGTCAAAATTTGCACTGCTTGTCTTTTATTTTGGCTTATTCGTTCAAAGATTTCACTATACAAAGGCTTATTATACAAAGGTCAAAAGGTCATTCTGACCAAAACATAGTGAACGTCTTTGGATATGGTCCCTGATCAAGAATGATACCATACTGTGGCCTTTTTACTAGTTCTGACCCACTTTCACTGAGCTCCTCACACCAATAGGGCCTCTTACAAGTGAATTGGGCCTCATTATGGCCTACAAGAAATAAATGGCTTAAATATAGAACCAGTCCACTGTGCAAGTGCAACTTCTTGGATGTTCTACAAAGCAGTGTAGATCAGTACATATGAATGCAAACCTATAATGTGTTTAAAACGCCACTGCTTCTTGTTTATGGCAACTGAAGGCCTTTAGATGAACTGACTTCCTATCAGTTCTATTCACTCTGCCTATGAATAAGACCCACAGCTTGAGGCCTTTTTAGGCCTAATGGGCTAAACGAGAAGCTTGAGGCCTTTTTAGGCCTAATGGGCTAAACCTGCAGAAGGGCCCATGCTGCTGTTGCATGCTTGAACCCGCTCATTGCCGCTTGCGGCTATATTTATTATTATTATTATTATTAGTAGTAGTAGTAGTAGTAGTAGTAGTAGTAGTATTAGTATTATTTTTGTTGTTGTTGTTGTTGTTGTTGTTGTTGTTGTTGTTATTATTATTATCATTATGCAGTGGTGTGGAATATGGGCAAAAACTTGTGTTCAGTAGCTGCTAGCATACATGGCAATTAAATTTAGCATTAGCTAACAAGCTTGATGATCTGTATAACAGTCACAATTCCTGGCCCAGTGTCCTTGGAGATCTGGTAAAATCACCAGCATTAGCTAAAACAATCGCTACATAGGTCCTGCTCAGTCTTTCTTAGATTGATACGTCTACATTATAAGCAGCATTTGCTAGATAACACTTATAAGTCTAAATATGTGTTTTAGTGATCCGAACAGTCTTATGGCACAAACTGCTTCTTTGAATTTGATGCCAGCAACACGTTTCAAAAAAGTTGGGACGGTGGAATGTTTACCACTGTCTTTCATCACCTCTTCTTTTAACAACACTCTGTAAGCGTTTGAGAAGTGAGGAGACCGACCGCTGTAGTTTTGAAAGAGAAATGTTTTCCCATTTTTGTTTGATATAGGATTTAAACTGCTCAACAGTTCGGGGTCTCCTTTGTCAAATGTTTAATTTCATAATGCGCCAAATGGTTTCAGTGGTGACAGGTCTGGAATGCAGGCAGGCCAGTTTAGCACCGGGACTCTTTTACTAAGGAGCCATGCTGTTGTAATACAGGCAGAATGTGGTTTGACATTGTCTTGCTGAAATAATAAAGGCCTTCCCTGAAAAAGACATTGACTTGATGGCAGCATTTGTTGCCAAAACATGTATATATCGTTCAGCATTAATGGTGTCTTGATGTGCACGTCACCCATGCCATGTGCACTAATGCTCCCCTATACCATCATGAAGACACAGTGTCCATGATTTCCAAAAAGAGTTTCAAATGTTGATTTGCGGAACACAGGACACTTTTCCACTTCACCTCAGTCCATTTTAAATGAGCTCAGGCCCAGAGAAGGTGGCAGCATTTCTGGATCCTGTTTATGTACAGTTTTTTCTTTGTGTTTTAGTTTTAACTTGCATTTGTGGATGCAGTGATGAACTGTGTTCACAGACAGTGGTTTTCAGAAGTGTTTCTGAGCCCATGCAGTGATTTCCACTACGGAATCACGTCTGTTTTTAATGCAGTGCTGCCTGAGGGCCCAAAGATCATGGCCAGCAAGTACTGGTTTTTGGCCTTGCCCCTTGCATACAAAGATTTCTCCAGATTCTCTGAATCTTTTAATGTTATTATCTACTGTTGATGAAAAGCAAAAGTTTTTCCTTATTTTATGTTGAGAAATGTTATTCTTAAATTGTTGCACTATTTGCTTATTCAGTCTTTCACAGAGTGGTGAACCTCTCCTAATCTTTGCTTCTGAAAGACTCAGCCTCTCTGGGACACTTTTTTAATACTCAGTCATGTTTTTTAGCATTACACAACTTTACCAGCCTTTAGTTGTCCTTGTCCCAACTTTTTTGGATGCCAACATGTTGTTGGTATCAAATTCAAAATGGACAAATATTTTTCAATAAATAATAGAATTTCTCAGTTTCAACATGTGAAATGTTGTTTCTTTGTACTATTTTCAATGAAACGTGGTTTAAGTGATTTGCACATCATTGCATTTTGTTTTTATTTACATTGTGCACAGCGACTCAACTTTTTTGGAAATGGGGTTGTATTTTGGTTTGTAAGGAAAGGAACTTCTCCTGTAAACGGCAGCTAGAAAATAAAACCTCTAGACAGCAAGTCTAGTGCAAGTCACTTCCGTACACTAATCAGAAGTCCAGTCATTTTGCAACACTGTTATGCTCTATCTGAATGGCTCTAATCTCCATTTCAACAATAGCCGTGGATAATCCAGATTGTTTGTAGCACTCTGCAGTTAGCATAACGCAAAAAAAACCCAACAGAAAATGTCCTTTTAAATTCATGTAAAATGTCACTTTTGTTCATGTAATGTATTTATTTTGCTTGGCACCATTTATTTAGTATTTATTTGAATTTAATAAAACCAGTCACATTACTTATAAATGAAGTAATATAGGTTGAACTAATAAGTATTTTTTACAGTGTGGGTACAGCAGTAAGGACAGTCTGTTAGTACTTGGCTGATTATTACAGGGACCAGACATCGATCTCTTCTTCAGGCATAGATAAGGAAGTTACAGTTTAACTGTTTGATGTATTTTCTCTTTTAAACCGCTGGTACAGCGACCGATGTAATGAAAATAGGTGACGCTGTTCGAAAGCTGACACAAGATTCTCTCAGGCTAATTTTCTCATGTGTAGAACTGTTACTGTTACAAGTTGACAAAGCTTGTCAAGAAAAAGATGCAACGCTATACATAGCCAAAAAATGACTATATTAAAGTGAAGCATGACTTTTCGGCACATTCAGATCCGTCATCAGGTGAGAGTTACAAGACAGATGAACCCAATAAACAGGCAGCTCAGTGCTAGAAAGGATATTTCACTGTTCTCAATGTCCAAATCACTGGTTGAGCAGAAGTACTACAAAATTTGAGTGCTTTAATGTACAACAGACATGACTGTGTCTCGGTAGTACCGCCCTATGAGCACTAACGAAACAATGTTACGCTTATTATCAGTATTGAAAAAGATTATCAATAGTCAGCATTCGGAATGTAAATGTAATTTTTTCCATAGCATTAAATCTCACTTCCTTCGAGCCTAAGCACAGCACGATTAGTCGTATCACTACACAAACGAGTGTCAACATTTAAAGCATGTTTAGTACACTCTTTATGTACCCTGCACACAGGCAAATTTCTACGCATGTGTATTTAGGCTGGGTGTGTTTGTGTTGGAGGTGTGAGTGTGTTAGTTTTAATCCGACTGGTCGCTGTCCTCCTGAACCTTTATGGCTGGATTTTACTGGATGTGGATGTTCTGGATGTGAGCTGACGGACATCATTCACATTTCCTCCTTTTTGTTTAAAATTAACATGACTGAGGCCCCTCCACACACCATTTCCTATTGGCTGACAGCTTTTGACAGCATATATTATATTAGATACATCGGTGGTCATTTGGTTAATGTAGACTCAGATTTATAAAACAGAATTCAGTAGATTTAATGGAACAGCATAGTAATGAACTCAGTCAGGTCCTCATTGAGAGAAAAAAGCACCTGTAATGTTTAGGATCAAGTAAAGCCCCTTTTAATGGTAACTGAAAAGAAAGCAGTTAAGTAAACAAGCCAGAGCCTGTTAGAATGGCATGGAAACCTACAGTCCCTGCTTGAGACTAAAACTACTGTGAGGGGTCTTGTGAAATTATAAGCCACAGCATTAGCAGAAAAGTTGGGTAATGAAGCCTTTTGTTTTTGTAACAGAACAATGTCATAAGAGTACATGATTGAGAAATGAAGGAGCAGCTGGTGACATTACCTTTAAAGTGTGAAAACTTTAAAGTGAGAGACTGAAACTGGTTGTTGTCTGGAACATGTGTACAGTTTTAAAATAATCTTACACTATTATGTTTATTTCCATGTTATTTTCATTTTATTATTCTTGGTTTCTCTCATCATTGATTATGTTGAGCACAGTTCAGTTGTTTGTCCTGGAGTGTTTTTCTTTGTGTGCCTTTTATGTTTTAAATGATATTGCTTTGTATTCTGTCACATATTTTTATGCTTGGGCTTGAACTCAAAGTTTGTCCTTTATCTTCTGAGTGTTAGTTCATAGAGACAGACTTGCCCCGTACTGGCCCTGTGAACAGGGGGCCATGCCCAGCCAGGTGGGATAGTCACTTAAGAGGCTCCGCCCCGGGGAGGACTTGGAAGTGCCCAGTGCAGAGGGTTACCAGGACGACGTCTTCCGACATTGTTCATTCAATGTGGGTCAACGGGACAGATTGCAGTTGAAAGGGGGGAGTGGCATTGCTTACACCTGTCTTCTGGTTTAGTTGTTTAGCCTTGGGGACTTTTATTCTTTTAGGTGTGTGTTGGTAACAGGCTTCTGAAAGAAGTGTTTTTCATGGAAAGAAAGAGCTAGCCTAGCTTTCTTCCCTAACTATTTTGGGAGGTTTATCTTTCCCCTTCTGGTTCTGTGCCCCAAGATAAATAAAGAGCAACTTTAAGCATAAATTATGGCCTCTCCTGACTCTTCTTCCAAGGCCACCACAATATCCAGTAGAACATAAAGTGTAAACCAGTTAAAAAGAGTTTGTTGCAAAACGTCCACACTATGATTGGACAGTTGAAATATGCCCACTTCCTCTGTTGACTTCAAGGATTTTGTGTGCATGGATTTCAACAATACAAACTGGGCTTTTTCAGGCAGTCATTGCAAACTGACAGCTCAGTTGAAAGCAAAGTATGTTTCATATAGTCATACACATTTCTGTGTACGGAATTGAATTGATGAAAGATGCTGAGCTTGGAGTTGAGAACTCCATTTCAACTTCCCAAGTAGGAATTTACAGTTGAGGGGTCTGTTTTATTAGATTTTTCCCTGTTGAAGTTCCATGTTAGCAGCTTCAGTCAAACACAGCATAAGACACATTTAATAAGTCTTACAGAATGCAGAAGCAAGTCATTCTGATTGGTGCGACCTGAGTCTGTGATGACGTAGTGTGATGTGTTCCAGACTGTTTTGAAACTGCTGCTCAGAATTTGCACAGAAGTTCCACAAGAATCGAAACTTTTGAGATTGTCTCCCTCTTTTCTTCCATCACTAGTGAGTAGGGCTGCAACAAGTAATCAACATTATTGATGATGTTAATAAAAATACCTGTTGGCAACAAATCATGATTAGTTGGCTTGATGACATTTCTGCTTCCTGTTTACATCACGTGATTGAAGGAGGGAAATATAGACAGTGCAGACTGCAGTACAGGATTACACACAACTCAAAACATAAAAAACAGTGACTAACATCGTCTACAGAGAGGGTTTCTTGTACTATATGTATGATATGCACAGCTGGCAGGTGTGAACTGTTAGAGAATTTACACTGCATCCACAGCAGAAATGGTGAGATATTAATATCTTATTAAAGCTTATGTAAAAAGTAAAGATTAACAGCTAATTGTGGTTTAGCTTAGCAGACAGAATAAGCAGCGCTGGCTGCAGGGATTAAACTGTTACAGTTATCAGAGCTGCTTGTACGCTAATATACACAGACCAGCTCAGATGTTTTTACAAAACATTCTTTTTTGCTCTCTGTTTTTTGTTCTATTTGTAAGTCTTTTTTAATTATGTACATGGGTGTATCCACATGGTGTGTGTAGTTTATAGCACTCACTTTTATAGACACTGAATTTTGTGCAGACGCTTAAAGACTTTAAAAAAGATTATTAAAAACATTCACTTCCTTTGACCAGCTTTCCACCCACACAGTTACCACAGCTGCTATTTACACACACAATTGACCAGATGGTGGGAGAGTCAGTATATGTGCATTCAGTGAGCACAGGTGATAAGACAAATGATTTGACCAGCTACTGCCCCATCTCTAAAAGCTCCAAAAACAGTGTCGGTGTTCACTGGCAACAGGTGGCACAAGAACAAATAAAGCTACTTAAAGATGATAAAGTAAGCTTATTTGTTCAGACAGCTATAAAAACCTTAATAATTTACCTATTTGTACCTTTCAAAGAGATATACCTAAATGTAGGCTGCCTTTGCTATATACAGTTAGCTATAAATTATGTAAAAAGTCCCAGCTGCTGAATGAGTTGGTGAAACTGTCTGTGCTCCTTTCACTTTTCCAAAATGGAAAGTAACCCAGACAATGGAATCGTTTATCCGTTTTGCGAGGAGCAAAAGTTCTCTTTGTCACTTAAACTTGAAGCCATTTTGCCCACTGGCTCATTTTTGTCGCGGATGTGTATAGTTTTAATGCAAAAACATGCATTGTGTAGAGAACAATGTAAGCCTTATAGCTAGCTAGGTTAGCTAGCTAACTGTATATAGCAAAGGCAGCCTACATTTAGCTATATCTCTTTGAAAGGGACAAATTGGTAAATTAAGGTTTTTATAGCTGTCTGAACAAGCTTACGTTAACATTTTTAAGTCGCTTTATTTGTTCTTGTGCCACCCGTCGTGACTCTAAAAAGTCATAAATGTCTTCTTCCATGATGGAATGACGAAGGATAACAAGCACAGCCGGTGTTCAGAGTAGTGGTCTGTGAAGTCATGATACTATGGAGCCCAATGAACACTGACACAGTTTATGGATATGCAGATGCACACACACACACACACACACACTTTTTTTCTCACCATAGTATCTGGTGCTCACCACATAGTATCTGGTGCTCACCTGATAGTATCAGGTGCTCACCTGATAGTATCTGGTGCTCACCTGATAGTATCTGGTGCTCACCTGATTGAATCTGGTGCTCACCACATAGTATGTGGTGCTCACCTGATAGTATCAGGTGCTCACCACATAGTATCTGGTGCTCACCTGATAGTATCGGGTGCTCACTTGATAGGATTTTTACCTAAAAAAAAAACAAAAACATTAAGTTCCTTTACCAGAAAAAAAAATACACCACGTCCCTTCAGGGGCTCTGTATATTTTTATTGGATAGAAAGTAGCACTGCTTTATAGATCTGTCCAAAGCTTCTGATATGGTGGATTTGTTTACGATTACGTTTTGTTTTCCTATATTTATTTATTTGTTTGTTTATTCATTTGTACTTTTTTTAAGTATGTTTTCACAGTCTCTCCCACAGCAGTGGAGGTCAGTTAAACGTCTCATAAGAGGGCTCAGCTTTTGTTTTTCTGCTGAAACATCTTAATCAGTGTGACCTT
Source organism: Colossoma macropomum (assembly GCF_904425465.1). Lineage (NCBI taxonomy): Eukaryota > Metazoa > Chordata > Actinopteri > Characiformes > Serrasalmidae > Colossoma > Colossoma macropomum. The sequence continues at coordinate 36,101,131 of NW_023494784.1, read as the reverse complement.
GGCTGTATTTTCTTTTTCAAGAATCCAATCTGGTAGTGTTAGTAATATCTTAGTAACAACATTTTTCCATGGCAGGTCAAGTATGAGAAATTGAGCTCGACTGAGCACATGAGTTTTATTCTCTTCTCATATATGAATGTATGTTGTGATGATATTCACGTCTTTGTTGTTTGTAGAGATACAGTCTGTGTTCACCCCACTTTTAACTACTGCCCAAGTATATTTACAGTAGTGCACTGTTCTAGCACAAGCTTTCATTTGTTAGACAAAATAGAACCGTTTGCAGAAGCACTGTGTTAGTGCTGCCTTTTCTCTGTTATTTACTGGGTAAAATGGCCCACAGAAAAGAGAACTCGTATTACTCATATTTAAAAGAACTGCACTTGCTGTCTGTATCATTTAGGATAAAGTTCTGCTGTTAGTTCTTAAGGTTTTAAATGACCTAGCACCTGCTTATCTCACAGGATGTCTGTCTGTTTATGTTCCAACATGTGATTATAGATGTGCAAGAAGATGTTTCAAGAAGGGTTGAAGCTCGATCTGCCCTATTTGCAGAGATAATGAAAGAAATGAAAGTGATAATGTAGTAAAAACCAGTTTCATTGTGACAGAAGAAATAGCTGAGTCAGGCTGCCTTTTTTCAGAGGGTGTTTTTCTGAAGCAGTGCATGCTTAAAGTTTGTGACATAGTGTGCCCAGAAAAAAGCAAGCGCTTGCACATGTCAGCCTTAGCAGAAATGTGGTGGCTGATCAGGTGGACGAGTTAGTAAGAGTAGCTCATTGCAAAAGGAAATGACTTCACTTGCTGTTGCTGAGAGCACTAATGCTACAGACTCAGCTCAGTGGTCAATTTTCAGTCATGGGATGGAGTCCAACTGATCGGTTACGGAAGAGCTTCTGGGTGTAGCACTGGAAAAGATGTTTTAGTAATTGGAGAAATGTGTGAATGATAGGAGTGGACTGGTAGGGAGTGTACAGGAAATTATTTATATATATATATATATATATATATAATCCAAATCAGATGAATGATGTAGGAATGATAATATTTGGCTGCTCAGTTCTTCCATGGCCAGGTATGTGTTATCCCCTCATTATTTCACTTAAACGTAAGCAGATAAAATGTTTAGAGTTAATTTCAAGTGTGGCATTTAGGTATGGAATCCAAAGGGCTGTCACTGCCAGTGAAGACATCATCAGGCTCATCAAAACAAACCCATCAGAGAGTAAAAATATTAGGTGTGGTCAAATCAACTGTTTGGTGCATTCTTAAAAATGAAGTTTGCACTGGTGAGTTTAAAAACACTAAAAGGCCCAGCAGACCATGAAGAACAACTGTGGTGGTTGACTGAAGCATCCTTTGCTTGGCATGTACAGCTGCCAATGGAAATGGTTCTCTCATATTAGCTGATGATGTGACTGCTGATAAGAGCAGCAGGATGAATTCCGAAGTGTGTAGGGCTATATTATCTGATATTCAGCCAAATGCTTCAAAAGTAATTGGACAGTGCTTAACAGTGCAGATGGACAGCAACCCAGTACTTTTTAAGGCAAAACAGTGAAATATAGAAACCCAGTGTTTGGTGATGTTTATGGGTTCCAGACTTCAGGATTTGCAATTAAGTTATTAAAAATGACAATTTATGACTACATTCACTTGTCCTCTTACCTAAAAATGTATGTATGAAAACTGTTGTAATTCCTACACTGTTCACCCAATTTGGATGTAAATACATTAAAATTACAGCAAAACAAAGTATTAAATTTCAACTCCAATATGCTGTAGTAGACAGTTAAAATAAAACTTGTCAACACATTCTTTGTAATTGGAAAATCTTTCTATCACCTCTAAGGCCGAATCCCATTTCATCCCTTGTCCCTACCACTTAGCCTTTATCCCTTCGTTTTGTGCATTCACGCCTAGGGGTAGGGTGTCCCGATCTTTGTTGGGATAGAGGGTTAGGGCGAAGTGTTGGTTCCGTATTTAACAGTATTGCATAGTCTGAGAGCCACAAACCATATCCATTTGTTAGGTAATCCCAAATAGACTTGCTTATGTGTTTTCTGACCTGCATGTTGTCTAAGAATACACAAAGGTATATCAAATAGCTAAAATTAGTAGCAGCCAACTTGGTGAGAATTCTGTCTACACTGTCCATTTCAAATGCGAACTTTAGGCACTAACTGACTTTTAATTGTGCAAATGTGATTTTTGGCTGAACTGTCACTTGAGAATCAGTTTAGAATACTTTTTAATGTGAATATATAGGGTGCATATATGTGTTATCACAAACATATTGTTAATAAACAATATGCAGTGTATGTGACGCTTGATTATTTAATTCTGTAAATGTGAAATTGTTCCTGGTGCTTATTTTCATGGCTTACCTCTGGAAAAGCACATATAACTGTTTGCCAGAGTACAGCAAGTGGGAAGTATGTATTGTTTGTGAACATTTGTTTTAGGAAGCTGATGGAAGAGACTTTTTTGTCCATTTAGCTCTTCTGGCCTTCTCGCTGAAAAAGTATCATTTTCTGTAGACCTAATGCTGTTTTTCATGAGATCCCCCTTTTGAGGTTTATTTGTACTATTTTGTACTGTTTTCAATGAAATATAGGGTTTAAACGATTTGCACATCATTGCATTTTGTTTCTATTTACATTTTGTACAGCATCGCCACTTTTGTGGAAATGGGGTTATTTTAAAGCAAAAACCAAGATCATTAAGATAATGCTGAGTCCTAGCAGAAGAGCAGCTGTGCAGCTTGTGCTCACAGCACCATTACTTTTTTTCCCCACATTTCAACCGTCAGCAGAAAGATCAGACTTTGACTGACTGCTTTCGATTGCTGTATCCTAAGTCTGCTGTCTTTACGAAAACACAAGCAACAATGATAATGGAGTTCTTTAATGTCTTAGATTTTCTCCTGACTAATGAACGAGTCAGTGTCTGTGCATCCACTGCATTAAAGTGGCGAGACTTCCAGCCAGTCTCTTAATTGGATGTAGGATGCAAATGCTGTTTACTGTTGATGATAACAGTACAAACAAGCAAACGCAAATGATGGTAACTAACAAACTACATGAACAGAATGAGTACAGTAACTGGAGAACTAACTGAAAATTGGAACAGGAACCACCTGCTAGCGCTAAAAAAAATGCAAAAACTAGGCTGCACATGCCAACAGCAAAAAGGGGCCAAACCGAATTAAGTAAAATATATCGCTGCAAAATTGCTTCTATATTTGAATGGATTTATCTCATGCTGATAACTCTACTGAGGAAGTGCCTGGTTTATAATTGTGTCATATGTACTTTTCACTGACCTTAATTTGCAGAGTCCCAGAATCCCTTGAAGTATGTTATTCTGTTACATACAGTCTGAAAGCCTTCCAACGTAAAAGACTGAAGACAGAGGAATACCTCAACATACACTATACAGATACGGTCTTTCCTAAACTGGTCCATCACCACTACCACTTCATTATGAGTGCCTTTGCTACACTCCAGTGGGCACAGGAAGCTACTGTCAACATTTGTATATAAAACAAGGAAAAACCTATTTTACTTTCAAGGTAAATCAGTGGAACCAGACTTTTTTTATTATTATTATGTTTTTTAGTATTATTTTTAAGTATCGTCAAGTCTGTTATGACTCCCGGCGATCATATGACTACTGTTTCTCTAGAATATCTTGTTTTCTGTTTGGGTCTTCATGACATCTCTTATTGTGTTTGTCCATCTTGTTGCCAGTCAACCTCTTCCTCTTTTACTTTCAGCTGTCCCAAGCATTATTGTCTTTTCCTATGAATTGGTCTTCTCATATGTCTAAAATAAGATCTTTAGTTATCTGAGCTTTGAGTGAGAGGAGAGGGTTGATTTGATTGAGAATCAGTTTGTTTTCTTTGCTGTCCAAGTTACTCAAACGCCTTTTACCAGCAAAAAAGTTCAAAGACATCAATATTTTTCCTGTTCTTTGTTTATAGTCCAGCTTGCACTTCCATAAACAACCAAAGACAAGACCACAGCCTGGACAATTCTGATCTTTGTATGTAGAGAAACATCACTACTTTTGGCACATTTCTTGGCAACTGGATCCTTTGTTGTCAATAAATGATCCAAGTAGGCAAAGGCTATCACAATTCCACACCTGCTTCAACAATGGTAAAGTACGTGCTCTTTCTCATTGTCAAAACCTTTGTTTTCTTCATTTTAGCTGAAGTCTCATCTTCTTACTCTGTTCTTGAACTTTCCTTGTAAGGGCCTTCAGATCATCCAGATTTTGCACAATGTGTGCTTCATCCATTATCTTTGGAATGAGTTAGAGTGGCATTTGTGATCCAAAACATCAGTACCTGACCTCAGTAATGCTCTTGTGACATTTTATAAACTTTTAATTTTGAATCTGTCCAGTCCAGACCGGCCTCATTGGCTCAGTAATGGGGCTTAAGTGTTCCACATCACTGGAGTATGCAGAAATACATTTTTGTGTAGATCTTCTTTTGCATGTTTGTCACACTTAGACACACTTTAGATCACTAAACAAATTTAAATATTAGACAAAGATAAAACAAGTAAACAGAAAATGCAGTTTATAAATGAAGGTGTTTATTATTAAGGCAAAAAGAAATTCGAACCTACAGGGCCCTGTGTGAAAAAGATTGCCCCCCCCCCTTAAAACATTAATTAGCTGTGGTTTATCACATTTTTGGAAAGCTAAGTTCAATTTCCCTAGCCACGCCCCGGCCTGATTACTGCCACACCTGTTCTCAATCAAGAAATTACTTAAATAGGACCTGCCTGACAAAGTGAAGTAAACCAAAAGATCCTCAAAAGCTAGACATCATGCTGCAATCCAAAGAAATTCAGGAACAAATGAGAAACAAAGTAATTGAGATCTATCAGTCTGGAAAAGGTTATAAAGCCATTTCTAAAGCTTTGGGACTCCAAAACACACTCTACTGTGGCAGAGTTCCAAGACGAAAACCACTGCTGAGCAAAAAGAAGATGATCCCCAAGACTTTTGGGAGAATATTCTGTGGACTGACGAGACAAAAGTTGAAATTTTTGGAAGGTGTATGTCCCATTACATCTGGCGTAGAAGTAACACAGCATTTCAGAAAAGGAACATCATACCAACAGTAAAATATGGTGGTGGTAGTGTGATGGTCTGGGATCCATGGAACCATGAATTCTCCTGTCTACCAAAAAATCCTGAAGGAGAATGTCCGGCCATTTGTTCCTGACCTCAAGCTGAAGCGCACTTGGGTTCTGCAGCAGGACAATGATCCAAAATACACCAGCAAGTCCACCTCTGAATGGCTTAAGAAAAACAAAATTAAGACTTTGGAGTGGCCTAGTCAAAGTCCTGACCTGAATCCGATTGAGATGCTGTGGCATGACCTTAAAAAGGCGGTTCATGCTCGGAAACCCTCCAATGTGGCTGAATTACAGCATTTCTACAAATATGAGTGGGCCAAAATTCCTCCACAGCGCTGTAAAAGACTGCTGCTAAGGGTGGCCCAACCAGTTATTAGGTTTAGGGGGCAATCACTTTTTCACACAGGGCCCTGTAGGTTTGGATTTCTTTTTCCCTTAATAAAAAAGATCTTCATTTATAAACTGCATTTTGTGTTTACTTGTGTTATCTTTGTCTAATATTTAAATTTGTTTGGTGATCTGAAACATTTAAGTGTGACAAACATGCAAAAGAAGAATAAATCAGGAAGGGGCAAACACTTTTTCACACCACTGTATATCATTATACTATGTCAACTGACATTAACCACAATGCTGGATTAACATTAACCCGACCAACATTTTCCTTCACTAACCAACAGCACCCTTTAGTATAAAGCATGAGCTCACCACAGGCACAGCTATTGCTCAAGGAAGACTACACAAGTTAAAATCAGCCAGCTGAGAAAAAAACACAGCACACTTAAAAATCTGATCATTCTAGACTAAAGCATACTGCCATGGCAGGCGTGATAAATGTTTATGGAGCGTTTATGTCTTTTTTATTTATTTTTGGTTAAATTTTACTCGTGAAAATTAAATTCTAATTGGAAAAATAACATTTTTACTACTGAAAATAAAATCTTCACATGTGTAAACTGATTTCCAGATATCAAGAAAAATAGGAATAAAAGCTAAAATGGCTTGCCATAATGATTAGAGAAAAGCATACATTTAAAGTATGTTACAATATGTTATAATAGGCTGTCTCTCCCAAACCCAGCTAACAGGAAGCAGTAGGCTACTCATACAGTTAACGAAAACCTAACGAAACCTAAAGTATCTGCTGTATCTTTTCATAATTATGTTACATGATACTTTGCCATCAACATGCTAGTTAACAGTGAACTGTCTCATGCTCAGTGTAGTTTATTACGAGTAGGTAACACAATACAACAGCTTTGAATTACCATTCATTTCTCATTTAATTGCTTGTTTAGCCAGCTTGTCACATCAGCCTAAACCGAGCAGCTACTGAACTAAAGAATGCTGACTTAGCTAGCAACATTACAAGTGATCCAAATAAAAAACAAATTAAGGTTTGCTTTTTACAAATATAATCTATCAAAAACCCCCATAAACTCTCACATTTCTATCATAGCTATGTTATATGTTAGCCCACAGTATGTATGCTGCATACCTGAACTGATCTCAAGAAGTCAAAGTTACTCCAGGTAGTGTTAGCAGCTTTACATTGTGGGATAAAAAAACTATATGATTTATAAAAATAAAACATCTCCATCAGAACCACTTGTTTCATATAACATATGCTTTTGAAACATCTATGAATGAGCGATTGTGCCAGAGCTGAAAAGCACAATTTTTTTTCATGCCAATTGCAAATATTCTAAACAGTCACAAATAATCAAACTACTGCAAACTGATTGGCAAAACTGTACTTTTAAGAGTGTCTGTCTATATTTTGTGAATTTGGGCTGCACAACGAAGCATCAAATGAGTATATTTAACTGCTAGTAAGCTAGCTTAAGATGCTGTAGGCTAAAACACAACTAAAGCAAACCTTATCTAACGAAATAGTTCTTACATGGCTGACCTGTCTCTACTTTGCTGAACAAATCAGTAATTTTTAACACCTAGCAGCTTCTTCTTTGAGTGTTTCTCTTTTTTTTATCCTTTCCCTCTCCGCACCACCTTTTCTCTTCTTCTCTATTTCTCGGTCAAATGCAATAAGCACAAACTCGCTAGCTTTATTGTATGCGTGAGAGCAGGTAATGAGTGTTTTTTACATGCTGCATCACAGCAGAAAGACGTTCGCGAAACAGGACTGCAGAGACAGTTTGTGTTCACAAGCTGTACTGTGTTGTTAAGTTCATTATACGATGTAACGTCATCTAACCAGGCCGTCCAGGCCAGCTGACAGGCCAGGCCGCCGGGGAATCTCCCTTTTCTCCCGAAGGCCAGTCTGGGCCTGCCAGCAGTGCCCATTAGTCACCACTCTCACAAACTACCTGCTGCGGGAATATTTGATATTTGTTTATGGCTGCTTGCCTTGCAAACTAGCTCGTCATACAGAGTCAGCTTCACCTCAAGATGGAAATTGGACAAGAGATAATGCTGTGCAGTGGAAAGGTTCGGACAATACGTATGCAAAATTTATCTTACATGTACGGCATTTGGCAGATGCTCTTAACCAGAGCAACTTACAATTTAATCATTTTACAAAGGAAAAGGTAGTGTTAGGAGTCTTGCCCAAGGACTCTTATTGGTATAGTGTAGGGTGCTTGCCCAGGTGGGGGATTGAAACTTAGTCTACAGCATAGAGGTCAGCGGTGTCACCCACTACACTATACCAATGTGTTGAAAAGACAGTGAGATGCTGATCTAGATTACTTACAGTGTGATCAGCTCCTGTCTAGAATAAAGTTACTTTAATATAAAAAAAAAACCTTTTCCTGACTTTTCATTTATTATTTTTAATTATTTACTTATTCATGTTTTATGTATTTGTTTTATTTGTTTTTTTTATTGTAATTATGTTTATACATTTTGGTTATACATTTGAGTACATAAGTGTTCATACATGTAAATAGGTTTGAGCTGCACTCAAGTACAAAAAATAAAAAATGTATTTGTATAGCATTTTTACTGACTTTGACAGCTTTACTGAAATTCGGTTTCACACCCCAAGTGAGGAAACCAAGGGCGACAGCAGGAAGAAAACTGCCTGAGAGCAAGAGGAACACACCTTAAGTTCCCACATTTTGACAAATATACTTTTTTAATAGCAAAACATTTTAAATTCTTATTGATCTGGAATTTTATACAGGGAGACAGCACTGTGGAACGGCTCCTCTTGGTTTAAATGATATTGTACTTTCATTGGCTAGAAATACAGCTTTATCCTGTTACCCTGCATCTATATATTTTTATTTTAGTTTAGTTTTTACTTTTATTGCTAGCAGGGCCCTGTTAGAGATGAGAAACTGAATGAAAAGCACTTTAAGGGTAGAAGTCACAAAGCCAACAGACTCACAGGTGTTTGCTTATATTTTCATTTTCTGCTTATATTTTCATTTCCTCTCATTTTCATTTTTCTTTTCACACTAGATGTTCTTCCATTTGACCTATTTTGCTTTCGCAAACAGTACAGTGCAGTCATCCTTACACATGAGTTCTCTCTCTCTCCTTTAACAAACAGTTGTCTGTGTGCAGTCTCCAGGGCAGCACAGATCATTAATCATTGTTGCTGAACTTACAGCGGTTAAACCGGCATTCCCACCACACTGGTAAGACTGGACATGTGTTTCCTGCGGAAATGTGCAACTCATTGTTAAAAGCGTAGAGTGCCTTTTTTTAGGAATTCAAGATTGGTATGATGTAACATTGCTTTTCTGTAAATGCATGAATTTCTACCTTGAAAATTAGTCATTTATTAAAGTTTACTCAAACCTCTTAATTTGTAATATTTTACTTTTTTTTTTTTAGATTTCTTAGCAGTATGTTTACCCCCACTTTTATCTGTTCTTATGCTTTAAATATGTATATATATATAATGTGTGTGTGTGTGTACAAAAAAATGAACGTTAACACTGTGAATGTTAACACTGTGAAAGTTTCAGAATGCTCCATTTATGGAAACTAAGCAAAAATACAGCAGTAGATTGACTGAATGTCTGTCTTCATAAAGGCACAATGTATCAAAGAAGGTACACCATCCACTTCTTGTCTGCAAAGTTAATTATTGCCTAAGCAGTTAAATAGATACTGGATACATTAGTGTCTCAGGAATTTGTGACACTTCAATTCACCAGTGTTCACTGCTGCTCACTATACATTATAGTGAATATCCAGAAATAGGACTTGTATAAGCGTCTCTTATATAGCTTAATCTTCATATTGTGAATGTGAATGTACCAGTAGAGCAGGGTGTAACATGCTGTGTGTGTGGTACATCATGTCTAATCAATAATTAAGGACAGACCCTGTAATGAGAGTTAATTAGGTTACTGAGGCAACAATGCATCAGTGTGAGTAATCCGGTTAAACAGTAGACAATCCAGTTGTTTTTCATGGTTGTGAGACGCTTTGTTTTTGAAGCAAAAACTCAATGTATAGAATTTCCAGCTGCACTGTTCTCTAGCCTCTATTGCTCTAATTCTGTTGCCAGTTACAATCAGCTTCATATAAGAACAGCAGAGAGGTCATTTCAGGGAAACAGGAAGTGTTCAAAACCTCTAACCGTTTTAGTCTTTGGTTTGTCACTTAACTTCTCCCATAGTTTGTTCTGTAAATAGTGTGAAAAGAACACACTACATGGATTACATACTATTACTAAAAAATCTAGAATCTGTCTGTTCAAATAAACAGTAACTAACAACATAGACATTCATGAGTTCTACAACACTTATACAGTAACACAGACATCCATACCTGAGTTCTACCGCACTAATACAGTAACACAGACATCCATACCTGAGTTCTACCGCACTAATACAGTAACACAGACATCCATACCTGAGTTCTACCACACTTGTACAGTAACAGACATCCATACCTGAGTTCTACCACACAGGGATTCCAGGCCTGGAGAAGTGCTCACCTCAGGTGGCATGGAGAGGATCCACATCAGCTCCATGCAGACAGTCCACCAGTGTCCCACAAAGGTTAGTGCCTGGTCCTTATCTTGCTTCTCTCTATACTCACTGATTTGGCAATGTAATATCTTCATGGCTTTACTTACCATACACATGCTGATGATGCTCATCCAGTCTTCTACTTCCCACCTTTTACCAGAACCTGTATTCCATCAAGGCAGAGGTGTCAGATCAACCCTTTTTCTCCAGGAAGACGGCCCATCTGCTTGTTAAGTTCTTTGTTGTCTCAGGACTAGACCACTGCAGTTCGTGCTTGATTGGACATCCTGTGCTTGCCATCAGGGCTTTGTGGCTGACTCAGAATGCAGTAGCATGTCTTGACATCAATCTTCTGAAGTTTACCCATGTTACTTTTCTGCTCCTCCCTTCCTGTCTTCCTTCCTGGCCTACAACAGATTCAAAACCTTGACACTTGTCAACAAAGCCAAAAATAAACCAGTGCCTCCCTACCTGACAGTTGTGACAATATTCAAGTCCTGCTGTGTGCAGCAAACAATTAAAACATGTGAATCTAAGAAAAGTAGCAATTATAAGAAAATATAGGTCTGTATACTCTCAAAAAAAAACATATGAAACTGTTACTGGGGCAGTGCCCCTCTTGTCACTGCAGTGGTACCCTCAAGGGAACATCTCAGTACCTTTAGTCAGGGAACATAATTGTAGCATAATCCATTGAAATATGTTCTAAGTTGTATTGACTCCACACATCCCGTCTCGTCTCCAGGCTTTTTATTTTATTGTTCTGTTTTAAAACATTAGGTTATGAAAAAAGATATAAATATGTACTTTTCCACTGGAAAAAAACTTATTTAGGATACCATTAATCACTGATATACCTTTGAGGGAACATTTACTATTTCGTGCATTTTATCTGTTTTGTCACTCAAGCTGGAAAAGGCACTTTTGCATTGCCACTTTTTATACTTTTACACATTTAATCTGGACACATGAATCTTTGAGGGAATTTGCATTTTGAAGAAGAATAAAGGAACACTAGGATCACATTTTGTACTAAACAATTAGATAAAAACAAACATTGCAACACTGAGTGTAGAGCAAATTTTCAAATCAGTTTTGCGCTGCCAATTCATTAAGGAAATATCATACTATTATACTATACTAAATCTATGTATAGTATATTTTTCATTTGGATTTTTTAAGATTTAGATAAATCATAATGAGATAAGAGATTAACAAAATCAGGCATTTTTATATGACAAAAAGTATATAAGAAATCAAAAAAGAAAAACTATGAAAAGCCTGGACTGAGCTACTTTGGCACAACATTAGCACATTTTGCTACTTTTTCACCTGACCAGGGTTCAGTTTTATGTACTAGGTAAGTATTTAGCAGTTTGATATAACTCCTTGAACACCTGTCTCCTGTTTGCAATATTGAAGACAACATCCTATAGTGTTACCACTACATCCATTATTTCCATAAACAATCTGAAAGGTTGGACTTATCAAATCACAAAATGTTTCCACTGTGCATCAGTCCATTTTAGTTTCTGTTTTTATTTTTACCTACTTTCCCAACTTTCTTGTACTTGAATTCACACACAATATTAAACAGCATTCAATGATTTGTGCTCTGGGTTGAAAGAAGAAGAGAAAAGTCCACCACTAAGGATGAAGACAAAGGACTGAAAGACATGGATGAGATTTTCTACAGAGAATCATTTTTCAATTAATTTGAATTCTGGGTGTCACTATAACCCTTTATTAGCCGTCTCCATGTTAAAATAAATTCTATCACTTTTTAATTTAACATTTGCTTAGAATTTTCAGTATTTACCATAGACACTGTATGGAGAGTAAGTATTGGGACACACCTCCTAATAATTGAGTTCAGGTGATTCACCCACACCCATTGATAACACGTGGAAAAAATTAAGCACATAGCCTTGCAGTCTTAAAAGATACACACTGTCAGTAGAATGGGTCGTAATGATGAGCTCAGTGACTTTAAACATGGCACTGTCATAGGATGCCACCTCTGCCACATGTCCGTTTGAGAAATTTCTGTAAAGATGTAAAGATATGGATGGTAGTGGAGAAAATATAATAAATGCTGTAAAATAACTATCCCTAAACTAAGAGGAAAAACATGTTACAATATAAGGTAAACCATAATGGAGCATTTAAGAAATGAAACATTACATTTTATTGCCTGTGACGCTACTCAGCCCCCCATGAATGAAAAGGGTCTCATTCGTTTGTGCTGCATTTGTGCTGGTTTGTGCTGTTTTAATTATCCAGTCAAAAAGCCATAAAGGTTGGATGAGTGACATCACACAGACCCCCATCAACATCCAAATCGCACCAAAAGGGTCTTATTCATTTGTACTGGTTTGTGCCGTTAAAAGAAATGGTTCTGCTGTTGTATTTATCAAGTAACAGGCAAAAATTATTGTTAAATATGTGATGTTACTCCGCCCTCCCCCCCAACGTCCTTTACGTCATTTACCACAGGATTAACACTAGTTGATGATGAAGAGAATGAGTAGAAGTCCAGACCTGAGTAAAAGCGATGATTTGAAATGACTACTTTTCTCTTTAAAAAACATTTTCAAAACGAATCAAGGGTTTTGTGTGATTACACTTAGTTTAAGGAATAAAAACATTCATGTTGGTCTTTCAGTGTATCATGTGTGCTCATGTTAATGTGTCACTTGTTAAAATGCTCATCAAATATCAACGAAAATTTACTGGGACCACCAAGAACACAACAGATCTTAATAGTGACCAATGTGGGCTTTATCACACTCTGGAATTTTTGTGGATATTTCCTCAAACGGGTTTAGTGATGGCATCACTTATTTAATGATAATATTTTGCCTATTACTTAATAAAGTGTGTGTGTGTGTGTGTGTGTGTGTGTGTGTGTGTGTGTGTGTGTATGCCTGTGTAATTATAGTTTTAGCTCTGTACGTGTGTGTGGTTTACATAATAAAATTATAAATAATAATCATTTTCATGTATATACATATATTACTTATAACAGTGAACTTCTATTCATACCATAAAATTGGAATATTCAAGAAAATGATGTTAATTAAGCCCTAAAACTGACCAAAAGTAATGGCAAAAACACAGTCGGTAACAAGTCATTTGCCAAGTCCCGGCCAAGTCTGCTGGCCCAACTTTGGGCCGATGTTCAAAAAGACATTGGCCCTAGTCTGGCTGCCGACTTTGGCCCAGCCTCAGGGAGAGTCGGCAAACGGATTAGGCCCAGCTTTGCGCCAGCACGCATTGGCTGTCTAGGTATATATGGTTATAGATATAGTTAGATAGACTTTATTAACCCACCTGTAGTTCTGTTGCTGAGCTGAATGAATAAAAGCAACCACATATCGATTATGACATGATTTGACAGAATGCTGTCTGTTGTGTCGTCGTGAAAGTATCACACACAACCTCAAAGGAAGAGACGGAGGCAGAGCGGAGTAGTTTTGCAGCTTGCGTTTACTTCTCTGGACTACAATACCCAGGTAGGCACAGACAACAGTATGGTGCGCCAAGCAGCCAAAACACGTTACCAATACATAACATATTCCTCCCCCCTTACTTTGAATGTCCACCAATGCTAACACTTAGCTCTTGACTGGATATTGTCCATGTCTATCAGTTATGCAAGTTCTCGTAACAATATTAACAATATAACTGACACATTTTTTTTTTGCACTAGGGAAAGAGGGTAGACTGCCTCGTTTCCTGGGCTGAACCCTGGGGATTATTCTGCCCCAAAACATGGGCTAGCCTCTAGGCTACATATTCAGCCTTTTAGGGGGTCACCTCATTCTTGGGGCTTGGGTGTTTGCCTTGCCAGCGAACTTGGAGTAGCATGTGGCCCAGAAATGGGTGACGATGGACATGAGCCTGTAACAGTCACCTTGACTTATTATAAGTTTAGGGGTTACATTTATAGTCCGAGGATACACAGCTTATGATTAAGAGCTAATGTAGTACAAACCAACAAAGTCAAGCACACAAAAAACCCAAAATAGACCCTGTTTAACCTGGCACCCAGAAATGCTTTATATATTTAAAGGTATCTGCCAAAACATACACAATTTATAATGCACAAACAGAACCCTCACACCATCAAATTTTAACAACATTCCATGCCCCTCTCCCAGTTTCTCCAAAGTCCAACAAGTCCAAAATGCAAAAAAATCGAAAAATGCTTAATCAAAAATTCAAGTCCTTAGCAATGCATTGCAAAAAACAAACAAAAAACATAAACCAGCTGGATCTCACCGGCAATGGCAGGCCTATCCTCAAGCTTCTTTCAGATCCCTGAGGATTAATCCACTTTTCTTAGAGTCCTTTTTAATCCTTTTTTGAACATGCTTGGTCCACCGGTCTGCCAGTCCATAAGTAGAGGAATAAGAGGAAATGTTGGTGGCTTTTGTTAATCCCTTCAGTACTCACAAAACACACCAAACTTTCCTCTTTCTTACACCGCCATCTTGTCTCTCCTTCCTCCTCCTCTCTCTCTTTTTGACCAGGAAATGCTCCTCCTGTTTCCCCCGGAGCTCCACCCCTAGCATTTCCAGGAAGGCTCTTAAAGGAACAGTGCTATGATGGTTCAGCAAACAATTTTATTCTGGTCCCCTTTTTACCTGACCTCGAATAGCAAAACTCACCAATTTTAAATGTTAGCACACAGGAAGTTTATCCTTGCAAGACATTTAAGTTTTAAACACTTTCTTTGAAGTAATGTGCTACATATATATTTCCTACAAAAGACCTTTCATGTGGCAGTGTCACAGACGCCAAACTGGAGGTATTGAGGGTCTTAGCCCCCAAAATAAGGCTTTAGATTACCCACATTTACAGTATCTAACTTATCTGAGTTGTCTTGCCATTTAAGCCTATAATTAACAGGACCAAGTATTTTCATCACTTTAGCCGGACCTGTCCACTTAGGTGCTAGCTTTGACGAAAATTTGTCAGAGGCTTTGGACTGAGGGTGTGCCCTCACCCAGACAGGATCTCCCACAAGAAATTGCGCAGGTCTCCTATGGGCATTGTCTGTGTTTGGCCACTCCTACTCTCCACCTTACCTACTGTGCCATCAGATGTTGTCGTTCCAGTACTGAATATTGTGGTTGCTGTGGATCCAGCACTGGAGCTTGATGAATAAGCCTCTCTAATGGGCCTTTTAGTTGTCTTCCAAGGGCCATTTCTGCTGGAGTCCGCCCGGTGGTTTCGTGGCGGGAGCTGTTAATTGCGAATTGGAACTCCGTCAACCACTTATCCCATTCTATCCCACAAAAGAGGCTATCATGGTCTTTAGGGTTCGATTAATTCTTTCTGTGAGATTGGTCTGGGGATGATAGCTGGTGGTCATCTTCTGTATGACTGGTATTTGGGAACCCCCCATCTGGTGAAGATCTCGTCCCTTAGCAACTGACAAAGCCGATGGGTTTTACTGTCCCTCAAAGGGAATAGCTCCACCCACTTGGTGTAGTAATCCACCACCACCAACAGGTAACTGTTGCCTCTCTTGCTCCTGGGAAAAGGACCCATGAAGTCTAATCCAAGCATATATGCCGCTTCCTCCACTTCTGTTGCCTGTAACCACCCTGCTGGTTTCTGATTGTCAGGTTTGTACTGTTGACAGATCGTACACTTTTGGACATGTTGCCACACCTCCTTCCGGACCGTAGGCCACCATGCAACTTCTAAAATCCGCAACAGTGTCTTGAGCCTGCCCAAGTGAGCCCCTAGAGGATTGTTGTGGAAGTAGTGGAGGAAAACATTGGTCAGCTCCCTGGGTACTACCAATTGATATTTCAGCCCCACCCCTTTAATTGGCACAGTCCTATAGAGGACATTCTGGAGTACCTCCCATCCAATACGCCCCATCTGTTTGCCCCTGGTAGTTTCCTTTGCTCGGATCTCTCTGACTTCCTGGTCTTGAGCTTGTGCCTGTGCAATTTCAGCCAGCGAGGAGGGCAGATCCGAGGTGCATATGTTTTGGTGAACGGGTACATATGAGGCCATCACTTGGGATTGCTCGTTCTCCACTGCCCGAGACAGTGCATCTGGTACAATGTTCATGCAACCTTTGCGGTAATAAACTTCAAAGTTAAACTACTGCAACCTTAGGGTCCAGCGGGTCAGCCGGGAGCTAGTCTTGGGACAACTGAATGCCCAAGATAAAGCACTATGGTCAGTATAGACTTCAAACTTGGCCCCTTCCAGGTAATGGTACCATTTCTCCACGGCCCAGACGACTGCCAGGCCCTCTTTTTCTGATGTGGAGTAATTGTGCTCTGCCCCTCGCAGTACTCTGGAGGCATATGCTATTACCTTCTCACCCTTGGAAGTTTGTTGGGTTAGAACCGCTCCTAACCCTACATCACTGGCGTCAGTATGGACCTGAAATGGCAAAGTTAGGTCTGGCTGAGCCAAGACAGGCGGAGATTTCAAGGCCTGCTTCAGATGGTCAAAACTCTTCTGGCATTCATCTGTCCACTCCCACTTGACCGCTTTCCGCTTTAGGTTGTTTAAGGGAGCAGCGAGGTCGGCAAAGTGAGGTATGAATTTGTGATACCACCCCACGAGGCCCAGGAACCTTTGTAGAGACTTGATATCTTTTGGGATGGGATATTTAGACACTGCTATGGTCTTTTCTGGGTCAAGTTCCACCCCTTTTTCTGAGACAATGTGTCCCAGAAACCTGATCTGTTTCTTGAAGAAGCAGCATTTTCTCAGGTTCAAGGTTAGGTTCGCAGCATGCAGTCTGGAGAACACTGCATGGAGATCTTTTGAGTGCTGCTCATGACTGGAGGAGTAGACAATGATGTCGTCAATGTAGACAAAACAGATGCGTCCTCGTAATTCCCCCAAAACCCTTTCCATCAGACGTTGGAATGTCGCTGCTGCATTTTTTAACCCAAAAGGCATGGCCTTAAATTGGTAAAGTCCCATAGGTGTGATGACCGCGGTCTTGGCCTTACTCTCTGGATCCATAGCCACCTGCCAGTAACCAGACTGGAGATCCAAAGTACTGAAACACACTGCCCCATGTAGTGACTCCAGGATGTCATGAATTATTGGCATTGGGTAAGCATCCTGAGGAGTCTTAGCGTTCAACCTTCTGTAATCAATACAAAAGCGATAGGATCCATCAGGTTTTTTCACCAGCACCACTGGAGAGGCCCAGGCAGACTGAGATGGCTCTATGACTTCATCTTCAAGCATCTGCTTTACCTGATCCTCAATAATGTTCTTCTTCAGTGATGACACCCGATATGCCTTTGAACGAACTGGGATTTGATCACATGTGTGTATGTAATGCTGTATTATGGTGGTCCTCCCTATCTTTGGCGAACACACCGAAGGCCACGCCTGAAACAGTTCCTGCATCTCTGGAGGATGGGTTTGCAAGAGAGCCTCATGGGCCTCAGCTGTACCAGCTGCTTCTGAATACCAGGAAAGCAAAGGAGAAGTCATAGCTACATACAAATTCACATTCCTCCTAGGTTCTTCTGCTGGTGACCAGGCCAGGTTGCCTGGGGTGCGATTCAAAAAAGGAAAAAAGGTCCATCTTCCATGAATTTACACCCTATAAACATGTTCCCCTAGGTTGATTTGAACTCGTGTTTTCCTTAAAAAATCTAGCCCCAAAATAAGTGGAAAGGCTAGGTTATCATCTGCCATGATGTAGGTGTCCAAACTCCAAACACCTCCATGCCAGGTGTAAGCCAGTTGCGCTTTTCCTTCCACCCTGTGCGCCTTGCCATCGGCTAAAACAAAGTTCAAAGGATCTCCAGTACTCAGTTTTTCCCCAACTTTGACTATCTTCTGCCACAGACTCTTTTGTATCAAAGTAAAGGTGCAGCCTCTATCCAGTACCGCTTCCCCTTGAAGTCCCCGTGTTTCAATTGGAACCACCAACAGGGCTGGAATCTCTGCTTTGGTTAAAACCACATGTTGATTCCCCCTGGTTTCTGGACCGTAGCCACTGGAGCTTTTGCTGGCTGGTTTCTTTTTGGCTTTTTCCTGGGAGGCTTGGCTGTTCACTCTGGCCCAGTAATCTTTCTTGGCTGCCCAGTCCTGCTCCACCATGGACCCAACTTTAACCAGTTGTTCCACAGAGTGAACTGTCCCCCTTAAACTGCTAACTAGAGCCGGATTGCAGTTGTTCATTATACGTCTGACCAGTTCACTTTCCTGCATTTCCGGTTTCCATTTCAGACACAATGCCCTATATTCATAAACAAAGTCTCTTAGACATTGGTCAGGGGCCTGGACTCTTATGTGCAATTGTTCTTCCACCTCAGTCAGGTAGTCTGTGGGTAAAAACGCTGTCAAAAAGGCATTCTTAAATTCAGTCCAATTATGAACCTTTGACTTTTCGGCCATCCACCAACTCCTAGCAGGGCCTCTCAACACAGTTGACAAAGTGGCTGTTAGTTCACCATCAGTCATTGGCCTCAGTGATAAAAAGTTCTCACAGTGCTCAATGAAACTGAATACATCAGTAGTGTCCCGAGATTCACTAAATGTTGGAAATTCTAAGCGAACAGGAGGCTTAGCATAGAGAGAAGGGGTGCCAGACACATTTCCTGCCATTTGAGCCATGATGTCACTAACATTTGAGGGAGGATAAAAAAAGGAGGTTTGACTGGTAGGGGTGCTGGTGCGTTTTAATTTGCTAAGCTCTCTTTTCCATTGGGCATCCCTACGCAACATATATTCAACCACACCCTGCTCCAACTGTTTCAGGGATGTTTTTAGGAACAGCTCGACATCTGCAAACCTCTGATCTACATAGTCTCTAAGACTTTGCTCTCGATTCACAGCACTCTCCAGAGAAGCTCTAAAGTCTCCCTCTAAGGAGTCTACCCGATCTTGTAAGCCCTTAATAGCGTCCTTGATATTTTGTACCCCACTACTATCCATGATACCTGCTCTTCATCAGTATCAGAGTCTTCCTGTTCCTTTAAATACATCTCACTTAAAAGAGAAGAGATTTCAGCCACAGGTTCCCTGAATGTCACAAAGGGCCTAGAGTTAAAGTTTGGTGTGTCAGCCTGGCCTTCCTCTGTCTGGGGATCCATACTGTCAGCCATAGCTTGTTGTTACCCAAATTAAAGATACTATGTAGCCCTATGTCTCCTGCGCTGTATAGTCCCCGTACGGGCCACCACTCTGTAACAATCACCTTGACTTATTATAAGTTTAGCGGTTACATTTATAGTCCGAGGATACGCAGCTTATGATTAAGAGCTAATGTAGTACAAACCAACAAAGGAAATGTTGGTGGCTTTTGTTTGTTAATCCCTTCAGTACTCACAAAACACACCAAACTTTCCTCTTTCTTACACCGCCATCTTGTCTCTCTCCTTCCTCCTCTCTCTCTTTTTGACCAGGAAATGCTCCTCCTGTCCAGGAGCTCCACCCCTAGCATTTCCAGGAAGGCTCTTAAAGGAACAGTGCTATGATGGTTCAGCAAACAATTTTATTCTGGTCCCCTTTTTACCTGACCTCGAATAGCAAAACTCACCAATTTTAAATGTTAGCACACAGGAAGTTTATCCTTGCAAGACATTTAAGTTTTAAACACTTTCTTTGAAGTAATGTGCTACATATATATTTCCTACAAAAGACCTTTCATGTGGCAGTGTCACAAGCCTGATGTGTTTGGTTGTTCCTGAAGTTCAGGTGGGGAATCTTCTGGAGTTGGTTCCTGACTGCCAATATCTGGAACATCTTGAGTTTCCACCTGGTCTGGCTCATCACTGGTATTTGTTGAGGACAATAACTGGTCAACATGTCTTCTCCAAATCTCATCACTCTTTGTTTGGACAGTGGATGAGACTGGGCCAGTCTGTGCTACTACAATAGCTGGAACCCATTTCTCACCCTTGCTGTAGTTCCGTGCTAGGACAATTTCACCTGTACAGAATTTTCTCTGCTTAGCTTTTGCTAGTCTTTCCATCTGAGCTCTTTGCTGAGATTGTACAGTTTTCTTGGTTCTTGGGGGTTTCAGAAGGTCTAACCTGGTACGAAGTAGTCGCTTCATAATGGTGAAGGCAGGGGTGACATTGGTGGTAGCGTGAGGTGTATTTCTGTACGTCAGCAGAAATGAATTCAGTCGTCGGTTCAGAGATCCATTACCCAGAGACGAATGTAGAGCTTGTTTCATTGTCTGTACAAATCTTTCAGCTAACCCATTTGTTGCTGGGTGATATTTCTCACACCAGTCAGTCCATTTCCAAGGTCTTGACTTGACTAACAACTCATGCAGTGGTCGTAATGTGTTTGCCAAGTTGGGTATGAACTTTGAGTAGTACATCAGCAGTCCTAAAAAGGATCTCAGTTGGCTCACATTTTGTGGCGAAAGTGCGTCCAGTACGGCTTTTACTTTCAACGGTGGCTTGTGGAGACCTGCGCTGTCAATGACATGACCAAGGTTCACATTTCACATTTCACATTTATCCTTCCTGACACAAAGGCCATACTCTTCTAGCCTCTGAAGAGTAGCATCCAGATTTCTAAGGTGGTCGCTGTCATCCTCGCCTGTGATCAACAGGTCATCCAGATAGCACTGTACCCCTGTTAGCCCACTCAGAATTTGATCCATAGCACACTGAAATAAGGCAGGCGCTGAGGAAATCACGAACGGAAGATGCTGGTACGTGTATAATCCCTTATGCGTCACAATCGTTAGCAGTTCTTGTGAGTCTGGGTCAACGTGCATCTGTAAATAGGCCTGACACAGGTCTATCTTGCTGAATTTCTGTCCTGAAGAAAGGCCTGAGAACAGGTCATCAGTCAGTGGCAGTGGATATCTTTCAGTGGCTAAGACTGGATTCACTGTGACTTTAAAATCGCTGCATAGTCTAATCGAGCCATCTTTCTATATGACTGGAACGACTAGTGTAGCCCAATCACTCACACTTACTGGTCGTAGTACCCCAGCTTCAACAAGGCAGTTCAACTCTGCTTCAACCTTGGGTTTGATGGCATATGATCTAGCCTTTAAAAATTTTGTTTCTTGTTTCATCATGTAAAATTACATAATAAACAGATTTTCATTTAAATGTCCAACTTCATACTTTGACTTTAATTTATTAAGACATGGCCTCCAGTGATGTTTGGTAAAATAATGCTGTACAGCTGTCTCATGTATTTCAAGGGTTTCAAACAAACAAACAAAAACAAAACAGCACAGTTCATTCAGTAGAGCAGAGCGGCGCGAACCAGAAAAACAAAAGATCTATGAGAGGACAAACAAAAGACTGGCGGGAGTTTCAGACCAATTAGAGCGCAAGACTCCGCCTCTTTGACGGTTCTGAAGCGCGAGCACTCTCCGCCGGTCCTCCTTTTAAAACTAAACGCGACCGTTACAAGCCGTTCACAGTGAGTGACTGTAAACGTGCCGCCCAGCTTCAGCTCTGTACAGCTGTCTCACCCAGCAGCGCACTGTAAACATACCGCCCAGCTTCAGCTCTGTACAGCTGTCTCACCCAGCAGCGCACTGTAAACATACCGCCCAGCTTCAGCTCTGTACAGCTGTCTCACCCAGCAGCGCACTGTAAACATACCGCCCAGCTTCAGCTCTGTACAGCTGTCTCATCCAGCAGCGCACTGTAAACATACCGCCCAGCTTCAGCTCTGTACAGCTGTCTCATCCAGCAGTGCACTGTAAACATACCGCCCAGCTTCAGCTCTGTACAGCTGTCTCACCCAGCAGCGCACTGTAAACATACCGCCCAGCTTCAGCTCTGTACAGCTGTCTCACCCAGCAGCGCACTGTAAACATAAAGCCCAGCTTCAGCTCTGTACAGCTGTTTCACCCAGCAGCGCCCTGTGAACATACCGCTCAGCTTCACATCTGTACAGCTGTCTCATCCCAGCAGTGCAGCCATGGAAGCTAGTGTGCAGCAGAATCAGTCAGCTGAAGCATTTAGGTAGCTGGAACAAATGAAAGGCTGCCTCAGAATGAAATCTAAGATTGATCACAGTGCAACGAGGTTAGCACACTGAACAATACAACAATGAAACTGAACACAGTCCGTCAGTCTGTGTAGTTCAGAAAGGGTAGCAATAATCTTAATTTGCTCAGTTACATTTACTCTAGTAACGTCTTGGTGGATTTGTACTTTCCAGAATATTTTTAAAATATATTATTTGTGCATTAGATTAATAGTGTACATTTTACTCGGCTACATTTTAGTCAGTAATATATAATGACCAGTTTGTTTTTGTGTTTAAGTTCATTGTTATGCTTTGCTGTTATTGTTTTGCTGCATTTACCTAATGCATCTGTTTTGTTTTAGATGTTTCTCATCAGAAATCATCTGAAGCTGAGCAACTGGTGAGACTCAAGTTGCAAGACTTTTTAAGATTCAAGATTTACAGAGTAGAGATTTACAGTATGAAAAATAACGTGTTTCTGGAACACTGAACCATGTAAATATATTATAGTAGACCCCAAAAATAAATTTATGAACAATGGAAATTAGCATAATAAGTCCCCTTTAAATTCAGCCTGCTTGTGTATGCAGATCCAAAAGTAATTTCAAATTTATTGTCTTAAAATAGATTTTTTAACAGATGCATTTTATATTTCAAATTTCTATACAAAGTCAGTTAACATGTTTTTCCTTGTCTGTAGAACACATCAAGTGTGATGACGCTATTGTACTATGCATATACACAGTTGTAAAACCAATAACTGTAATCTATATTTTTGAAAGCTATGTGGGTGCTTTTTCATGGGCTATGCTTTGGATTGCAGAGTAAATTATTTGAATGTAGAAGTGTTCTGAATTTTTAACAGATTAACAAGGAAATACAAAACTGTAAAAGTGATTTTCCATACCCCTTTAAATTACTTTACTGTAATTTATGTGTACTTATCAATGTTCTTGTTCTCCTTCTTCTTATTATTTTAAAAGTTGATAAAATTATACCTTCATTAAAAAATGAAGCAACTGTAAAATAGTAATTGTAAAAAAAGATATTTTTACCACATTTTTAAATCATTAAGGGTTAATTACTATAAAAAGGTATTTAAAAGAACTGAATTAGATGTTTAAATTTTGCAGTAACGCTGTATTACAAAATAGTTGCATAAGAGTTTTCCCTCATACTACCACCATGTTGAAGGCATGGTATGAACTCACAAATAAATTTTCACTGATTCCATAAGCTTTTCTAATGCAACAGAAACATTTAAAGGGGAATTCCACATTTTTCTAAACTTGGGATAATTCTGTCATTGCGATGTAAACAAAGTCATTTAGTGGTTTCATATAAAATGGCTTATTGTAGAGAAAGTTACAGACTGGGAACCATGTGCCTATTATTATTATTATTATTATTACTTTTGTTGTTTAATTTGTTCTGAAATGTATAAATGTAGTATGTACTAATGTATGTAATGTTTGTACGTTTATAAAATAATATACGATATATATATTAAAATGAATGATACCATTATGCAGCCTACATAGAACAAAAAAAAATTAAAAATTAAAAATTTAATTACTAGAATTTTTGCTATAAACAATGTTACGTTTTAAAATTCCCTCAAAAATATTTAAAAGTGAAAGATTTACATCCTACATCTTGAGACATCTTGGGATGTTATTATAGCCAAGACATCTTAAGATCCGTGTCTATAGACATGTCTTAAAGACATGTCTTCATTTCTTAAGACATGCCTCAAGATGTCTTAAGACGTCTTCATAATGTGTCTTTAGACATGTCTTAAGACATCTCAAGATATGGTAATGGCTGGGTATGACCCAGGTGGGCACAGACAACAGTATGGTGCGCCAAGCGGCCAAAACACGTTACCAATACATAACACAGCGCAGATGTAAACATGGCGAAGAGAAAGATGAGAGCTGCTGTTGCGACCACGAGTGAAACAGATGTCTAGTATGGTGCTGCGGTAGAAATAAATAAATACGAAAGACTTACATTAAATACAAAACAGAACACAGGCAGTACAGTTCACTGTTTGTGAAATGTACCCAGTAAGGTTAAAAGTTTCATAACCATAGTTATAGTTTATGAACAAGACCTTCATATCATTCATAGAAATAAATGTGTGTAGGACGTGAATGTCTGCAGGCTCTGTACTGTTCACTGGCGGCACCGCTACGCAGCACCATCATTTAGCCATCAGGCGGCGCCCTAAAAAAGACAGTTGCGTATGCTGGGCGTCAGTACTCTTTGCTGATGACAGAGAGTTTTTCTGTTTGAACTACCAGCAGTGATGCCTTTTTCCTGTTTCACTCGTGGTCTTCGTTATGACTTTTTTATTTAATAATCAGATTCATTTATTTCTTTTATCCGATGTGCCATCCAACGTTTTCTTCTGATATCGACTCAGTGTCGTCTCTGTTGACCTGTGACCGGGACATCTGCGTTTGGAGGCTAAACTGGATTATTTCACAGTTTTATGCGATGATTTTATTACAACACCATCTTTTTCTGAGTGTTATTTTCTTCATTTTGCTCTGCAGCAGAACTACAGGTAAGTCTGGAATTATTAACGCTTCTATCCATCTATTCTGCATAAAGTTACCAGTACAGTACTGCTGGCCAGGGTTTGGGACTGTCTACAAAGACCTCTACAAAGTATTTTGTAGTTTATGTGTAATATGTAATTTATTATTAAATTACTAGCAACTAAAAATTCATATGGTAAAAGTGTATGACTTTGACATGTTCACAAAATGTTGTTGGGTGGGCTGATCAGAAGTTTTTTTTGTTTGTTTTTTTAACTAAAGTCATACAGTACATTGAAGAACGAGAATGATATCACAAACACAGAAGAAAAAGCACATTAAGCACACACTAAGCACATTAATTCAACATTATAGATGCGAACTACATACCAAAAAAGGGGAGTGTCGTGGCAATATATAGTTCAGGTCATATTTCCTGATAAGTGAAAGAAGCTTAGAACTACAGTTCTGTAAAAAAGTATTTGGCCCTTCACATTTTTTTCCATTTCTACATATTTGTCACAACTGAATGTTTCTGATCATCAAACTACCTTTAATATTAGACAAAGAAACCTATGTAAACACAAAGGCTGTTTTTAAATGATGATTTCATTTATTAAAGGAAAAATGCTGTTCAGCCTTACTTGGTTTTATGTGCAAAAGTAATTGTCCCCTTACCTACTAAATCAACTAGTTACCAAATTTAATTGAATATTGGGTCAATTTCACACCCAGGCATGATTACTGCCAGACTTGTTGAATCTAAACTTCACTTAAATAGAACCTGTCTGGCAAAGTGATTCACCAGGAGCAAATCAACGACTCATCCAGGAGGTCACAAAAGAACCAAGACGAACATCTAGAAAACTGCAGGCCTCACTTGCCTCAGTTAAGATCAATGTACATGATTCCACAATAAGAAAGACAGTGGGCGAAAATGGCATCCATGGGAGAGTTACAAGCCTATCAGAGAATCCTGAAGGAGAATGTCCACTCAGTTCATGACATAAAGTTGAAGCGTAAATGGGTTATGCAGCAAGACAGTGATCTGAAGCACAGTAACACGACCACCTTTGAATGACTTAGAAGAAACAAAATGAAGGTTTTGCAGTGGCCAAGTCAAAGTCCTGACTTAAATCCTCCACAGGATTGTAAAGGACTCATTGCAGGTTATCGCAAATGTGTAATTGCAGTTGTTACTGCCAAGGATAGAAAGGACCAGATCTGCCAAAATGAAAAATAAGTAAAATTAAAAATAAATGACTTAGTAAATTAATATATGAATTAGAATTGCAAAGAATGCTGATGATAAGTCTAAAAAAAAATAAATATACATAGTATATTATACATTTGTCCATAGTGTAGTTGTTATGTAAATCTTAACACTATATAGTTGCCAGAAGTTAACCAAATAAGGGGAAGAGCTTACACTGTACAATTATACACATATTCTGCTCTAAAACCTAAAGGCTTTGACCAGTTGTTATGAAACTTCACAGGCATGTTCCTTTCAGGGGTCAAAAGCAAATTTCAGGTTTTGGTGCAACTGCATCACTAAGGGGTGCGACAACAATGTTACACAACAAACGATTGCCCAATTGAAATTACATTTTTCATGTTGCTACTGTGGGCGGCACGGTGGCGCAGTGGGTAGCGCTGTCACCTCACAGCAAGAATGGCCTGGGTTCGATTCCCGGCCGGGTGACCAGGGTCATTTCTGTGTGGAGTTTGCATGTTCTCCCCGTGTCTGCGTAGGTTTCCTCCGGGTACTCCGGTTTCCTCCCACAGTCCAAAAACATGCAGTCAGGCTGGTTGGACATGCTAAATTGCCCCTAGGTGTGAGTGTGTGAATGTGCATGTCTGTCTGTCTGCCTGCGATGGACTGGCGACCTGTCCAGGGTGTATCCTGCCTTCTGCCCAATGACAGCTGGGATAGGCTCCAGCACCCCACCGCGACCCAGAAGGATAAGCGGTTTAGATGATGGATGGATGGATGTTCCTACTGTTTGCTATCCTGACTCTATGACAATATCAAATCCAAATCATATCCAAAAATATACTGCAGCCATTAGCCAATCAGATTTCAGCAGGTGTTTGATGAATTGGCCTTAGAATTGGCTAATGCTTCTATTTTGCATTCTTTTCTAATTTAATAGTTTTTAATTGTAATGGTTTTTAAGTTGATTCATTATATTATCATCATTACGATTTGATCTGATTTTTAAAGTCGTCTCAGACTTTTGGAACCCACAGTATCATAAGCATGTAGCCTATAGGGGGTTGAGCTGTACTAGCAGTGTAGGGTGTTCTAGTGAATTACAGTTTGGAACCCGCAGTTTGCTGCTTGCGGCTTAAGAAATTTTCTGTCTTGTCTAAGATGAAGTTACCAATAATTAACATTAATTATTTAGCTAGCTTTCTAATCGGCACAAAAGTTTAATGCGGGATCATTTTTTTAAGAAATAACTCATATTGTCCAAACCAGTGATTCCCAAACGTTTCATGGTTTTGTACCCCTTCAGACATGAAACCTCCTGCTGCGTACCCCCTCTCGCTCCCTGTACATACACATGCACATATTCCCACAATGCCTATGTAAGACGTTTAGCCTTATAAAATCAGAGTGCCAGAATGCTACCTGGAAACCTGTCACTGGCTTTTGATTAAATATAGTATTCAAAGTTCTGCAGTTTCAGTGAGGATACAAAACTGCTTTATTTTTATTTGATTGCATTAATAACAAAACAATATTGATTCAAACTTATTATATCTATTTACATAATCAGTGTAATTGTATATTCCTATATTCCTATTTCTATTTACATCTCAATTTTAAGCTATTTTAAAAGCTAAACATCTGACACTGGACCAACTAACAATCATAAATTAAATTGTCTTTTTTAATACTTGGTTGCCAATCTTTTGCAGTCAATATTGAAATCTGGGATCCATAGACATCACCAGAGACAGGGTGTCTTCCCTGGTGATGCTCTATCAGATTTTTTTTTTACTGCAGCTGTCTCCAGTTCCAGCTTATGGGGCATTTTACCTTCAGTTTTACCTTTAAATTAAATGCATGTTCATTTGGAATGAGCTCAGGTGATGGACTTTTGTCAGCAGTCACATCATTAATAATACCAGAGAACCAGTTCCACTGGCAGCCATGCATGCCCAATCCATAACACTACCTCTGCCATGCTTGGCAGATGAGGTGGCATGGTTTGGTTCAAGAGCAGTGCCTTCCCTTCTCCATACTCTTCTCATCCCATTTGGTATTTCCCAAGTTGATCTTTGTCTCATCTGTCCATAAGATGTTGTTTTAGAACTGTACAAGCTTTTTGGATGTTTTTTTTGGCAGAAACACATTTGATCCTCCAGTTTTTGAGGCTTACCAGTGGTTTGCCTCCTGTGGTAAATCTTCTGTATTTACTCTGGTGAAGTCTTCTCTTGATTTGGCCACAATTAGTATTTTTTCTGTCTCTCTGATGGGTTTGATTTAATTTTTTAGCCTAATGATAGCTTGCTCTTGAAGCATCTACCTCTAAAAGCTGCCTCATAGAAAGCTATTACACAAAAGTGTTACAAATATTTCACCTGATGACTGAGAAATTGTTTTATGAAAGTTTTGAGACAAGGCATTGAGCAGGTGATGACAAAATATTATAGCGACCCACTGCTGGCTAGCACTGGCCTCTAGACGCTCGTGAGAGAGTGGTGCACCTTCTGTTTTGTGTTGGGGGTTGGTCTAATTTAAGTAATTGTTTTATCCACTGTTAAGATAATGTGATTCTGCCCATATCATCACCGATGGTGAAGCCAAAAGGCCAGGCCTGTCATCAAGGGTTTACTTTGCTCAACACATTTGCATGATATTACTTTTTTGACAGGAAGGTCTTTTAAATTCTGGTTCAGAACTGTACAAGTTAAATGCACCCCCCTGAAGTCACAAAATTAAAACACACACAAGAAAATCTATATTGAATAATGAATTGCTCAATAATTATCTATAATTGTTCTGTTCAAGAAGCCACTAAAATAGGAGCATCCCTACACCTCAAACTAATTAAGAATGCAAAGATCTATGAATATGCACAATTATACAAATTATAAATGCCCCCTTGCTGCCCCAGAAACCCACCGATTTTCCCCCAATATCCTATACCCTGTCTCTATGTATAAACAGATGAAACAGAGAAGAAAACAATTCACACTGTAGCTATAATAATCACAAAGATTCTGTCTTTCTGTCACTCATGTTCACTCTCTCAGTTTAGGTGCTAATACTGCCCTTAACACTTAAGGAGAGCCAGTTGATGCTGGCCTGGCACATCCTCTCATTAACACATTTTAGTATACTGGATCATGATAGGTTCAAGCTCATTCATGCTGTACAAAGCTAAGCTGCTACTTAGCTCCCCACCAATCATTTTTGAGTGCCCTTCCACACAGCTATAGAACATGCTCAGTTAGCAGTCAAGTAAATTGAGACATTATAATAATAGTAATGAATCATCATATGTGTTATTAAGGACCTAGTATCTTCCCTCCTTGATTCAGTTTTCACATCATCTTCCTCTGTTAATGATGAAATATAATTTGTCACCTCCAGAAGAGGCATTGATGTGGTAGAAGGATAAAGAAAAATCTAGACCTTCCTTCTGCCATTCTAACACTGGCAAAGTGATGAGTGTTAATGTAAACAGAATGTTGTTTTGTTGGTGGTTGTTTGTTTGCACCCTTTTATATTGACAGATAATTTAACTTTGTTGTATTGCCATTTTTATTTAATTAATTAAATTATTTATTCATTTATTTATTTTTTACAGCTATAAGGGTCATTGGTCGGAGTGCAACTGCTAAAGCAGGAGATGGCGCCAGCCTGTTTTGTCAGCTGGTTGAGACAAATGAGACACTAACACGGATTACTTGGAAAAAAAGGACTCGAGAAACGCTCACAAATAAGAACTTTTTTGTCATTAACTCAGATGGCAAAACGGCAACTATAAATGGATTAGGAGACAGAACTGAATTTATTGGAAAAATCTCAGAAATGATTGGCACAATTCTTCTGAAGAATGTAATGCTACAAGATGAAGGAATTTACACTTGCATCTTCAATATATTTCCAGATGGACCATTTGAGACAGGACTTTACCTCAGAGTACTAGGTACGATTTATAGTTCACATTAGTTCACTCTAAAGCTAAAGGAACAATACATTTCTTTTTCTTGAAATTTTATTATACATCATTGGCTTGCATTGATAAAGAAAAGCACTATTTAGTATTTAGAAGCTTTTGAAAAATAAAAACACCATAAGAATGCTCTAAACCAAGTCGAAGAACATGTTAGAGCTACATAACAAAAAAATTAAGCTGAATGTACATTCATTTAGTTTTAGCTTACATGCTCTTCTTTTATTCTAAAGTAAGGTGTGTATCTGCATACAACTGGAAAATAGTACATCAGTGTACCATACGTATTGTCACTTTCGTATTTCCTCTCAAAACCGCATTCTCAACTGACATCAATGCGTGCAAGCTAACGTGCTTTTGTAGTTACTAGCCTGTAGTTACAACCGTTCAACACGGCTAACACCTATGTTGTACCCAATTCAGTTTCTCCTCAAATTAACGTTCCCTTTGACAAATCACGCGTACATTAGTTGAACAGAAATAATGGCAAGCAACACGAACTATAGAAAGTACAAAAAGTATTTTTAAAGAATGTTCACTTTTACTCAAATTGAAAATATTAATAATCACAATAATGCCGTGTTTTCTTGAGTGAATGTATTTTGGGGATTAAGTGAAAACACCTTTTTTAACCTTTTCACTTTCCGTAGTTCCAGTTGCTTGCCGTTGTTTTCTGTACAGCGCGCACCCGAAGACCTGATTTGTCAAAGGGACCGTGAGTTTGAAGGAGAACTGAATCAGATACAACATTTTAGTTTATATTTAGTTTTCTTACCTATTTTTGAAAGAAGGGTGTGTGGAGGACATTGATAAGGTCAGTTTCCAAAATGTCATAGAGCCATATCGATTTGAACCAGAACAAAAAAGGCATGCAGGGCAGAGAGGTACATGCAGGCCATTGTAAGGGAAAAAATAGTACCCAAAAAATGTGTTTTTTTTTTTTTCAAATTTAGCACTATTTTACCATTATCAGCGTGACATTTAAAAACTTATAAGACACACGTAAGTTCACTGGTCATTTTGTGTAGCAGATAAAATGGTGATATTTGTAGTGTAGACATATGGACATCTGGTTCCTAGTACTACAATGGTGAACAATTTTTACTCAGTAAATTTCTCTAGAAAGGTGCATTTCACACCAAACCACTCTGAATGATTTTGTTTACATGTTAATGGTTATGAGAATATGTTGAACATGAACATTGTCAATACCAGTGGACCATTTGCTTGAGAAAATGACCTTTTATCTAGTGCATACTTGGACTGTGTGTTCCTTTAATCCAACCTCTTTTAGTTCTCAAAAATACCATGGAGGAATGCAATGATAAGCGGCCAGTAGGTGCCACATATGTAATCTGTAGGACCTGAGGGGAGCTTGGGCCACTAGAGGTTACAACAGGGTAATCTAGCAGATTATATAGTGTCTGGAGTCTGGTTGAAATATTCTTAGTAGGAGCTGTACAGAGCAGAATACTATTGTGATGCAAAATGTACAGGTGCATCTCTCTTACCTGTTTCAAACACCTAAGGTGGTACAAATCTCATGCAACCACTTGAAAACGTACGATAGATGCTGGTAAACCAAACACTGTTGCAGTGGCAGTTTTTTGTGGGTTTTCCAACCAAGTAATGCTGCATATAATCTTTATTTAATAAAATGAGTATCCTTGATGTATTCTTAGTTGAGCTTTTGAATTTAATTCTGTAGTTCTCCTTAACTCTGGGCTTAGACATTGTCTGCAGGCAGGCCAGTCCAGCACCTGCACTCTCTGATTATGCAGCCATGCTGTTGTAACATGTGCAGAATGTGAGTTGGTGATGTCACCGAAAAAGACATCGTCTAGAAAGCAGCATATGTTGCTCCAAAATGCATTAAGCTATAATGCTATTACAGATGGGCAAGTTTCCCACTAATACCCTGCCCCCCATACCAGTGATCTAGACAGTCTAGATGGTCATTTTCTTCTTTAGCCCAGAGAACACTACATCCATTATTTCCATAAACAATCTGAAAGGTTGGACTTATCAAATCACAAAACATGTTTCCACTGTGCATCAGTCCATTTTAGTTTCTGTGTTTATTTGCATTTTACCTACCGTCCCAACTTTTTTGGAGTTCATAAGTACAATATTAAATATCATTCGATGATTTGTGCTCTGAGATAAAACTGAAGCTGAAGAAGAAAGTCCACCACTAAGGATGAAGACAAAAACAAACACATGGATGAGGTTTTCTACAGAGAATCACTTTTTTCAATCTAGGTCATTTGTTGGTTGGTTATATTCTTTCATGTACTAATGTTTGTCTTCAATTTTAGTTCCTCCTGCTGCTTTTGTGACCACTGATGTGATTCCTGTTGCTGGTGAGTCTGAAGTGACCTTAGCAACCTGCACTGCTGCTAAAGCACGGCCTAAGGCAGATGTGTCCTGGAGGCTGGGTGCTCTGAACGACTCTGTGAAAGTACAGACCCACACTCTGCAGACTCTGATGGAACTTACACAGTCAAAAGCTTCCTGATTGGTGTAGCATCCAAAGATCTAAACCAACAGAAGTTTCAGTGTTTAGTGAACCACACCAGCCTGAATGAGGAGCTGATACTGGACTATGCTCTAATTATCCATTGTAAGTCACTGTCAGCAACCTGACTATCACACACACTCTAGAGATATAGACAGTGTGAAACACTATAAATGAGAGCAACAAACAACTGAACATCTGTTTATATGAACACAATCAGATTAAACTAGGCTGTTTCATGAGTATGTATGCAAAATGAGCTCATGTACTGCATGGAACGGAAGAAAAAATGTAGTCCCGCAAAATCAGCTAACACAGGTCACAATTCTGTTTTTATTTATAATGGCTTTTGTAAAGCTTTCAGACAGTCTCTTAGTTACTGTGTACATTTTACTCTTTTCTCTCAGATCCTCCTCAAAGCGTAGAGATTATTTCCGTCGCAGTCACAAAGACAGCTGAGGAATTTCAGTGTGTAGTTGATGCCAATCCACAGCCAACGACATTCACCTGGAACAGGTAATCAAGCTGAGTCAGAAAGATGGATAGGTGCATCTGCAGCACTCACAGTAAACATCTATTATAGCAGGTTTTCCAGCCTGTGGTCCACAGACCTCAAGTGGGCCACAAAGCACTCTAGTGGGCCACGAAGCACTCTAGTGTTCTGCGGGCCATGAAATCAGGGGAGGCAGTAGTTCATAGTGGGCCAGTAACATCACTTTAACATCAGAAAAACATAAGTGGAAAAAGATTAACTTAATAATTAAGAACTGAGAAGCGAATATTTTTAAATTATAACTAATATACATACAAATAAAAACATTGCAGCCACAGACGCGCGATGCAGTTAGTCAGTGAGTCAGAGATGGAGACGTTTACTCTCATTTCTACATCACAAGCTGCTGTAAAATAAAATACTAGCAAAGATATATGTTTGCTTTTGGCTCATGGATCGGAACGTATTTTGGGCCTAGCATCAGCAACGTGAGTGGTTTAAGTCAAATTGATAAACCAATGACAAAAAAGCAAGTATAAAGGTTTATTATTATTGTTGATTGTGACTACGCTAATCCAAAAGCCTAGTGAGTGTACTGAGGTTTGTCTATTTCAAATGAATCACAAATGCCCTCAAAACTAAAGAGAAATCTCAAGACAAAGGCAGTGGAGTATTTTCAGTGAAAACTGCAGCTCCAACATAACTGCAAATTTTGGGACCTGCGATTGAGCCAAAATGGACAATCTGATCTGATTCTCAGGTTTTCAGTTTCAGCACTTGAGAAGAGAAAATCGTATTTAAGAAGATGATTTTAGTTTTCCTGTGGGCCGCTATTCTTTGTATTTATAAACAGGTGGGCCTTGGGGTAGAAAAGGTTGAGAACCTGTGTATTATAGAATATCAGCTTATCTAGAAAGGCAAAAGGTGCATCTGGTTACAGCTCAGCATACACACACATTTTCTGTTTATAATCTGTTTATCCTTCTGGGTTATTTAGTGGAAGGCAGGAAACGGGTCGCCAGTCCACTGCAGGGAGACAGATACATTCTCTCAGACACACACAGAGATACATTCTCTCAGACACACACACACACGCCCACCTAGGGGCAATTTATCATGTCCAATCAGCCTGACTGCATGTCTTTGGGCTGTGGGAGGAAACTCATGCAGACACAGGGAGAACATGCAACTCCACACAGAAAGTACCCAGGTCGCCCCGGCCAGGAATCAAACCCAGGTCCTTCTTGCTGCTTTATAGTTTCTTGTTCCTGAGACTGCCATTATTGTCATTTAGTGCCAACAACTGCTTCATAACTGTTTTACTTAAGGTTTAATGTTTTTGTTGGACATTTCTTCTTGCTGATTTTTTTAAAGAATTCACAAATTAGTTTTGTGAGCGATATGATAATTAGTATCGTTATCATTCTGATCACTGTCATTGTAAAAATCACTGGATTGGATATCAGAAGAAAAAAATAAAGTATAATGTGATATGATCCATTAGCCTAACCTATCATGTGAATACTTTTTGCACAAAGTTGCACTTTAAATTTAATTTTGAATATTTGAAAGGTGCTGAACAATTCAAAATACTGCTAAAAGTTGTGTTTGTGAATTTTTTTTAAATTAAAAGAAACAGCAGTATTGCTTAATGGAGTCGTGTTGTGGGCTATGTATTTCTTGCTTTAGGGTAGTAGAATATTTGTTTCAAAGTTTGATTATTTAGATGCTATGTTAAGCAAAGTGCATCCAGATAAATGTATCATTCACAGCTTAGCTGTTTAAGAAAGGGATTGGTATGCTGTGGTATCAGTATCGTAATCACACATCGAAAAGTGGTACCGAGCCAGCCCTAGTTTAAAGTAAGATCTGCACGGGTGATATCTGAGAGGTTAATTCCTGTAGCTGTTTAGATTAAATCTGCTAATATGCACAGGTAAAGGCAGCTTTCCACAGGTAGGCCTACTAAGCATTTGTAACATGAATATACTCCTCCACATTAACACTGCATTTTAATACAAGTTAGCACATTTCTGCTTCTTGTACTAACAGGGTGAACAAGACTCTTTTAAGCCGTGTTGATGCTGACAGGCTGATAATCCCACTGACCTCTGACAACAATGGCCTATATATGTGTAATGTTTCAAACCAGTATGGAAATGGCACAGGTACCCTTTCACATGCATGTTTCCAGAGGTGAGTCTCATTTGTACATATGTTAACTATTGCACATAACTAAAGTATCCAACCTGTATTACAATAACTCCTCTGTAACAATGCTATTTGCACAACTGTTAAATTTCTGCAAAAATTCATATAATTCTGTAATATTCTGTATATGATAATTTAATATTATGTCATCAGATCTTCATATGTCTAGGTAGTCTCATCTGCATATGTACAGATATTTACACTTCTCTTTAGCTCCTCCATGTCTCCTCATTATCATTATTCTTTATTCTATTTATTGTGTTTTTATTTTAATTTTGTCTTAGCTAAATCGTTTGTAACAGTTTGTTTGCTTGTCTGGTCTGTTTAGTATGTTACATACATGAGTGCACTCAGCAAGACAAATTCCGTGGATGTGTAACATACTAGGCAAAATAAAGTGATCCTGATACAGATGTGCAATATGATCTATCAGTCATCACAAAACAAAGTTGAGAGATATTCTAACAGTCAGGCAAATTACCCAACATAACAGTAGATTAAAAATGAATGGCAAGCTTCTGAAATTTTTGTGACTAGGCCAACTGGACAAACTAGTGCACCACTCATTAGACTCAGAACCTGTTGCATACTGACATATTGGTTTGCACATGTGGGCAAACCTGATTAGGATATATGAGGATGCAGATCTCAGGGACTTGATTGTGGATGCTTAAAAAGACAACCTACACTAATTATACTATCATCTTTTAATAAAAAGGTTAAAATTTAAACTTTTTCTCTCTCACTCTCCTTTCTCTTCTTCCTCTCTACATGTAGAATCCACCACTGTCTGTTGGAGTTTGTTCACCATTCTCCTGCTTGTCATTACTGCTGTTTATTTAATATGGAGATATAATTTAATCAGGAGATTGATCTATTTTACTTCACAGCTGAGAGAAAGAAATTGGTGAGTTTGTTCATTTTGAACATAAAGCACAAAGTACATTTTTTTATTAGACAAATATTTTTAAGTTATTTTGGTCTTTGGAATAGTAATAGCATTGATTTTTCACTATTATTTTCAGTCCTTCTAACCTAAAATAAGCATCACAGTCCTTTTGATAATATTAATAAAACACCGCCCAAAATGATTATTGCATTTTCATTTGAATGCTTTCACTCCAGGCGTTCTGAGCATGTTCCTGTGGCCACTTATTCAGCCTCGTCTACATGTAATGGAAGCCAAAACCTTGAGGACAGCAGTGAGGTCAATCTTTGAAACTTCATTCACCAGGCACAGTGTCACCAACACTGGGACAAGGACTAAATATGTCATATATGCCATGCAGTGCCAAGAAGGAGACACAGTCAAAGCGGAGAAGCTCTGATCAACAAAGACTGGGAAAAGTTGTCCATAGACCAGGCAGAAGAGCTGTGTTAACATTGGTAAGGCGTTTCAATGATGGAGAGACCTCACCTCAGAGAGCTGACAAGGCTGACATTGGCTTCTTGTTTCACCAGCTTTTACAAATTCAAAGACACCAGAATGTAGCTACTGAACCATTTAAGGTGGTACAGGAAAATCTGAACAAGAAGCTGGCGAATAAGAAGCTGACTTCAGCTTCATCGAGAGTTGAAAGGCATGAAAATAGATCTGTTTCTGATTTACAGGTGGGTAACATTAACTTATTTACACTCATTGTCTGGAGAGGCCTAAAAGACATCAATTTTAACCAACGCAGCTCTATTCCAGCAGAGGGATAAGCACGAACGGGTGAATGAGTTAAACCAGTTCTTTGTGCAGTTTGACAATGGCTCCTCTCCTGCTCCATTGTGTCCATCTCCTACACAGATTAACACACCTACCTACACAACAACGCCATGGGCCATCCACAGCCTCACCCTCATCCACCACAGCCATTCACACCTGTGACTATCACTATTCACTGCTAATCAGGTGAAGAAGGAACTGAAAAAAACTTAGGCAGAGCAAAGCAGCGGGACCTGATGGCCTAGATGAACCTAGGGTGCTGAAACTGTGTGCGGAGCAGCCGTGTGGAATTCTACAGCACATCTTCAATCTGAGCTGCAGCCTGAAGAGAGTCCCAGTTATGTGGAAAACATCTTGTGTGGTTCCTGTCCACAAGAAAAGACATCTGATAGCACTGAATGATTATCGACCAGTTGCACTGACAAATCACCATGCGCCACACTAGCAGAAAACGTAGGGTCAATTACTCAGTCAATGGTGGAAAAAAGGACTTTGGTATTATCTTTGTGTTTATTATTTACTCTACAGAGGTATAGGGTGATTAAAAAGATTCATCCGATTTCAAAAGCGCTACATTTTTACAACCGTGAGGTGTCTAGGAACCAGTCACATACCAATTGAAAGAGGAGTCATAGAGTTTCTGACTGTCAGTGGAAGATGGTTCTCCTTTTAGTTTGTAAGGAGATGAAGACCCCTGAGCAGAAAGCGTTGTGCGTTCTCCACTTCAGTAAGAGTGAATCCATCATAACTGTGCAACATGATTTTCAGCAGCAGTAAAACTCCAACAGCTCAGAGCATTCGGCGTTGGTTTCACAACACTGGATGATCTCCGAAATCGCACTGAAAGTGCTGTAATTACAGTGACACCCGACATGCTCAATCGAGTATGGGATGAATTTGACTATGGCATTGATGTTGTCCGTACAGCTGGAGTAGGTTCATATTGAGCACTTGTAAAATTACATAAACTTAATGCTCACTTAAACCATTTACAATATGCTGCATTGTTCTGTAATGATTTACAAGTGAAATAAATAATTTTGAAATCGAATGAATCTTTTCGTCACCCTGTATGACTGGATATTTTCATATCTTTATTGTAGGTGAAGATCTGCTTTTTGAGAATGTCTGGTAAACGCTTCTACTCTCCATGCTTAAGCTAATATTTAAATCTGCTCCACTAATTTTGACCCAGGCGCTTAGAAAAGAGACAGCAGCATTACCTGAAATCTAAGTATGTA
The DNA here is from genome assembly GCF_904425465.1 of Colossoma macropomum. Classification (NCBI taxonomy): domain Eukaryota; kingdom Metazoa; phylum Chordata; class Actinopteri; order Characiformes; family Serrasalmidae; genus Colossoma; species Colossoma macropomum. The sequence goes on along the minus strand of NW_023494784.1, from coordinate 36,063,141 downwards.
TATCTATGCTTCAGAGCCAGTCACTGCAGTTGCTTCTCACAAGCTGCACGAGCTACAAGATGGCTTGATGACAGATCTTAGTCCTCATTGGCTAGAAGTTCCACTGACACGTATGACGTTTGTTTTTCATTCTGAAATGTAACTCTCCGCTATAGCTCTTAATGACCCTGTATTTACGCTAATACTATAATGCTCTCTAGTAGCATCACACTTTATTTTCGTGCAATATTCAACATTTGTCATAATTATCATTTCATGTCATGAAAAGACTCGAGTGGCTGATATTTCTTTAATCTAACATATGTCTTTTTATCTTGATATTTTTCTAGAACTTCTAAAGTTCTGTCTTATTTTATTTTTATGAAGCACTCTGAATTGCTTTTATGATATATATATATATATATATATATATATATATATATATATATATATATATATATAGCAACTTTTTTTAAATATACTACATTACTATTGCACTTTATTTTTCATTCTACTCTGTAAACTTTGTAAATGTTTTAAGTAAAGAATAAAGCTGTGTGAATGAACATAGTGTTATGTTTCTTTACAAGAACCAACACCAGGAGGTAAGCTGTACTGGAATATAATAATAATAAAAAATTGTTGTTCAGAAGACAATTGTGTTTAGAGATTCATCTTCAATGCCTCAATAATTGCTTTGTCTGTGCCTCAAGAAGCACAGATGATTCTACACAATCGTACAATGTACAAATTAGCCCCATTATTCATTAGTGACTCATATCGGGCACATCTTTCAGTGGTGTGCTTACTGAAGTGCTGTTACACAATACATCCATAAAATAACATGCAATACTGGATGTTATGTGATTAGGTTAGATTAATTTTATCTCCCAACAGTTTAATCACACTCATCACTGATGCTGATAATTTATAAATATATGCACTTACAAACTGCAGTTTTATACAGACCACTTAGGAATAGTATAATTAACCTAAATGGCACACACAATGGCATCCACTGTGCAATGTTTACAGTCCTGTTTTTATGGGTCAGTCATTCACGTGTAAGTTTTTATCATCATGAAGTGAAACATAGGGCTATCTGAGTTTGGAATTTTATCCACTATCGAACAACCTTGTGAATTCACTCGTTTTAGGCATTAACTGATTAACGAACACTTTCACAAGTTTGTGAACAAGAGTTTGTCATATTGAATTGTTCTATACTGCTCTATCATATGTTAAAACATGGTATTCTGTTTTGTTGGCCAAACATTGGTACAGTAATACACATGTAATGAGGTGAGATCAGGCTCAAATTAACTCACTTGATTTATGAAAATTTTCACAACTATATGTCTGTCATTCCTTTACTTATTAGCTTTTGCACCATGAGGCTGACTTATGTCAGATGATTAGCCTTTTCTTGTCTGTTTCTCTTAAAGACTTTCGATTGACTGCCTTGTGTAAATTTCAGAGACATGCAATTTAATATGGATTTTATAGAGATTAGTGTTGTATATCAAAGCTATGGTGTGATTTGCTAACTAGCCAGGCAAGCAGTGTTTGCTGAAAAGGCTACCTATTCCAATTAAATAAAACATCGCCTGACTCCTCACTGGTTAAATATTCCAGTGGAATAAACATCAAATCTGCCAGTAACTGAGTGAAATACAGCAATAGCTGAGTGGAACATGTCAGTACGTTAACTGAGTTAAATCTGCCAGTGGCTGAGGGCAGAAACCTTCTGTAAACTACATGTCGTAGTTCATCTTAAGTTGATAATTCTGACAAAATGAGATTTCAGAAAGTTACAGGCTTTTTTGTAGATGTTTTTTTACACTAATTTGGTCTTTCTGTTTTTGAGGCTTACCAAAGGTTTGTCTTGTAGTAAACCCTCTGTATTTACTATGGTGAAGTGTCCTCTTGATTTTTGACTTTGACACAGATACCAGTCTACCTCCTGGAGATTTTCTTGATCTTGTGAAGTGCTGTGAAGGGGTGGGGTTTTTCTTCACCACGGAAAGATTACATGTGTCAGGCTCCAGTCCTCCAGACTTCAACACACCGCCTCATTAAACACACCTGGGCCAGGATTCACAAAAGCTTTCTTAAGAAAAAAAACTTGCAAAGGTTCTTAGGACTAACACTAAGAAGTTCAAAAGAATGTTCTCAAATGCAATTCTTGAAAAAAAACATAAGAAGTTCTCAAAAATCCTCTTAAGATATGATGAATTTAGATGCCCACCTCGTCAACTCTTACATCTTAAGCAAGTGTGAGGCTGTCGTAAGGTTAAGAAAACATTTAAGAACATAATATTTTCAAGAATACCACTTGCTCTTAGAATTATACTTAAGAAAATAGTAAAGAAAAGAAAATAAGAGAATTCTTAAGAAGTTATTTGAAGAATAACAGTTTCTCACAACTTTTTTCTTAAGAATGAAGTCAAGAAAAACACACATTTACGAAGATTTTCTTTCGTAAGATATTTTTGTTAATCCGGCCCCTGATTCAGCTCTTCAGCTAATTAGCAAGGCCTTAATGAACTGAATTCAAAGCATTAGATGAAGGTAAACGCTAATCTCCACAGCACTTTGGCCTGCAAATTCCCCTGTTTCACATGCCTGGTGTGGGCATGCCCTCTAGACGTGACAACAGGATAATCTAGTCGATGATAGGATGGCTGAGGTCTTATTGAAGTGTTCCTAGTAGGGAGCTGTACCAAGCACACTCTTAAGTTAAAATGTACAGGTGCATCTCTCTTACCTTTTTGAACCCTCTAAAATGGTACAAATCTACTCACAGAACTGCTTGTAAACATTGTTAGGATACCTGCTGGTGAACGAAACATAACTATTGCAGTGGTGAATCAGGCTGAGTTTTTATGATTTTTCTAAGTGATGACATGTGATGGATATAATCTGTATTAAATAAAATATATGTCCTTGATCTATTCCTATATGTGTTTCTGGATTTCATCCTAGAGTTCTCCTTAACTCTGGGCTTTGACCTTGGGGGTATATTTTAAGATCTCAGGGCTACCACACCAGGTGTAAAGCAATTTTGAGACTAGTAAATGGTTTTTAAGCTGTGCATTTGGGGCAGTGTGATGTTCACTATATCTTTTCAAGAATAATCTTTGTGCTAACATAATTTTGGGAAATCAGCCCAGAATAGCAGACAGGATGGCGGACGAGTCTATATTTATTTACATTTCCTGCTACGTATTGCACTACTGAAAGCACAAATGCAACAATCTGATGCAGAGATAATGTTTTGACAAGAGATAACAGTTTTGAAAAGTAGTGATTTATTTTGCCAGAGATTTATAAAGTTGCATGCTTGTATTTGTGTTTAAAATTAAAACTCATGTAAACATCTGTGGGAAAATGGAAATAAGAGTCTAAATAAAAAAAAAGTATTTTATTATGATGCAGATATTAGTGCTAATTTCCACTGAAAATACTCATATTTAGTTGAATTAGACATATAGTCAACTATGCTTGATATCAATGTGGATATTAGTTTTTCACAACTTTGTATGTTTTATTATTTTATTCTGTACTACCGTAAACCGTGGATATTTTGACATTACTATTAAAGGAATTTTCTTCATCATTTTGCTTTCTGAATATTTTTGTATTTTTAATGTGAATTGTGTATTTTTAAAGAAGAATACTGCAAAAAATCACCCTCTTTAACTGAAAAAGAAACAACAGCTCTTACAATGAAAGTGAATTGTCGCACACTATTACTTTCCAATCTAAAGTCAAATTTATCTGCCAAATTTATAAAGTTTGTTAACAGGTTTCTGTCTTGCAAATATAAAAAAAATAAGTGGGCCCACCAGTCCAGAATTCTTCCTCACTCCTTTTAAAAAAATGTGTAAAATATGTACATCTAAAGTAAGATATGGCAGAAAAATATGATTCCATAAGCCATAGAACAAGACAGCAAAATACATTGTTAAATTAGCTACTACAATGAATGCTAGCATTTTTCTGAAGTCATTACAGAAATCAGCCTTAGTTGCTTCAAATGAAACTTCGGTAATCAAAGTTTAATTTAGATCACACTAGAGTGAGATGTGTTATGATAATATGAATAACTGTATGCAGACTGCATGGTTTTGGACAAAAAAGCTAATGACAAGCACCACCATGGTGTATAAATACACATAATATAACAAGTTACAAGTTAATAACATGTTTCAATGCATTGTGCTCTGGGCTGAAGCTGAGGGAGTCTAAAAGTTGAGGACCAAAAACCAAAGGATACAGAGAAATATTCTACAGAGAATCACAGACATTTTTAAATTAATTTACACTGAAGAGGCCAAAGTAACCTGTGTTAGAACACATCATCTCCATTTTAAATTAATGTCATTTACAAGCTGTTTTCATTCATGCCATGTACGTACTGTTTGTCTTCACTTTTAGTTCCTCCTGTTGTTGGTGTGACCACTGATGTGATTCCTGTTACTGGTGAGTCTGAAGTGACCTTAGCCACATGCACCGCTGCTAACGCATGGCCTGAGGCAGTTGTGTCCTGGCATCTGGGTGCCCTGAGCGACTCTATAAAATTGCAGACCCACACTCTGCAGACTCTGATGGAACTTACACTGTCAAAAGCTTCCTGATTGGTGTAGCATCCAAAGATCTAAACCAGCAGAAGGTTCAGTGTTTAGTGAACCACACCAGCCTGAATGAGGAGCTGATACTGGACTACACTCTAATTATCCATTGTAAGTCACTGTCAGCAACCAGACTATCACACACACTATAAATGAGAACACTGTACATGAACAAAAGAACTCAAATGTATGGAACTGAATAAAATTTCATTTAGTCATATGAAATCTGCTAAAAACACAAGCAAAAGCTCTCTAATACATTTAGTTCTTGTAACTAACTCAGTACAAAATTCCATTTACTGCCTGACTGGCAACTCTAAACAGTGGTCACAATTCTGTTTTTATATATAATGGCTTTTGTAAAGCTTTCAGATTTTCAGATGCTTAGTTACTGTGTGCATTTTGCTCGTTTCTCTCAGATCCTCCTCAGAGTGTGGAGATTATTTCTGTTACCGTCTCAAAGACAGCTGGAGAATTTCAGTGTGTAGTTGATGCCAATCCACAACCAACGACATTCACCTGGAGCAGGTAATCAAGCTGAGTCAGAAAGATGGATAAGTGCATCTGCAGCACTCACAGTAAACATCTATTATAGAATAGCAGTTTATTAAGAAAGGCAAAAGCTGCACCTGGTTACAGTTCAGCATACATAAACAGCTTTCTGGTTCATGAGTAGAAGAACCATTTTCACATTTCATTTTTCTATGCTATGTAATGTTATGACCCCACGTTTTGTCTAGGGCATTGTGGGATCAGTAACGTGGCATTAAAACATTGATTATTAAGGTATAAAAGCATAAATTAATAGTCAATGCTGAGACCAACTTTATTAGGTTACTGTATTAGTCACCTTATGAACTTTGAACACATTTCTTTCATTTTGCTGCCATTAATGTATGGAAAGGCTGAAAGCAGGGCTATCAACCACTGAAGTCGTCGTCATTCTGTACTGTGCACCATGCTCTTATTCCCACATAAAGAACTCCGGATCTAAAAGGAATTGCTCTATAAGACAAATGAATGAGGTTTTCGAAAATTGCATCCGTAGCATCCTGTTCCAAATGTTATAAAGGTGATACATTTTGTCCTGTGAATGTTTTTCTCCAAATATCACTGGATCCTCTGACTTTTGAGGTTGTTAAATAGTCAAAATATGAATATTGCTACATGTAGGCTTAAGATACTACATGCTGAATTGACATCATTAGACTGGCAGTAAAGTTACAATGCAGAAACATGACAAATCTTTCTTTTCTGTTCATAGCTTACTTTGGCAAGCTCTACAAACTTACCTGAACTATGGCTGATTCAGTACACATGCACACGCGCACACACACACACATTATCTAAGCCGCTTATCCTCTTGGGTTGAGGGGGGTGCTGGAGCCTATCCCATTGGGCAGAAGGTCATTGGGCAGATGGGAGGGCATGTGTCCATGATGTATTGATCTGTGGAATTATGAGAAATGGAGTTCTGAGAGGCGTTAGGAACGGTGGATGAATCCGGAGGTGAGACAACTGCATAGCCCCAATACGCTGATACGCAGTTTTTCTCATGCCGGCCGTGGACAGGCACGGTGCCTGATCATTGTAATTTAAGTAAAGCTACTCATAAAGCATCTAAATCTTTGTGTAAATGAAATGTCAATAGTAGACTACCAAATGGCAAATTGAAATCACAGAATTTGAATTCTCATTTGAGCTCAAACTTGCATATATAAGTGGGAAATTTAAATGCAAACATACAAATACATTGACATTTTATACATTACATTTTCATTTTCATTTTGACACTAATTAATTCCATAATCTGCAAGTCAACTGAAATTAATTTAAAGCCACACAGCACAGGTTAAATAACCAAAAGCATTGTTGCAGAAAAAAACTTTAAATTAAAAAAAAAAAATTGTGCTCAAGTTATTTACTGGATGTTCTACAGCTTCATGTGTTTTGCTGTTTGTGATTATTAACGTTTTCTGTGCAGTACACTTGCAGTTCATTTGTTGTCTGCTTGTTCACCTCTACAAGCAACCAATAATTGTCTAAGTCTGCCCAACCCAGCCAGGCATAATACCCACCCATACAAGCCTGCACACTGGTTTACACACAATGACTGTGGCGCCTGAAAATGAAACCCACCCCCAAATTATTTAGCAGATCACGTGGGACCCACAGTTGAACCTGCCTTGTGCAGACCTCTACCCAGAGTAGTGCAACACTACTTGAATGTAGACTTTAAACATTAGGCTCCTTATCCCTAATTACACCAGCCAGAATTCTGATTGGTTACAGGCCCTTCACATGGCTGATGACAAAAACAGGTACACCTGGGAGAGAGCGAGAGAGAAACAGCCACAAAAAATACTTACACGTATCAATAGATTACTATCATTGTAAATCAGTGCCTATAACCACAACATACCACAGTTTTACTTAAGGTTTTATGCTTTTATTGGACATTTATTCTTGCTGAGTTTTTGAAAGATTTCACAAATTATCCAAACAGGATGTTTAAAGTAAGATTAGCAAAGGTGATGTTTGACAGGCTAATTCCTGTAGCTGTTAAGAGTAAATCTACTAATATTTGCATAGGTGAAGGCAGCTTTCCACAGTTAGGCCTACTGATTGGGTGTAAAAACCTTTGTAATGTGAAGATACTTCTCCACATTAACACTGCTTATATAGTATTTGAACACATGTTAACACGTTACTACTCCTTATAATAACAGGGTGAACAAGACTCTTTCCAGCCATGTTGATGTTGACACAATTGACAGGCTGACAATCCCACTGACCTCTGATAATACTGGGTTGTATGTCTGCAAAGCAGCAAACCAGTATGGACATGACACAGCTACCCTTAAAGTCCATATTTCCACAGGTGAGTCTCATTTGAACATATACAGGTGTGCAGTATGATCTATCAGTCATTCCAAAAGAAAGATAAGATATATTCTTACAGTCAGGCAAAGTACCCAGCTAACAGTAGATCAGTAATGCACAGCAAGCATCTTAAGTTTTAGTGGCTGGGCCAACCAGACAAACTAGTGTACCACTTACTGGACATGCTGCATATCAATATATCAGTTTATCTTATTCATATATCAGTCAGAAACCTGAAATTATGTTAAGTGAATTCAAATTAGGAAATATGAGGATGCAAGTTTTTGTGACATTTACGCTTATAAAGTGTTCAAAATGAAAATTTTCTCTTTCTCACACTCCTATTGAAGCTTCTTCCCACAAGCGATCTCTCTCTTCAACTGTTAATTATTACACATGCACAAAAATCCAACTTCTGAACTGCACTTCTTAAATATATTGGTATATATTATCACACTCAACATTTCATCCTCTGTAACTACTGTCTCAGGCCAGTGTTTCTTCTAGCACCTCACTTATATGCCTCACTTATCTGACTGTTACCTCACTTATCCCTCTCTTTGTCACAAATTCCTTCTATGTGTAAGCATACCTGGCCAATAAAGCTTGATTCTGATTCCGATTCTTTCCTTTCTTCCTCTCTCCATGTAGAATGCACTACTGTCTGTTGGACGTTGTTCATCATTCTCCTTCTCCTCCTTGGTGTTACTGCAGTTTATTTAATATGGAAATTAAATTTAATTAGGATATTGATCAAATTTACTTCAGACCTGACAGAAAGAATTAGGTGAGTTTGTCCATTTTGAATATAAAGCACAGAGTATTTATTTTAGTAAAATTTATTTTAGTAGTTTAAAATATTTTAAAGTTATTTTGGTCTCTAGAATGATGATTGCATTTATTTTGTTACTCATGTTTTGAGTCATGCTAACCCTAAAATGAGCATCATAGTACTTTTGGTAACATATAATATAAAATAAAATGATAAATAAAATATACTAAATACACCCAAAATTATTTTTGCAGTTAATAAATGTTTATTTGAATACTTCCACTCCAGGCATTTTGAGCACAATCCTGTGGCCACTGATTCAGCCAGACCTACAAGTAATGGAAGCCAAAACCTCTAGGACAGCAGTGAGCTGAAGCGTCAAACCCTTATTCACCAGGCGCAGCGTCACTAAGCTGTCAGCAAGCTGGCCTCAGACGGACTAAAGGAGTGGGGTTAGAAAGAGCCAGGGACCAGAGAAATTATGGCCAGCTTTTTTTGTCAGTTTTCTTAAAAAGTATACTTTTTATATTATGTAAGCGCATTTGTATAAGCACAGGCACAGGAGACTGTAATAGTTAATTATCAGTTATTGGAGTGCCAGTTTGGGAAATATAATGGTGTTTAATCTTAATTTTTTTTTTAGTACATATTTTAAAAAATTAAAATATGTACTAAAGAACCTAATGGTGTGCATTAATTCTTGTACGTTCTCATAGAAAGAAAGGTTTTCTCACTTTTAATAGAAGTTACACTTGTCAATTACCAGTAAAATTAAGCACACATCCTCTACAGAGATCACACTTCTGCACATTGTAATGGATAATTACTGTTTAAACTTTTGCATCTGTATGTGGATATCGGAATATAGTAGTTCTGTATTTACAACAGTCTGTTTAAAAGCTATTAGCACCAAAAAGCAAAACAAATATCAAAAATAAAATTAACTGCATCACAACAGCTTACTATGCTTAATATGTGGCCATAATGAAAAGGAAGAATGCTGCTGCCAGAGTACTAACAAAGACAAATGGATATGAACACATCACTCCAGTTCTCAGAGCACTGCACTGGCTCCCGGTCAGTTTCGGCATAGATTTCAAAATACCGCTTCCTGTTTATAAATCATTACATGAACAAGGTCCCACTTACTGATATGCTGCTAAAATATAGGCCTAAACGAAACCTCAGATCAGTGGAGTCTGACCACTTGACAGTGCCTAGAACCAGAACTAAAGATGATGAGGCAGCATTCAGCGGTTCAGCTCAGCTCAGTTTAGAACAGTGTTCATTTCTAGACCTTCTCCTCTGTAACGGCACTTTGTTATCCTAAATTAATTTAATAATAAAAAAAAAGAAATTATAAATTAGGTTTTTAATTATCTTAATATAATTTCTAATGTGATTTTTGACTGATTTTCTCATTCAAATATATCATTTTAATCATGTTTTAATGATGTTCTTAATTTCTGTTCTCTTTTTAAATGACTCTGTATTTTCTCATTTATATAGCTTTTTGAAAGACAGCAGTGTATGAAAGGTATGAATGAATAAACTTGCCTTGACTTGTCTTGCCTTGCCTTGGCTTACTGTCAGTAATATCTAGGTTAGAAAAAAAGGATCTGTAAATTCTAAGTACACTCTAAGCATTGGGTCACCAACTAAATCTGGGGGGCTTTTCATAAAGCTGGTTACCATGATGACACACATGCTCCAAAAGCAGCTGTTTACGAATTTTAAGTTTCCTTTAAATTAATTTAATGAAAATGATTCAATGAGTGTCATATGTTAGCTTGATTAAAAGATCTTTATAAATAATTGTCTAAAATGAAAGTAAAATGAAAGTAGCTTAATGCTGAAACCTACAACAGTGTGTATGATGCATGATAACCTAGAATTCTGGCATTTTATTATAAAATCTGGTTTTATTATAAATTTATTATAAATTATAATATCAGATCTCACCAATCTGTCTGCGATGACACACAAAAGACCATTTTGCTATATTTTCTGATTTGGTGGATTGCAGGCAAATTTCAAAACGACATCATCCACAAAGTACAAGACATTTCTGCACCTCTCCCTTTGGATGTTTATGACCTAAGCAGTAAAAAGGTCCTCTGTTGGCTAGACTTCCATGAGCTTTCTCAAACATGTTAAAGATTTTACTGCAACCACTCTGACCAACCACTTTAAGCACTTACACAGCTCCTTTTTCTCATCCAGGAAATAAAACTTCTGCGCCACAATTTCTGTGACGTCTCCTTCGCTGTGTAACACTGTCCTCTATTGGTTCAACAGAGTTACTGAACACAAATATAAATAAAAAGGAATAAAAACATTTAACAATAAGATATTTATAAAACAGGTTTATTTGTGTAATTATTACTACTAAATTGTAGATAAAAACATCAACAGCACAGTCTTGTTGATAATCATACATGGTTAGTTGCCCTTATTTGATTCCTTTATTTTAATACAGAGCAGCATTTTCAGGACTGGCACTTGCCAGACAAACATTATTTATTCTTTATTCTTCACTATTCCATCTGCTGCTCCAGCAGTGCTGGACTCTGGTCAGGCCTAGCCACCTCTGACAAACAACACACAAATAGAGAGCTTCGGTCAGGAAGTGTGCAGTAGTGCTGGGTGATGGGGTGATGAAACCATATATGAGCAAGAACTAACAAATAACACAACACTGAACTTTAACATGCAATAAATGTTCAGATTGGAAAAGAAAATTTATAGAACTAGATAGTACTTACATATTTTAAACAGCTTTTAAAAAAAATGTACAGTACTCTACAAAAACAGAGACCACCCAAGTCCAAGTTATTCATTTTTCAGCATCAGAGAAACAATAAAGCAGAAAGCATGTATTTAAGAGAAAGTTAAAAGAAAAAAAGCCTCAAAAACTGAATATAATTGTTTCAGTAATTAGTTCGTCCACTCTTTGCCTTTATTACAGCTTCTGTTCTTTTTTCAGAAGATTTTCAAAGAAATCTGCAGTTCATTCTTAGAAGTTGGTTGCATTTTCTGTTTCTCATGATCCAAGTTATCCCAGACACATCCAGTGGTGTTGAGGTCTGGACTCTGGGGTGGTCAGTCCATCGTTCTGAGAACACCAGCAGCTTATTTGTTTAATTTCCTTTTCTCAGTAATGGCTTCTTGACAGCTACGAAACAGCTGTGGATTTTATCAGATCTGAAGCAAGAGTGCAGTATTACAGTAAGAGAGCCAAAGTACTATTTATCTGATGGTGAGAATTTTGGTGACCTACTAGGTCTTGAATAGTTGTTGGGAGTCCTGTTTTCTTTATATCTCTTAATGATGGTTTGAACTCCATTTCTGGACTTTCCTCTTCCTGATGGATCTTAAATCTAATCTCTTAACCTCTCTAAACTTTTCCCTAATTGCTGTTTTGAATAGAAATGTAATAAATGAAGGGTGGTCTTTTGCACAGAGCTGTTCTAATGTTTTTAATAACAGTAGTAAATATTTACATGTAATGTTTTGTTCTTGTCTTCTGTTATTGACCAAGGATTAGTAAAACAATACATTTTTACGATGAAAAAGCCATTAGGCTAAAACAGAGCAAATTTTCTATACATTGCAATGTCTGAGGATTTTTCTGTACAACTGAAGTATAAATCTTGGAGTAGACTGGTAGAAATTAAAAGGAAGGTAACACAGACAGAAAAGAAGACATGTAAACTTACTGATGCATATGCCCTCACACATACACTCTCTCACAGACAGTTTCTGCAGCCCTGTACACTCTACCCTCATTCCATGCTTCCACTTACCTTTGGCATTGTTGATAGTCCTTTTAATGACATGCTCAAGTCATAAGGTGTAAGCTTTCTAATCCATTTTAGTCTACATTACAGTGTATATACCTTCTGTTCTTGTCACATTTCAATAAATGAAGCCTAGATGACATTGAAATACCATAGAATGAGTCTCTTTTACACATATTCACATTGAATATTAAGCCTTGTGGGACTGGAGCTGATGTTGTAGAGATATTCAGCATTCTTTTCAAAAGTCTTTTATCCCATATTTAACTCCAAGTTTCTCAGAGTTAAATGTTTAAACAGTGTAACTGCAGCACTGTCTAAGGTAGATACTCGACAGGGATGCAGCACAAATTCAATGCTTTTTAACACCATTTTAAGTCTTTTGTAAAGGACGAATAATACCATTTTAGCACAGAACAACACAGCAGACATTTACAGTATATCTGCTTCAAGATTTACGCATGACGTATGTTGCAGTCACTAGCCTTCTTCTTTTTCTTCTTTAGCCTTCTATTTTTCTTGTCTAGCTCCACTAACTGCTCTCTTTTCTTTGCACATTTTTTTTCTGCGTTCAACTTTATCAGTTCTGCTGTCCTTTAGCCCTTGATAAGTAGCTGGTTTCTGACCACAGCACCACTGTCAGCTGAAAAGTTTTGTGAATTAGTTTAATACACATTAGAGATGTCCAATCTTATATGCAAAGGGCTGGTGTAGTTGCAAGTTTCTGTTCCAACAAAGTTGTTAGAAAGAAAACTTGTAGTCAAACCAGCCCTTTGCAGATAAGATTGGACACACCTGATATACACAATGGCACTTGTCAAAGTGGTCCTTTAGGCATCATCTTAGAATTTCATGGTAAAAAATAAGACATTTTATGAACGTAAATTGTTAAATCTATTTTGAGACTTTTGAAGGAGCCGTGAGGACCCTGCCTGACAAATAAAGGTTGCACACTTTGAAGATAAAAGGTTTGGTTTCAGGAAACTCAAACAAAAACAAGGAAGTAGTACTTTTGATAGAAATCTGACCTTGAATAAGCTTCTACTCTTAAAATACTAAATGTAAACCACCATAATGTCTTACCAATCACAACATGACAAAACTACCTCTTGTTTAACTCTCTATGCTTTCCTTCACCATCATACCTTGAGGTTGTTTGGGTGGTGGTGAGTCCAGTCCAGCAGCATCGCAGCAAACAGGTCACCTGTGCCCACAAACACAGCATCCACCCTGGGGATGTCTATTCTGATCCGCTGCTTTTTCTTAGTGCCATCTGCCTTCACTGAAACACAAGCAGAGATAAGCAAACAGAGTTACTGACAAACTACAAACCAGTGAAGGAGAAAGTCTAAATACAGAGCATGTCTTAGTAATTATTTTAGTGTTGGGCGATATATCAAAAACATAACAACACAATACTTTAAGACATTTTCACAATAAACAATATGCAGCATCATATTTCATTTATCCTGATGTTTCATGATTTGGATACAAAAGCAAGTAAAAAATACTATCAACAACTGTGAGCACAATGATTTTTACTCAAACTTTCACACGCTGTGCTGCACTAAATCTAATAAATCCCGACTGTGGTCTCTTCGTAATGAAACCTGCAGTTGGTCAGTGCTCTTAAGTACTGACAATACCAACAATATGCTCAGAAAAGGTTAAGACATAGTATGACATAATTTATCAGGATGATGCTAAATATTATCAGACTGCCATAAATAGTGTTATTAGTGCTAGTGGTACTGCTAGCACTAATAACCTTAATACCAGTATTAATAGTCCTCTACTAAATTTGAGAGTAAGCATTCAGTCAGTTTCATGTTTCATTGGCCAGTCACAATATATGAATGTTTCTAGAGTATAAACAAGAAGCATGCGCACACACTGTAGATAACCTATGCTAATGTATTATAATTAGTAGTAATAAGCAGTAGTAGTTTATGACGTAGCTGATTTCTTTGCTCAAAGTAATGGAGCACTCACAGTCACAGTCAATTTGGCACAAAGTGCCTCACTCAAAAAGCCTGTTATCATTTGAGCCTGTACCTTTTTCTGTCCATATCCTCACTGTCTGAACAAAATCGTGTATATATTGTGTATATATAATGGTAACTTTTCAGGAGAAGAAAAATGCATTCCTAACTTAAATTGGAAGTTGATTTAAAAATATTTTAGTCCAAGTAATTTTGGGCCATTTCTATCAGTCCATTTATCGTGAACTTTTCACAAAGTGTAAAAGGCTGGTACTGTTTACGAATTACGTAAAAGAAATATTAAAGAAGTAGATAGGAAGTTTTGTCCCAACAGTGACAATATGAATACGAATGTGAGTAAGAATCTGAGCAGGCCAGTGCCAGAGCCACCAGGTACTGATCCCCCAGAGAAGAGAGCAGGTCAGAGCTGGTGATGACCACAGTGCCAGGACCCATCCCATTCAGCAGGTTCATCACCTGAGCAGATGTGACACAACCATACACGCACTTTCAGACAGCATATTATAACAGTACAATAATGTACGCTACAACAGTGCGATATGGCTGAAGATCCCTATTTAGGTATTTGGATAAAAACTGAAATAATCAACATACTCATTAAGAAATTCTCTTATTTTCAGTTACACAGCAAACTTACTGTACACTGTAGTTTGTTCCTCACTAAATGTTAATTATACTGCCATTCAATGTCCATCAGGCATACACATTCAAGACTGGTCAATACTGGAATCAGCAGATTTTTGATCCATGTAAACATGTAAATCGTCAATCAACACTGAAAGATCCGATTTGCAATATTATAATGTAAGTAATGTGAAGCAGGTAAGTGCACTCGCTCTTTATTAGAATGCTGCTGTTAAACCTCATATCAACGTCATAACATCACATAATTATGCATGACTCATTGTGTTAAATAACAAGTAACCTCTTACTTTTAATGGAGCATTTCATCTGATTCATGTTACTGAAACAGACCAGTTTGGCATTAAGGAGAAAATGATTATTGCAAGCTTGACTAATAAAAAGAACTGGAAATGTGTTTATTTAACCTGCAGTGTGTAAGCTTTAAAAATAGTTTAAAAAATTTGTAATAAAAATCAGCCCAATTTGGCTCCAAAGAAGTCAGAATCCCTCATTAGTATGAGTGCATCTCTAATGTCCACCATAAAACTAGTTACTGCTTCACAATATTACACAATCATGGGCAGTTTGCATTTCTACCTGAAGGCCTGCTGGACTGGTATTTGTTATCTTTGTAGTTTAAATGCAGTTTGGAAGGTTCTCCAAAATACTGCACAGCATGAACATTCACCTCATCTTTCTCCATGCTGATCTTTCTGTCTGTCAGCATTCTTTTAAACACAAACAGTTTATCGAAAAGACACTATTCAATTCAGAAAACATCAGAAAACATCATTGGAGACTTTACTTCTGGGTGGCAATGTTTCACACTTTTTCATGACTATTTTCAATCTAGACTGCAATGATTACAGTTTTATTTATAAATACTGACATCTAAAATGTTAGTTCAGCTACAGCAGAGACCAATATACTATACATTACAGCCCATAAACACATCTACGCAGTATTTGGCTTGTTAAATAATTGGTTTAAGCCAAAGAACTGGACTGAGATCCTGCATTATACACTGATCAGGCATAACAGTATGACCACCTCCTTGTTTCTACACTCATTGTCCATTTTATCAGCTCCACTTACTATATAGGTGCACTTTGTAGTTCTACAATTGCAGACTGTAGTCCATCTGTTTCTCTGCATACTTTGTTAGCCCCCTTTTACCCTGTTCTTCAGTGGTCAGGACCCCCATGGACCCTCATAGAGCAGGTACTATTTGGGTGGTGGATCATTCTCAGCACTGCAGTAACACTGACGTGGTGGTGGTGTGTTAGTGTGTGTTGCGCTGGTCTGAGTGGATCAGACTATTTCTTTTGATGATCAAGACACTGTTGACAGGCTCACCATCTGTGTCTAATATTTCTCAGTGATGTCATAACTGAGTGCATGTACCCGTGTGTCGTAACTATGACCAATGTGGATATGTGAGTAAATGCCACCAGGGCCGTAACTAGGGTCAACGTTTTAGTGAGGTCTATTTTGCAGAAATGTGACCTACATCTCATAGTGAATAAACTAACTGCCAAATATGAGTAATAGACCAAACGTGAGCTTCTTCAGGGTTTTTTTTACCAAATCATTGCTCTTTTTTTCACCTATCCAGAACTATTTTTATGCACCTTTTCCTTTCATTTGTTCCTTCCCCATCCCTCCATTCTTCCATAAACTGCTTTTACTCTTCCATAAACTGATTTGACTCCAGTTACCCTGTTTAGGTTTATTTAATTAATCATTTAACAAATAATTATTTATTTAGATGTTTATTTTCAGCTGAAAATACGTGTTGATTTCTTAATAAAGTTAGCTACATGATGCTATACCACCAATATGCTGGTTAACAGTGAACTTTCTCATGCTGGTTGTGTTACGTGTAGGTAACAAAATACAGCTTCAATTTCTCATCTAATCACTAATATAGCCTACTGTGGAGCCTGTAGCCTAAACTGAGCAGCTACTGGAGCTGGACTAAAACATGCTGATTTAGCCAGCAACATTACAAGCAGTCCAAACAAAATTTAAACATAGGGTTTGAATTTTACAACATTAATGTGTTGATTGCGCTCATAAACTCTTAGCTAGCTACATCTTTGTCATAGTGATGGTATATGTTAGCTTACAGCATGTGTGCTGCACACCTGAACATCTCAAGAAGTCAAAGTTAGCGTTACTCTGGTTCTCCGGGTAGCGCAGCCCAGTACGCCCAGAGATAAACAGAGCGGCCAGTTAAACCAGAGCTGGTTTATAAGGAGCCTGGCCTCTTCCTATTCCCCCCCGTTATATCAAAAACAGGACTGCTAAACAGCAGAGGGCACCCGCGAGTGAGTCCTCAATGAATGGGAGTAAATCGAACTCAACGGCTAAAAACTAAAAGTTAAAATAGTTTCTAATCACTCGCCCAGAACGTTTCTTTAATTTTAGAAAGTAGAAGGACGTATTTCACTAAAAAAAAAGAAATCTTACCTATATATTTCCTTTTTTCTACAGCAAACGTGTTTTGGGCAGCAGAAGGCGGGCTTTACTGCTAGAGCGTGATGATTGATTGGCGAGCGGAGCAGCTCATTGGCTGTTCGCGCTCACTGACGTCATGGACATACATGAGGAACCATTTTAAACTCCTATAGCTCGAGTTTAAAAGCTCTTAAAAATATAACAGCGGTGTTAAAATGTTTTATGCTGTTCTGTGTTCAGGAAATGATTGTATTCTTTTACACTAAACATGTTTAAGCATTTATAAACTATGATTTTGCTCATATCCTCCATATCAACCCATTCATTTTGGACTCGCTCGGGAGTGCCCTCTAGCGTTTGAGAAACCATTGCAGAGTGGGAATTCTCCTCTCTACAAGTTATCTGGCTGAAGTGAGTGAAGCGAGCGCGGAGCTGCGAAAAGCGAGCACACTAAACTCCCGGTGTGCTGCGTCGGAAGCGCGCAGTCTTTGTTTCTCTGCTCTCGGTGTCGCTCTTTTCGCTCGTTTTTCTGACTTACTCGATTTAACCTTGTCTTTGCGCTCTCACATTACAGACAGTAATCTCACTCCATAATTAACCCATTAGCAATATATGAATATATAACCACGTTTACCGCAGTGTTGGGTGGGTGCAAGTGTGGCTGATGGCTGTCTGGGACTTATTTGTCTGGATGAAAGACCCTTTAGATAAACGCGATGTGTTTCTTAACGCATCGTCTTCTAATGTGGGTGGTCTTATTCATTCAGCTCTGCGACACAAATACGGGTAGGTATGTGTTTAAAAACCTTTAAAATAATATTTAGTAATAGTAATAAGTATACAGTGTAGTAAGCAGTATTATTTAAGTATTTTCCACCCCTGGTTGGTTACGGCTGGTATTTAAAGCAAGCAACCTGTGTAAATACACACATAATCTTATTTACATTTAGTCTAGCTTTCACCTGGCTGCTTTTTCATGGGCAAAGTGGAGGCTTCATAATAGAACTCAGTCTAAGTCCTTGATATGGGCTCAAACCATGGAAACCAATGACAGGATTTTTACTTCTTAAGCAGCCACCTTGGAAGCATCCAACGCCATTGATATTGCTGTAATATTGTTTTACATAATTTATAATTTTTTTCTTTAATTAGATTTGTTATTTATCCATTTTTATATATTGTTTATTAAATTACTATATTGTCATAGTTTTAGTGGTTTATTGATAATTTTTTTATTTACTACTCTGATCATTATTATTTTTTAGCATTTGTTATGTTTTTACTACTGAACTTTTCAATGCCTGGTCTCTGTATTGGCTCAGCTACACTGTAAATGAGGGTCTCCCTCAGTGTACTCAGAGTTTAAATAACGGTTGGTTGGTTGATTGATAACTCTTCAAAGTGTTCACCACAGAGAAAATGAGCAGTATTGATTGGCTCTGCTTACGAGCTTTTAAACAGCAAGCCCCTAATCTTTTTATATTAATTTAATTTGGTGGGTTTTGTTTTCTTACTCTTTGTTTGTTTGTTTGTTTTTGACAGCTGTAAGGGTCATTGGTCGGAGTGCAACTGTTAAAGCAGGAGACGAAGCCACCTTGTTCTGTCAGCTGGTTGAGACAAATGAGAGACTAACACGGATTACTTGGCAAAAAAGGACTCGGAAAACACTCACAAATAAGAACTTTTTTGTCATTACACCAGAGGGGAAAACAGAAAATATAAATGGATTAGGAGTCAGAACTGAATTTATTGGGAACATTCAAGAAACGACTGGCACAATTCTTCTAAAGAATGTTACATTATTAGATGAAGGAGTTTACACCTGCATCTTCAACATATTTCCAAGTGGACCATTTGAGACAGAGATTCATCTCAGTGTTCTAGGTAAGATTGGTTATTCTTGTTTTTCTAAACCCAAATAAGCAATTAATTACAATTTTTATGTAACCTGGTTAGTTTTAACTCTTGGATATTATCATCTTGCTGTAGGAGGACTATTTACACGCCAAGTTTTTAAAAGTTCCAGAGACTTATGCTCTAAAAGTTCTGGGTTGTTTTTATTGCAGTAGATCCCATGATTGGAAATGAGAAACATTATTGCAAATGAATGTGTTGACTAATAAATACATTTTTGCTAAAGAATTTTTTGCTAAATAATATTATAAAAATCTTACTTTGTTTATCAGATTGATTGTACTGTGGCGTCAGAGCATGCCTAGGTTCTGTTTAGTTCACAAAGATAGTAGGTAGTGTGCTTAGGAAACTGTGCTTTTTTGTAATCGTTTCAGCCAGCTAACAGTTAGAGCCATGAGCTAACCTGAGTACACTGAAAATATGAAATATGTATTTTCAGTGAAAGGTGAGGTAAATTATTTGGAGAAAAACAAATTCATGTTTTTCTATATGAAGATGTAAATATTTAAAAACAAAGTCACAATTATCGGCATCCTCTCTTTCTCAGTGTAACAGCTATGGGTCTTTTCTTATATACTGGATGTGTAGAGCACTGGAGCCCACATAGTTAGAGAAGCATTGCAAGTTTGTGAGTTTGGACCATTTATCTTCCTAGAAGATCAAATCATGAAGTACTTTAAGTGACAGATGTGCTGAGTATGAACTGGGTTATAGCTGATTCCAGTTTCTTTAGTTCAGCCAATTGCTGATTTTGGGTCCAGTTTCTATGAATGGGAGATGGGGATCTAGAATGGGATTAATTTAACAGCCAGCTCAACAGAGCTTCTCCACAAGCATTCAGATAAAGGCTCTAAGTTAAAAAAATTGATGTATATGAAGAACTGTAAAACTGCAACATAGGAAGTATAGAATATTGTAGCTTCCCACTACTGGATTATGCTGCCTTTGTCAGACTTTGGAGGCGTGGCCAGGCAAAGAGGTTCATGGAAGGCGCACACTCCCCTCTCTTAAGGCACGTTTAATGTTCTTAATATTGTTGTCCGTTAGTTTAAGTTGTGTATAGGTGTTATTTGTGTTATTCTGTGTCAGGGGTTGTGCATGTTTTGTGTTGGTGGTTTGTCACTACAGGAGGTGGACACCTGGTGGCTGGTGGTCACCTCCCCAATGAGTTCAGTGCTGTGTGTGTGGCTTTCTGTTGGAGTTTAATAAGATGTTTCACTGCAGAATCATGGCTTCTCCTGTGTCTTACTCTGTGCCGACACCACAATATATTACATGTGTGTCTTACCAGCTTAATGTCAGATCTTCCATTAGTATTATTAAACCCAGTTTGGGTACATCGCCATTAATGTGGCATTAACAAAACAGAAAATTCCATTGAATGCAGACAAATAACTTAGCATTATGCTAGCAAAAAAGCCACTTACAAAGTTAATGTTTCTACGTTTAAAACTGTTGTTTACTGAAAGGTTTGCATTTACATTGGCATGCGAAAGTTTGAGCACCCCTGGTTAAAACTTCTGTTACTGTGAGCAGCTAAGCGAGTAAACGATAATCTGATTTTCAAAAGACATGAAGATGACAGATTTCTTTAACGTTTTAAGCAAGATTTCTTTTTTAATTTTCATCTTTTACAGTTTCAACATAACAAAATAGGAAAAGTGCCTGAAGCAAAGGTTCGGGCACCTTGCGTTGTCAGTACTTATTAATGCCCCCTTGCCTTTTGGCAAATGTCACAGCTTGTAAATACTTTTTCTTGCCAGCTAAAAGTATTTTAATTCTTGTGTGGTTGATTTTTTTCACCCATTCTTCCTTGCAAAAGGCTTCTAGTTCTATGAGATTTATGGGCCGTCTGGCATGCCCTGCTCTTTTGAGGTCTATCCACATCATTTTGGTGACTTTAGGTTGGGGGCCTGTGAAAGCCATAGCAAAACCTTTAGCTTGCAACTCTTGAGGTAATCCATTGTGGATTCTAGGTGTGTTTAAGATTGCTACTATTCTGTTGTGGAAGCCATCCTCTTCAGCTTTTCTGCAGACAGTGTGATGTTTGCTTCCAGAATTAGCTGGTATTGAATTGAATCCATTCTTCCTCTTTACGAGTTAAATGTTTCCCATGCCCAAAGCATGATCGGTCCACGCCTGTACTTAACAGCTGGCAAGATGTTCTTTTCGTGAAATTCTGCACCTTTTACAGTTGACAGGTCTTTTTTTTCCAGAATATATCAGGCTTGTTGAGATGTTCCTTTACAAACGTCTGATGCTCAATTTTGTGGTGAGGATGCAGGAAAGATTTTCTTCTGATGACGCTTGCATGAAGGTCATATTTGTGCTGGTGTCGCTACACACAAATCTTCCTGAAGGTCTTTTACAGTCAAAAAGACCACGTCATGCCATCCTCAAACTGACGGAATAGAACATTTCAATAAGATCCTACAAAGCATGCTACCGAAGTATGTGGCAAAAAATGGGAGCAGACTGGGACACATGGCTTCTGCATCTGCTGTTCCCATACAGGGAGGTCCCACAAGCCTCAACAGGATTCTCTCCATTTGGACTCTTGTATGCAAGGCCAAGTGATGTGGAACAGCTATAGTTGCCGGTTCAATCCTCTGAAGTGCCCTTGAACAAGAACCCTTGAGCCTAACCCCCAACTGCTCCCCAAGCGCCGTGGATGGGACTGCCAAAAGCTCCGGGCAAGTGTGCTCACTGCCCTTACTGTGCCCTTGAGCAAGGCATCCAAATCCCAACTGTTCCCTGGGCGCTGTGAATGGGGTTGCCCACTGCTCCGGGCAAGTGTGATCACTGCCCCTAATGTATGTGTTCACTAGTGTGCATGTATATGGGTGTTTCACCGCATGGATGGGTAAAATGTGGAGGTGTAATTCCTGTATGTGCATGAATTCTAGAATTCTAGAAGAGGAGGAGGAAATTAAGCAGTAACGGTCAAACTGGCAACTGGCAGTTCAGGGAGGAACCAGGGCCGACAGACATCATGTAGCACATTCATTTGACTAAAACAGAGCTGATTAGACAAATAAGCTGCAGTGTACCAGTGGTTAATCAGAGCTGAAGAAAGAAGTAGAGAATAGTTGAACCATTAAAAATCAAATGGTGCTGCCCTGTAGTTCTGGTCCCTAAAATGGACGGGGGATTAAGATTCTGTGTTAAATTTTCGAAGCTGAGTGCAGTATCTGCATTTGATCCATATCCAATTCCTAGAGCAGATTAATTGATTGAAAGGCTTAGGAAGGCGAAATTCCTAACAGCTATATATGTGTAAAGGTCATTGGCAAGTCCCACTGAACTCAACAGTGAAATAACTGACAGCTTTTTGGCTGAGTTCCCTGCAGCATACACTGATGATGTGGTCATTTATAGCACATCATGGGTGGAGCACAAGCAAAATCTGAAAGTGGGTCTTCAAAAAATTACTGAGGTTGGTAAAGGGTGAAGTCCTATTTGGATTACATCTTGGGCAGTGGAGCGATACAACCAAAAGTTGACAAGTTAGAGGCTGTTTGTGCCCGGCACCCACAACCAAAAGGAGGGTGTGATTCTTAGGTCTGGTCAGTTGATACTGCAGATTCATACCCAACTTTCCCAGCAGGGCAGCGGTACTGACAGACCTCACCAAAAAGAATAAACCACAGAGAGAAATCGACTGATGAATGTGAAACTACATTTCAGGACCTAAAGACTTGTCTGTGTTCTAAACCAGTCCTATGTAGCCTGGACTTTGATGGACCATTTATGGTCCAGACGGAGGCATCAGGTAATGGACTGGTGCTGCACTGTTGCAAGGAGAACAGGAGGACTTAAAACCCATCTTGTACATCAGCACAAAGTTGTTTTGAAGAGAAACAAGGTATTCTACTGTAGAGAAAAAGGTCCTAGCAGTGAAATGACTAGACCATAGAGCACTGCAGTGGATGCCAAAAATGCAAAAGTATAAAGCCAGACCATGGGGGTTGCTGGAGTTAGTCAAGGAGTAGGCTGAAAAGAGCCATTGTGTGTAGTCAGTTTGGCTTTGTGGCCTCCAGACATATTTATGCGCATCAGACTGATGTTTAGGCTGTGAGCATGAGAGACTGCCAGATATTAGCTGAGGAGTCACCATAGGAACCAATTTCGTTTTAAACTTCCAACACTGTTGTAAATATGTAAATATGTCCTTTACTGGGTGATCGACACTTAATAAATGACTGAGAGCACCTGAACTTACCTGGACGTGTGTGTGACATTACTTGAAGGGGAACCCAAAGCTCTTTCCTGCTCATAGCATCACATTACTGGTGACACTGTGTCTCATTACACATGGTGACGACGGGGCACCACAACACATAACCAAGCAGGGTGAAGCCATAACTTTAATGATGGGGTAGCCTGGTTAGTAGCCTGGTTAGTGATTTTACTGTCACTGCACTATAGCTGTGCTAAGTATGACATTTTCATTGATTATGTGAATTTATCCAGAAACCTGTTTGACCCCTGAAGGGTGCAGTGTATAAAAAAGACTGATTTCTGTATTTCTCCTAATGTGGATTAAAGATGCATACAATCTGCATCTTGACCGCATATTAGTTTTTCAATTTTAAATCAAGTCAAAAAAACAAAAATGGTCACTGCACTGTAGCTGATATGTGAAATTCAGGGCTATGACCATTGGTTTTGGTTGTAGGTTGTAGGTTGTATGTGGTCAAAGTTGCCAAATTTAAGGCTCTTACTGTTTATTTTCTGTTGGTTATGGTTTTTGACATTGTTTAACATTTAGTTAAAACATTAGTTTTGTTATTAAAATACGTATAGTTATTGGAATTTTTTTTTTTGTTATTAAGCTGTACTAAACAACTGAAAGGTATATTTTGTATTGTCTGTTGAAAATGGCTGATGCAGATAAAGTTAGACTTCGCATAGACTGATCTATATTCTATTTGCTTTGCATTTTTTTATACTGCCATGCACTGACATGTTTGTCTTCACTTATAGTTCCTCCTGTTGTTGGTGTGAAGACTGATGCGATTCCTGTTGTTGGTGAGTCTGAAGTGACCTTGGCCACATGCACTGCTGCTAAAGCACGGCCTGCTGCAGTTGTGTCCTGGAGTCTGGGTGCTCTGAGCGACTCTGTAAAAGTAAAGACCAACATTTCTGCAGACCCTGATGGATCCTTCACTGTCAGAAGCTTCCTGATTGGTGAAGCATCCAAAGATCTAAACCAGCAGAAGGTTCAGTGTTTGGTGAACCACACCACCCTGAATGAGCAGCTGATACTGGACTACGCTCTAATTATCCATTGTAAGTCACTGTCAGCATTTTTTTTCCTTTTGTCAGCATTTCAGAAGCTAAGAGGAGCAAAAGTATACAGAGGCAGGTCAAACTAAGATGATTTTTAACTATGTGTGTACCAAGAAACTCATGAAAGGCATTTATTAAATTTTATTAATTAAAAACTTTATTTGCTCATGTAAACTCTTCAAGACTTAAGAGCACAGAAGGCACAGAAACGCTCCATTGCATTTCTTGTAAACTGGCTAT
This sequence comes from Colossoma macropomum, assembly GCF_904425465.1. Lineage (NCBI taxonomy): Eukaryota > Metazoa > Chordata > Actinopteri > Characiformes > Serrasalmidae > Colossoma > Colossoma macropomum. The sequence goes on along the minus strand of NW_023494784.1, from coordinate 36,038,540 downwards.
ACAGCTTAGCATTCTTTCTTATTGTTAGCTCCCTATAATGTTTAATTTAGGAATAACCTTATGTATGTTTTCAGATGTGACCATCTTTTTGCTTGCTATTTTTTGGATAGTTATTGTTTGCCTTTTTTTGCTCTTCTTCTCTCAGATCCTCCTCAGATTGTGTCTATTATTTCAGTCAATATTCCAGCAGCATCGCAAGAATTTCAGTGTGTAGTTGATGCCAATCCACAACCTGCGAAGTTCATCTGGAGCAGGTAATCTGATCCTATTTAACACCCTGATGGTTGGGCAGCTGCAGCACTCACAGTGGACATGTGTTATAGATTAGATGATAGATGAAAGGCAAAAGCAGCACCTGATGCAGCTCAGCCTCCAGAAATAGTGTTCTGGTTTCTCCTTCATGAATTGAATAGTCTTTTTCATTTTTTGCGTTTCATGTTTTACTGACTATTGCTATTATGGGTCTTTTATGCTATTATGGTTTTATTTCATCTCAATATGACAAGGTAATTTAACATTATATTCAGAGCAAGATGAGCCAGTATGATGTTTGCTAGCCACTGTTCCACGACTGCTAAAGTACACAATGCTGAAGGCAGATTTCAGTAGATATCTAATCAGCTGATGAATAATCAACTGCAGAAGAGTGAAATTCAGAGCATCTGTTTGCTTATTTTTACTGATTCGATTTGTTGACTTTTTTATCTGTCACATTAGCTCTGCACATGCAGTACTTTTGTGCATAGGAATATTAACACATTATTACTTTTTGTACTAACAGGATAAACAGGAGTCTTTCCAGCCGTGTTAATGCTGACAGGCTGACAATCCCACTGACCTCTGATAATAATGGCTTGTATATGTGTAATGTTTCAAACCAGTATGGAAATGGCACAGGTACCCTTTATGTGAATGTTTCCAGAGGTGAGTCTCATTTGTATTGATGTAAAAATAGACTATATATGATTTATCAGTCTTTTCTATAGAAAACTGAGAGATGTACTTTGCAACGTACTCTATGTGATGGCAGTTCAGTCCAATGGTTCACCGTCATAAGTTTAAGCTCAGTCAAGCCATGCAACATTTATTGGCATCAGAAACTGCTTTAAAAAAGTCAGTATCTGTATTTAAGCCTGGGGATACGTAACCTTTGCTAACAAACATGTGGATGCAGGTCGCAGTAACTTTATATCCGTGGGTGCTTATAAGCCACAAATACTAATTAGAGCTGAAAATACTGTCATCTGTTTATAAAGTGTTAAAAGAAACACAAGCTTTTTCTCTTTCTCAGTCTTTTTTCCTCTTCCCCCCTTTCTTCCTCTCTCCATGTAGAATCCACCACTGTCTGTTGGGTTTTGTTCACCTTTCTCCTCCTTGGCTTTATTGCTGCTTGTTTAATGGAATGGAAATTTAACATATTTGAGAGATTGAGAACATTACTTTCAGAACTGAGAAACAGAATTGGGTGAGTTTGTTCATTTTTCAATATAAAGCACAAAAAGTAGAGCCTAAAATGTTCAATTGTTAAGTTATTTTGGTCTCTGGAATAGTAATGGCATTTGTTTCTCACTCACACTAATCTAAAATGAGCATTACAGTTCTTTTGTTAATAAATCATCCCACAAAATGATTTTTAATTCAAGACCCTGCAAATAATAATAAACAATAAACAAATAATAAATGAATGTGCCACTAATTTAAATGCATCCACTCTAGGCGTCCTAGGCATGATCCTGTGTCTACAGGTGGTTCCACATCACCCTCAAGCAATAGAAGCCGAAACCACCGAGACAGGAGTGGAAGCCAATAAGACTGTGAGAGCTGCCTCTCCAACGGGACCATACCTTGTCGCGGTGGAGAGGCTTTTACACTACCAGTCAAAAGTTTGTGTGTGTTAACTGGTAGTGTCCTCTAGCTTCTACTTACAAGAACTGCTCTCCTAACATTAGAAGAAGCTGCGAGGTAACGAAACGGTCCCATATATTTTGCTGTGTTTTTTACGGTAGTGTTTCACTTTTGAACTCTCCACTGATTCATACTTCTGTTACCTGTGTTTGCATCAAATTGTTGATTGTCAGTCTTCATTCTTGGGAGATTTGAATCCTGTCATAAAAACCTTACTGACGTAAGACGACCACAGTTGTTGTCGTAAACCAACTGTGAGTGCTTTGCTCCTGTCCCCAGGAAGTGTCATAAAATGCTGTTATTGTTCAAACCACAAGAACAATATGGAGGTGGCTTCTTAAACCCTTCAGCATTAACAGTTAAAACAAAGGGTAATAAACAGCAAAGTAGAAAATAAATCAAAGTAAAACAATTGTCAAAACAACTTAGGCTCAGAAGTATCTTGGTTAGAAAAAAATAAGCTTTGAGTCATTTGAGGTAGATATTTTGAGGCTGTTCTGTGCGGGTGACAGAGCACTGCTTCACATTAGCCAGCTGATAAAAACAGTTAGCCTGGGAAGCTAGCATTGTTCCACTCTCCCATGCTATACATACAGCATCCTCAGTTTACTTTTCCTAAAATCAGTGCTGTAACAAGCATGAACCCACTTTCTTTCACTTTTGTTGCTTGGGAATGCACTAATACTAAAATATAACCGTTTGAGGGCTGTAACACACAGACCACTTCAGCTGTAGTTGTGAGGAGCAGACATGATTTAATGCTGCCAAAGCTTGTTAGGATGTTAAAAGTCAGTTTGCTCTAGGCCAGTACACTTATCTTGTCACTCACTCTTGGTCACAGGAGAACAGATCACTGATTGCTCCCTTCAGACAGGGAAGGTATAACCCCATGATGACATTATCCCATGTTTTTGAGTAGTCTGTCTGCCTCTGCAAAATGCTGGCTACCCATGTAGGTACTGCCTCTTAAAACCATAAAACAATGGCCATTAATTTACTCACATAGACTAAATATATACATGTATATACGCTATATGGACAAAAGTATTGGGAGACCTACACTTTACACCTACAGGAGCTTTTATGACAATCCATTCTAAATCCATAGGCATTAATATGGAGTTGGTCCCCCCTTTGCAGCTATGATAGCTTCCACTCTTCTGGGAAGATCTTGGAGTGTGTCTGTGGGAATTTTTGCCCATTCATCCAGAAGAGCATTTGTGAGGTCAGACACAATATCCATTCTAGTTCATCCCAAAGGTGTTCGATGGGGTTGAGGTCAGGGCTCTGTGCAGGCCAGTCAAGTTCTTCCACACCAAACTCACCCAGCCATGAGTTTATGGACCTTGCTTTGTGCACTGGGGCTCAGTCAAGCTGGAACAGAAAAGGTTCTTCTCCAAACTGCTCCCACAAAGTTGGAAGCATAGAATTGTCCAAAATCAGTTGGTATGCCGAAGCTTTAAGATTTCTCATCACTGGAACGAAGGGGCCTAGACCAACCCCTGAAAAACAACCCCATATCATTATCCTCCTCCACCAAACTTTACAGTTGGCACAATGCAGTCAGGCAGGTAATGTTCTCCTGGCATTCGCCAAACCCAGACTCGTCCATCAGACTGACAGATAGAGAAGCGTGATTCGTCACTCCACAGAATACGTTTCCACTGAGTCCAGTAGCGGCATACTTTACACCACTCCATCCAACGCTTGGCATTGTGCTTGGTGATTGGGCATGGTGCAGCTGCTTGGGCATGGAAACTCATGCCATGAAGCTCTTGGCACACAGTTTTTGTGCTGATGTTGATACCAGAGGAGGTTTGGAACTCTGCAGTTATAGAGTCAGCGGAGCGTTGGTGACTTTTACACACTATGTGGCTACAGCACTTTGTGACAACTTTATGTGGTCTGTCACCTCAGTTGCTGTGGGTCCTAAACCCACTTTTCAATAATAATAATAATAATATCACTCACAGTTGATTGTGGAAAATCAAGGAGGGAAAAAATGTCACAAACTGACTTGTTGCAATGGTGAAATCATATTACAGTATCACACTTGAATTCAGAGAGCTCTTTAGAACGAACCATTCTTACACAAATGTTTTTAAAGGCAGACTGCATGGCTAGCTGCATAGGACTGAATGAAACACCTGAATTCAATGATTAAGAGGTGTGTCCCAATACTTTTGTCCATATAGTGTGTGTATATATGTCGCATTTCATAAAGTACACTATAAAAAGTGGCTCATCAGATTTACGTTAAAAAAATTACTTCATGTAGTAACACGTAAATTACCAAATTTTATTCAACCTAAATAAATACTTTGAATGAACGATTCTTTCAATCAAAGTAGGTCTTTAAGTTGAATAAAACTAGTTCAATTGCTTGTTACCACATTAAGTAATTTTTTTAAGTAGATCTGATGAGCCACTTTTTACAGTGTAGAAAATGCCACCAGGGCTGTCTCTAGAACATGGAAGTGTGAGAATGGTCTATTATATTGAACATTTATCAAACATTTCTTATAGGAAAGCTAAATTGCGATAATTATTGTTATCGTTTTATCGCCCAGCCCTGGATATGCCCGAATGAGGGCTATATTTCTAAGCAGACTGCCTAATTTTGTTAACAGGCTAATTAAATGATGATGTTATGTTATATCCATAATTGCACCTGGAGATTTTTTTACATGGGCAGAAGAAGCAACACTTTATCAACAGACAAAATAACATAGTAAGCAGACTCAACAGTGGACTTAGGGCCAATTATTTATTTTCACAAAACTTTGTACACTCTTACTCTTTCAGCAAGTGAATGTCATACAAAGGTCAAACTTCATGATGCACCTGTGTAACTATGCAAACAATAGCAGCTTTATATCCTCAAAACATGGCTGATACCAGCCTGTCAACATTCAGTAGGCAAAAGACAGGATTAAAATTAGGGAAAGTGGTGAAACTTTGCTGGAATGTGTAGCTATGCACTGTATAAAAATGTATGTAAATAACAAGGCATGCACACGGCTTTGACTAGCTATGAGAACACCGAGGTCCGAACCTCAGTAGTTTCAGAGAGTTTGTTTCATGTATTTCATTTATTAGTTTTAATGTAGAAACAGCGCCATTCGGATAAAGTGGTAGCCTACTCAGGACTTATCTGCACCCATCATGTTTGTAATTAACACGAGGACACCTTGGTAGTTTCAAAAAGGTTTATGAGATTCAATGAAGAAACAGCAAGGATACCCATTCAGTAGTGATCGGTTCTCAGGTGGCCTCAGAACGAGACAGTTAGTTACAGATTTGATGTTGATATATTTTTACTTGTCTGTAAGTCACTCAGTGGCTTATGACTGAAATATATCTCTGAGCTATTTGAAAAATACAAACCTAACAGTTATGCCCTAGATTTGGCCAACTTAAAATCCAGACTAAAGACACCTACTTTTTAAATGTTAGAACTGTTATTCTAAGGACTGATTATTATCTCAGAGGTTTTCTTCTACTTTCAAGTATAACTTATTGATGATCCTCCTCACTTAGGGTGCTGGAAAAGACAATTATTCATTGATTATCCTAGATTTAAATCAACTCTCCTGGAAAGTAAACGTTATACCATGAATGGACACCTTACAGGTGGTGATCTTTGCTTAGTTGGTTGGAAAAGACTTGAGTTTGTCTTTATTTTCTTCTGCTGTTTATGCTTTATTTACATAAAGCACTTTGAATGGCCTTTGTAAATAAATGTATAAAATGCAAATAAATAAACTTGCCCTGCCTTGCTTTGCCTTATGTGTCTTTCTGCTCTGTTTCATTCTGCCTGCCATTTGTCTTCGATGTCTGACTTTTATTGTTAACAACAAAAACAACCCACCCATGCATCCAGCCTGTCCCCCTGCTCAGACGCTACAAATTCAAAGTGGGACACTTAAGCTTAATCCTCTATTCCTTAATGCATTTATACTTCATCAATCAGAAATCATTACAGAGTTCATCTTTTGGAATTTTTGTGGTTCTATGTTTGAGATGTCACTTTTGTGAGTGGAACATCCATCCATCCATCCATCATCTAAACCGCTTATCCTGGGTCGCGGTGGGGTGCTGGAGCCTATCCCAGCTGTCATTGGGCGGAAGGCAGGATACACCCTGGACAGGTCGCCAGTCCATCGCAGGGCAGACAGACAGACATACACATTCACACCTAGGGGCAATTTAGCATGTCCAAATGGCCTGACTGCATGTTTTTGGACTGTGGGAGGAAACCGGAGTACCCGGAGGAAACCCACGCAGACACGGGGAGAACAGGCAAACTCCACACAGAAACGACCCTGGTCACCCAGCCGGGAATCGAACCCAGGCCCTTCTTGCTGTGAGGCGACAGCGCTACCCACTGCGCCACCGTGCTGCCGTGAGTGGAACACTCAATTTTAAAACCAGCATCATGAAAATTCATCATAAGTAAAATAACAGTCAAATTATGTTAAGGTTATAAAGAAGTAAAGCTGGATTTAGGGTTTGTTAAATGTTACCTATATGGAAGTGGAACGTAAGAGTACAGCAGAAAAAATCCACAAGACCCTAAAGTTCAATAATTATTAAAACCATTGACTTTCATCTGTAATACGGCTGCCATATGGTAATTAACCCCTCTGAATTATTGCAAATTTGGCTAAATATACTGTAACTCATGTCATGTCAATTCTGGCACATTTACATAATTAAAGGGTGCTGCAAAATGCTAAATAACTTTTTCTCAGCATCTATACATCTGATCAAGCTGAAATTTGCATACTGCATATTTGAGACATATTGTGTGTTTCTAAGAATGATAACTTAAAATTGATGGCCATCATCAGCCAATCAGCTTTCAACAAGCATTTTGCAGGCTTAAGATTGACCAATAAGCATGAAACTTGATTGGCGTGTCTACCTGGGCGCTGTCTAATAACCAATGAAGTTTCCAATGATTTGGCCACTGGAAAATGAAGTATCTGTTGTGCACATTTTTACTTATGGTCAGATAACTGGTTTCACATAATGCATTACGCTGTCCCAAAAAAATGGAATTACAAGTGTATTTTTAAAAAAATTATGTATGTGTATTTTATTTTGTAATTTTTGCAATTTTCTTCCCTAGGTTTTGATTACAATTTTTTTAAATTGGTCTTGAAAAGTAAATAATTATTAAAAAAATATTTTTTATTGAACCTTGTCTCCCTCTGTCAACCAGTCATTCCAGCCTTATATAATTGCTTTAACTAAAAAAACCTGGTCTGATCATCTCAAAATTTAAAACACTATGTACAATGAGACTTTGATGAGGTGTGCAGATTGGCCCATTTTGGGGGATTATGGCACTCAAAAACACTTCAAATCTTTAGCTGTCCTATTGCAATTATAGTATGTAGTCTACAGACAAACAATCAGTGCCATGTGTGACTGTCCTGAATAACTTTGCAATTACATGTTATGTCAGAAATTAGTCTTTTTGTCCAGTTTTTTGACTTATTCTATCAAAGACTACAGCTTATTATAGCAACTCAAAAGGTCATGAAGAATCAAACCATTTGTAAGAACGCAGTTGATAGACAGAACAAGCTGCCCCGATGAGACCTAGGAAGAGTTGTGTTTACCTCAGAGTTGTGGACCTTTACGCATACCCACCTGGTATGCCTTTTGCCAATTAAGCAAATGGTGCAACAGATGCTTTTAGTCTATACATAGGGCTAGACAGGAATTATTGTCCAGAATGTTCTGGGTACAGCTTTAGGTTTCAGCAAACACCAACACAGATCACTTACATGTTATAACACACAATGCTGAATAGAATATTATATGAAGCATATAATACCGCAGATCAGTCTTACCAACAAACGGCCCAAACTGCATTAGGCCTTTCTAGACCTTACTGGCCCAAAATGTACTGTAGTTTTGAAAGTGGAATGTTTTCCCATTCTTGCTAGGTATAGGACCAGTTTAGATACAGCCCAGTTTAGCACCCAAACTCTTTTACTACGGAGCCAGCTGTTGTAATACATGCAGAATGTGGTTTGGCATTGTCTTGCTGAAGTAAATAAAGCCTTCCCTGAAAGAGATGTCATTCGGATTGCAGCATATGTGGCTGCAAAAGCTAAATATATCATACAGCATTATTGGTGCTTTCACAGATGTACAAGTCACCCATACCATGTGCACTAATGGACCCCCATTTCCTTTATGGATGCTGGCTTTTCAACTATGCACTAATAACAATCCTCTCCTCTTGATGCAGCATCCATGATTTCCAAAAAGAATTTCAAGTTTTGATTCTGCGAACCACAGTACACTTTTCCACTTCGCTTCAGTCCATTTTAAATGAGCTCGGGCCCAGAGGAGGTGGCATTGTTTCTGGATCCTGTATAGGATGGTTTCTTCTTTGCATAATATCGTTTTTACTTGCATTTGTGGATGCAGCAATGAACCGTGTTCACAGACAGTGGTTCTCAGAAGTGTTCCTGAGCTCATGCAGTGATTTCCACTACAGAAACATGCCTGCTTTTAATACAGTGCTGCCTGAGGGCCCGAACATCATGGCCAGCCAGTATTAGTTTTCAGCCTTGTCCCTTGCACACAGAGATTTCTCCAGATTCTCTGATCTTTTAATGATATTATGTACTCTAGATGATACTATTTTACATTGAGAAATGATATTCTTGAATTGTTGCACTATTTGCCTGTGCAGTCTTTCACAGAGTGGTGAAGCCCTCCTCAACTTTTCTCTGGGATGTTCTTTTTGTTTTTATTTTAAACATGGCTTTTGTTATTGATTTTGACTAGAAAGTATCTTTCATACCCTCTCCTGAAAATTGGCAATCAGCTTATATTTCCTTCATATTTAAGTTTTTCCTGCTTTAACCCACCCACTTTTAGTTAGTAAAGGCTTGTTAATTAGCTGATGAATTGAACCAAATGTCCTAGACCAGAGATAACACTAACATTGTCAGTGCAGGGGACTCCAGGATTAGGTGTAAGAACCACTTTGTGTTTTCATTCTACAATATACTGACATGTTTATCTTCACTTTTAGTTCCTCCTGTTGTTGGTGTGACCACTGATATGATTCCTGTTGTTGGTAAGTCTGAAGTGATCTTGGCCATGTGCACAGCGGCTAAAGCACAGCCTGCAGCAGATGTGTCCTGGAGTCTGGGTGCTCTGAGCGACTCTGTAAAAGTACAGACTAACGTTTCTACAGACCCTGATGGATCCTACACTGTCACAAGCTATCTGATCAGTGTAGCATCCAAAGATCTAAACCAGCAGAAGGTTCAGTGTTTGGTGAACCACACCAGCCTGAATGAGGTGCTGAGACTGGACTACACTTTAATCATCCATTGTAAGTCACAGTCAGCAGCCTGACTGTCACACACTCTAGAGCTATAGACAGTGTGAATGTGTAAATGTGTAAAGCTTTCAAAGTATCTCTTACATTTATATTTTAATAGTTATTGTTCATCTTGTTGCTCCTTTTTTCTCAGATCCTCCTCAGGTTGTGTATATTATTTCAGTTAATGTTCCAACAGCATCTCAAGAATTTCAGTGTGTAGTTGATGCAAATCCACAACCAGCAAATTTCACCTGGAGCAGGTAATCAAGCCAAGTCTTTTTAACACCTTGAAGAATTAATAGGTACAGCTGCATTAGACATCTATTACAGTTGATCAGTTAAGGCAAATGCAGCAGCTGCTTACAGCTTAGCATCAAAAAACATTTTGGAGTATTTTCATGTTTTACTTTTTTATATAATACAGAGTGCCATTATTGTCGTTCAGTGCCTACAACCACAACTACTGCTTACTACTTATACTTACATACTTTGTTCTAAGGTTGTACTGGACATTTCAAAAGATCAATGATAATAAGATTAAAGTGATCAGTGATAATAAGATTAAATCTACTTCTATATGCATAGGTGGAGACAGCTTTTCACATTGATTTGGGGTTGGGGTGGAGGGGGGCGGGGGGGTTTACAATGTGAAGATCCTCTACCACATTAACACTGACTACATAGTATTTGAACATATATAAACATATTACTTCTTGTAATAACAGGGTAAACAAGACTCTTTCCAGCCATGTTGATGCTGACAGGCTGATAATCCCACTGACTTCTGATAATAATGGCGTCTATATCTGTAATGTTTCAAACCAGTATGGAAATGGCGCAGGTACCCTTTACGTGCAAGTTTCCAGAGGTGAGTTCCATTTGTACATATATAGATATGCAATATAATCTATGAGTCATCGCATGAGATGAGATGAGACATATTCTTACAGTCAGGCAAAGTACCCAACATAACAGCAGATTAGTAATGCATGGCAAGCTTCTAAAGTTTCAGTGGCTAGGCCAACCAGGCAAACTGGTGCACCTCTGCATATCAGTACATTAGTCTGTAAATGTTGGAAACCTGAAATTATACTAGATTAATTTAAGTTGGAAAATATGAGAATGTGAGTCTGACTTTTAATTGTGGGTGCCTATAAGCCATGCCTTGCTAATTATACCGTCGTGACCTGCTACCTGCTGGCACTGGCCTCTGAAAGCTCATGAGGCATGCTGAGGGCCAAGCCAGGAGGATCATGGGTGACGCAAACCCTCCTAAAAAGGGGCTTATTGTGTTGTTTATGTTATTTGTTGTTCAGTTAAAAGAATATGTATGTATTTTGTGTTATTTAGTGTCAGGGCTCTGGGTTATTGGTGTGTTTTGTGTGTGACAGCAGGTCGCTGTCAGGGTGAAGTATGTGGCTAGTGGTGACCTCTCCCTATGGGTTCAGTGATTGGCATGTGCCTTTTGTGCTGTTGTTTCGTAAAAGAGCATTTCTCACAGCAGAATCATGGTTATGTCATCTACCTATGTCTTACTTTATGCTGATGCTACAATAGAAGTTTTCTCTTTCTCAGTCTCACTCTTTTCTTCCTCTCTCCTTGTAGAATCCACCACTGTCTGTTGGGGTTTGTTCACCTTTCTCCTCCTTGGTTTTATTGCTGCTTGTTTAATGGGATGGAAATTTAACTTAATGGAAAGATTAAGAACATTTATGTCAGGACTAAGAAACAGGATTAGGTAAATTTGTTCATTTTGAATATAAAGCACAAAGAACAGATTTCTTGAAATGGTCTAAAATATTTTGGTTTATAATAATATAATATTTTGGTCTAAGTTATTTTGGTCTCTGGAATAGTAATGTCATTCATTTCTCATTCATGTTTTGAGTCCTGATGAAATAAAATGAGCATCACAGTACTTTTGAAACACCCAACAAAATGTTTGATTCAAGATCCAGCATGTCATGCTAATTTGAATGCATCTACTCAAGGTGTTCTAAACATTCTGCAGTCACTGATTCACCTACAAGTGATGAAAGCCAAAACCAAGTGACAGCACTTATCTGACTTGACTGGAGTCAAGAGCAAGAGGTCCTGTGAGACTGTCTTACTCTATTACAACTTACTCTAATACAACTCCAATAACCTGGAGGTGGGACAGGCACTATAGCAGAAGAGGAAAGCAAGCAGAACTGGTCACAACACTGAACCCTCATTCACCAGGCAGTCTCACTAACACTGGGGCATGTACTGGAGAAAGAAAAACTATTGAGCTACTTTACTGATAACAGCCACCATCACAACAACACCCACACACTAAATATGTTATATTACACATTATGTTGCAATGTTTTCTAATACCACTGTGGGAGAGACAAGCTGTGGATGGCTTTAAAGAAAAAAATATGCTACCCTACTCTCTAAAGCAAATGCATTTGGCTACAGTAATAATTGAAACAAAAACTACTCTATGCCTCCCTAGTCAACAATTGAAATTACATGGGGCGGTGTCTGCTATCCTAGTGGGAAGCTATACAGAGTAGAATCAAACAGGGTGCAAAATGCACAGATGTGTCTCTTTTACCTGTTTGAAAGCCCCAAATAGGACAAATATACTCATACAGCCTTTTGTAAACATATGTTAGTGCTGGTAAGAATACTGAACATGAGCACGTCCTCAACACAAATGGTGCAAAGGAACAAAAGTAACTCAAAGTAACCTCATGTAGGCATTTAGGGTATGCGCTAGTGATAATACCAAAGCTTCAAAGCTTGTGTCGAGCTTGCTAGTCTGTTTCTGATGAAGCACTGTGCCAAGCTTTGCTAATGATGATTGGACCAGTTGGATGTTTCGGCAGGAAAATCACCTGACTGGGCGATTGCCTGACTTGGTTTAGGTGTTGTTTGTTGTGTACACAGTATTTCTCATCGAAAGTCTTTTGGTGGGTGGGCAAAATATGGGCTGGTTGGCCATGATTTTTTTTAAGTATATAAAATAAATAAACTGGATTGCTTAATGTTCACCATCACTTTCATATTATGTATTTCATATTTTATATCATGGATGTGTTATATATTATGTATTTGTATTAGCACAGGCATGTGAAATGGTAATAAATAAATATTAGTTATTAAAGTGCCAATGTAAAAATGTAATTGTTGTGCAGTATTCCCACTATCTCAAGGCTAAGAGCACATTTAATCTCATGTTTCTCTTCATTGTGTTTATGGAACTACTAACTGTTTTCTATAAAAACCCTTTTCTATAAATGTTGCATTTGATAGCTGCATGAGGGCAAACAAATCTGTACATTAATTTAAATATTAAAAGATCCAAATGCTGTGTATAAATGGGCAGTTCTTGTGGGCTCTCACAGAGGGGATTGTATTTTTGCAGGTAAGATATTCTCATTGTTATTAAAATAATTACTGAAAGCTACACTTGTCAATAACTAGTTAATAAAATGCCTTAAAGCATTGCAAAATAAAATATTCAAAGTAAATAAAGTTCATCTGATGTTTTTACACACAGTGGTTATGGAGCTAATGATATTTTCTAAGACCTATTTCTATTATTGATTTGGATATCAAAATATTTAATGCAACAAAAAAAAATCTGTGCAATGATCTACTCCTGAAATAAATGTATTTTGTTATGGTGGGAAGGGGGTGTGTGTGGTTTTGTATTAACACAAAAATGTCACAGAAAATGCAAAACAGCTGGTGCAAATCAGTTCTGTGGTCTTACAAGGGTGAATATGTAAGCTGGGTTAGCTACAAATGTCTGTAGTGCTGACACTGAGTGTGTTATATCTAATTTCTTTTTTGAACAGATCTAAACAATGTGTCCACACAGAAACACAGAACACCATTTTGCTGGTGTCATAACAAAACAATAGCTGTGCTACAACATATTTTGTGTGTACAAATCCTACACTCATCCTACGCTGTGAAAGTGGGAAAGAGAGTTTAATAGGTCTAGCTCTGGCTAACAAGAAAGAATTTTGCTAGGAGATAGCTTCAGCCTGAAGCGAATCATCATCATCATTATCATCGTTATCATCATCATCCCACATAGTGAAATAACTTTTAAGTTTTAAAGGCTCTAATACCAGTCTGTTCAACAAATCTCTGCACTTCCACATCTATCCCTTCCAACTGGGAAAATGTAAGTAGAACCATTTTTCTCATCCGGGAAATACACCTGCCCTCTACTGCCTGTAACACTGCCCTCTACTGGCTCAACAGGGTTACTGAACAGAAATAAAAAGGATATAATGAAAACATTTAACAATAAGATTTAAACAGGTTTATTCATGTAACTATTACTACTAAATTGTGGATGAAATGATCTTAACAGCACAGTCTTAAATGCCCTTATTTGATTATTTTAATACAGAGCAGCATTTTCAGTCGTTCTGTCAGTCTGGGAATGCATAGGGTTTTGAAGAGATGAATCACAAAACCAAGAAAAAAGGACAAATCGCTGAATGTTAACACAGATGACATATCATTACTGGACTGACAGCTCACAGAACGCTGTTTATGCTGTTCCTGTTAGAGTAAGAATGGTTCTGTAAGTCTCCAGGTTCTGTAACTCTGTAATAAACTATTCAAACAGGTTGTGGTGAGAGTCAACGGTCTTACTTCAGCATGTGTGGTGATAATGATGGCTGTTAAACAATTTCAGAGGCTTTTAAAAAAAGAGAAATCATTACAATAAAAAAAACTTCCATGAACAACATTCAGAAATGAATATGTCTTATGAGTATGACAGAGTGAGGGCTCTGACTGGAGAAGTTGGATGGATACACACTTCACTGCAGCACTGTCTGAGGTAGATACTCGACAGGGATGCAGCACAATTTTTACAAATTTAATGCTTTTTAATACCATTTTAAGTCTTTTGTAAAGGACAAATAATACCATTTTTAGCACAGAACAACACAGCAGACGTTTACAGTATATCTGCTTTGAGATTTACACATGACATTTGTTGCAGTCACCAGCCTTCTTCTTATTTTACTTGTCTAGCTCCAATAACTGCTCTCTCTTTTCTTTGCACATTTTTTCTATGTTCAACTTTATCAGTTCTGCTGTCCTTTAGCACTTGATCAGTAGTGTGTTTGACCACAGTAACACTGCCAGCTGAATACTTTTGGTCAGGGGGACTATTCTGAATTAGTTTAATACACACTAGAGATGTCCAATCTTACAACTTTAATGGAACGAAAACTTGCAACTACACCAGCCCTTTGCAGATAAGATTGGACACCCCTGATATACACAATGACACTTTTCAAGGCAGTGCTTTAGGCATCATCTTAGAATTTAATAGTAAAAAATAAGACATTTTATGACCCTAAATTGTTAAAAAATTGTTATTTTGAGACTTTATACAACTTTTGAAGGAGCTATGAGGACCCTGCTTGAGAAATAAAGGTTGCACACTTTGAAAAACAGGTAAAAGGTTTAGTTTCACGAAACTGTGCCTTAACTGACCTTGAATTAGCTTCTATTGTTAAAATACTACATGTACAAACCACCATAATGTATTACCAATCACAACGTGACAAAACTACCTCTTGTTTAAATAAACACATTTCCAGTTCTTCTTATTAATCAAGCTTGTAATAATCATTTTCTCCTTAATGCCAAACTGGCATTTTCAATTGGCTCTCTATTTTAGTAACATGAATAAGACAAAGTGCTCAATCAAAAAATAGTCATGTATCAAAAGTCATGAGTCATGCATAATTATATGTGATGTTATGACAATGATATACAGCCGGTGAAATAAGTATTGAACACATCACCAATTTTCTAAGTAAATATATTTCTAAAGGTGCTATTGACATGAAATTCTTACCAGGTGTCGGTAACAACTCATCCAATCCACACAGAAATCAACCAAAGATGTCCATAAATTAAGTTATGTGTAATAATGAGAAATGACACAGGGAAAAAGTATTGAACACGTGAAGAAAGAGAGGTGCAAAAAGCCATGGAAAGTCATGACACCAGCTGAAATCTATCAGTAATTAGAAAGCAATCCTGACACTTAGTGCAAATTAATATCAGCTGGTTCAACTGATGGCCTATAAAAGGTGTCTCATTACCAAGGTGCCACACAAGAAACATCTCATGATGGGTAAAACCAGAGAGCTCTCTCAAGACATTTGCAACCTTATTGTTGCAAAACTATATAAAAATACTGATGGCATTGGTTACAGAAGAATTTCTAAACAACTGAAGGTTCCAGTGAGCACTGTTGGGGCCATAATCCGGAAGTGGAAAGAACATCATTTTACCATAAACCAGCCATGACCAGGTACTCCCCGCAAAATTTTAGACAGAGGAGTGAAAAGAATTATCAGAAGAGTTGTCCAAGAGCCAAAGACCACTTGTGGAGAGCTACAGAAAGACCTGGAATCAGCAGGTACAATTGTTTCAAAGAAAACAATAAGTAATGCACTCAACCGCCATGGCCTGTATGCACACTCACCACGCAATACTCCATTGCTGAAGAAAAAGCATGTTGAAGCGCGTTTAAAGTTTGCTCAACAACATTTAGACAAGCCTGTGAAATACTGGGAGAATAAAGTCTGGTCAGATGAGACCAAAATTGAACTCTTTGGATGCCATGATACACCCCATGTTTGGAGGTCAAAAGGCACTGCATACCACCCCAAAAACACCATACCAACAGTGAAGCTTGGAGGTGGGAACATCATGGTGTGGGGCTGTTTTTCAGCATATGGCACTGGCATGCTTCATATAATTGAAGGAAGGATGAATGAACAAATGTACCGAGACATTCTTGATAAAAATCTGCTGCCATCTACCAGGATGATGAAGATGAAACGAGGGTGGACATTTCAGCAAGACAATGATCCCAAACACACAGCCAAGGAAACTTTCAATTGGTTTCAGAGAAAGAAAATAAAGCTGCTAGAATGGCCCAGCCAATCACCTGACCTGAATCCAATTGAAAATCTATAGAAGGAACTAAAACTCAGAGTTCATAGAAGGAGCCCATGGAACCTTGAGGATTTGAAGAGTGTTTGTGTGGAAGAATGGGCCAAAATCACACCTGAGCAATGCATGCGACTAGTTTCTCCATACAGGAGGCTTTTTGTATGAAGTATTAAATAAATTTCAGTAAGTGTGTTCAATACTTTTTCCCTGTGTCATTTCTCATTATTACACATAACTTAATTTATGGACATCTATGGTTTGATTTCTTTGCATGTGTGTGTTGGATGAGTTGTTACCGACATCTGGTAAGAATTTCATGTCAGTAGCACCTTTAGAAATATATTTACTTAGAAAATTGGTGATGTGTTCAATACTTATTTCACCCGCTGTAGGTGTAACAGCATTCAACTTACCTGCTTCACATTATTTACATTATAAAACTGCAATTTGGATCTTTCAAGATAAAAATAATAAGTGTGTTGATCGACGATTTAAAAAATCTGCTGATTCCAATATTGACCAGTCTTGAATGTGTATCCCTAGTGGACATTGAATGGCAGTATAACAAACAACAGTCTTTATGGCTTACAGAAGTTTGTCAAGCAGCTGAAAATAAGAGAATTTCTTAATGAGTATGTTGATTGTTTCAGTTTTTATCCGAATACCTAAATAGGGATCTTCAGCCATATCGCACTGTTGTAGTATACATTATTGCACTGTTATAATGTGCTGTCTGAAAGCGTGTGAGTGGTTGTGTCCCATCTGCTCAGGTGATAGACCTGCTGAATGGAATGGGTCCTGACACTGTGGTCATCACCAGCTCTGACCTGCTCTCTTCTTTGTGGGATCAGTACCTGGTGGCTCTGGCACTGGCCTGCTCAGATTCTTACTCACATTCGTATTCATACAGTCACTGTCGGGACAAAAAACTACTTACTTGGACCAACATATTTTTAGGTCAACTTCCATTTAAAGTAAAGAATGTTTTTTTTTTTATTCTACTGAAAAAGTACCACTTTGGAGATACAAAATTTTGTTCGGACAGTGAAGATATGGGCAAAAAAAAGATAGAGGCTCAAACAATAACAGGTGAGGCACTTTGCCCCAAATCAACTGTGATTGTGAATGCTTCAAAAATCATTGTACTCACAGTTGTTGATAAAATTTTTTACTTGTTTTCATATCCAAATTATCAAACATCAGGATAAATGAAATATGATGCTGCATATTGTTTATTGTGAAAATGTCTTAAAGTATTGTGTTGTTATGTTTTTGATATATCGCCCAACACTAAAATAATTACTAAGACATGCTCTGTATTTAGACTTTATTATTCACTGGTTTGTAGTTTGTCAGTAACTCTGTTTGCTTATCTCTGCTTGCGTTTCAGTGAAGGCAGACGGCACTAAGTAAAAGCAGCAGATCAGAATGGACATCCCAAGGGTGGATGCTGTGTTTGTGGGCACAGGTGACCTGTTTGCTGCGATGCTGCTGGCCTGGACTCACCACCACCCAAACAACCTCAAGGTATGATGGTGAAGGAAAGCACAGAGAGTTAACCCACAGTGTGTAAGCTTTGGTATAAAAAATGGCTAATAAAATATCAGCCCAAAAATCAGCCATTGGCCAATTTGGTTGCGAATAAGTCAGAATCCGTCATTAGTATGGGTGGATCTCTAATGTCCACCATAAAACTAGTTACTGCACCACAGTATTATAATTCTTGGCAGTACAGATTTCTACCTGAAGGCCCGCTGGACTGGTATTTATTGTCTTTGTAGTTTAAATACAGTTTGGAAGGTTCTCCAAAATACTGCACAGCATGAAGACTGTAGAGATTCACCTCAACCACATCCTTCTCCATGGAATCTTCTAGGCAGAAAAACAGTTTATCCAAAAAAGACACTATTCAATTCAGAAAGCGTCATCATTGGAGACTGCAACCTCCACCTCTGGGTGGCAATGTTTCACACTTTTTCATGACTATTTTCAATTCAGACTGTAATGATTACAATTTTATTTATAAATACTTACTTCTAAATGTTAGTTCAGCTACAGCAGAGACCAATATACTATACATTACAGCCCATAACACATCTAATTGGTATTTGGTTTGTTACATAGTTGAAAACCAAAAAAAAATGTATTGGCTTAAGAAGCCCAAGAACTGGACTGAGATCCTGCATTATATATCCAAAAGTATCCAGACACCTCTTACAATCAGTAATTTGAGGTGCACAGGAGTGCAGACATAATCTCCATAGAAAAACACTGCCAGTAGATTAGGACATTCTGGAGCAGCCGCACATGAGCTTAAAGTCACTGTGCCCGATACTGAGCATCAGAGAGACAAGAATAAGGCCCCCAGCACTGGACCATGGAGCAGTGGAACTGTATTCTTTGGTGTGATAATCCACCATCAGTACCTAACCTCAGTAATGCTTTTTTAGCTGAATGCAATCAAATCCTTACAGCGATGTTTCAATATCTAGTGTAAAGTCTTCCCATAAAAGTAGAGGCTGTTACTGCAGCAAAAGGGGCACAAACTCCCTATTAATTTAATTTCAGAAGAAATGTTGGATGAGCAGGTGTCTACTTTAGGAAATATAGTGTAGGAACTACAATATATATACGTGAAAATGTGAAAACATGGACATCTTGGAAGCATATAAGCAAGTTATGAATCACAAAATCAGGTAAATTCACTCACTCTGCTCGAACCAGTTGGGTGTAATGATGTCAGCAACTGCCACCACTTTATACACAGGCAGCAAGGCTGCTGGAATGTACTAGTGCAGTGCACAGAGAACAGACAATCAGACGAACACAGCTGCACAGCTCAGTGCTGGTCTGCTTTAATTAATTCAATTCAAGTCAAATCAAGAAAGGCTTGATAATTTGCTTATAGGTAAAACTATATTAGAGATTATAAAGACTGTGGAGTTGTGGGGAGATTCCAATTGGTCATGTGCAACGAATGTGGAGGAACAAGGTTGTAAATCCAGCCTTAATGCCTCAAAGATTTTACTAGAAGAAATGACTGAACTGTATATTTAACATGCTGGGGAAAAAATAAAATAATATAAAACATGTGTCCTGTGCAAATGTTATGACACATTTTATATTTTGTTTTATTTTCCCAATGTGTTAAAACTCAGCAAATAAATAGAAATTGTGCACTGAAACTTGCAGAAAGTATTTAAGTGAGTTCTCTGTAGAGAATTTGTTCACTTATTTTCACTCAAAAAATTAATACAGTATTTCAATAATACAATAATTACCATTTCAGTTGTTCACATGATATTGATGAAAAAGTAATCATAAAAACAAACTACTTACCATCGCCTTGTTATCACCCCATACTGGATCACACACTAGAAGAACAACACTAACATGCACACTCAGTAACTCTCCCCCTGTCTGGTCCAGTGTACAGATATATCTGAAGAGCTGCTGAATATTTCAAAAAACACAATAAATGGTCCAGAAGACAAATCACAACTAAACTATGAAACCTGATAAAATATAAGGAAAAGCAATAAGAAAAAATATATAATAGCAGAAGGCCTCGTCTGATTTTGCCTAGTGACCTAACTAGTGATGTATTAGACTGCAGAGACTCCAGTCACCTACCATACACAAGACTGGGATTGGCTCCCTTCAGCACCTCTACCTACACATCTCTAGTGTACCCTAACAAGCAAAAGAGAACGCTAAAGGAATGAGGACCATGCAAACTCCAGGCTTTCAATGTCGTGATATCTTCTATTCACAGTCAACCATGAGAACATTTTTTGGCCCAACTATCTTCCCAAGCTTCTACTGAAAAGTGTTTCAGTATAGGTTGCAGTCACTGGTTCTGTATGGCAGGGATTGTCAGATCAACCCTTTTTCTCCAGGAAAACAGCCCATCTGCTTGTTAAGTTCTTTGTCATCTCAAGACTAGACCACTGCAATTCGTGCTTCATTGGACTTCCTGTGCTTGGCATCAGGGCTTTGTGGCTGACTCAGAATGCAGTAGCATGACTTGACATCAATCTTCTGAAGTTCACCAATGTTACTGCTCTGCTCCTCCCTTCCTGTCTTCCTTCCTGGCCTACAACATTCAAAATCTTGACGCTTGCCTACAAAGCCAAAAATGGACCAGTGCCTCCCTACCTGACAGTTAATATTCAAGTCCTGCTGTGTGCAGCATACAATTGAAATGTGAATCTTTAAGAAAAGTAGCAATTATAAGAAAATATAGGTCTGTATACTCTCAGAAAAAAACATATGAAACTGTCACTGGGGCAGTGCCCCTCGTGTAACTGGGGTGGTACCCTCAAGAGTACGTCTCAGTACCTTTAGTCAGGGAACATAATTGTACCATAATACATTGAAATTATATTTTCTAAGTTGTATTGACTCCACACACCCCGTCTCGTCTCCAGGCTTTTTATTTTATTGTTCTGTTTTACAACATTAGATTATGAAAAGATACAAATATGTACTTTTTATCTGGGAAAACTTATTTAAGGTAATTTAAAATTACTGATGTACCTTTTGACATTTACATTTTTGTACCTTAATGAACAAAAAAATGTACCTGCACAGAACCTTTATTTGTAACAGCATAGACCCCTGACACCACTTGTTATATGATGCAGTCACAAACAGAGTATTTTGTGCATTTTATCTGTTTTGTCACTCAAGCTGGAAAAAACACTTTTGCATTGGCACTTACACTTTTACACATTTAATCTGGACACATGAATCTTTGAGGGAAATTGCACTTTAAAGAAGAATAAAGGAACACTAGGATCACATTTTGTACTAAACAATTAGATAAAAACAAACATTGTGACATTTTGAGTGTAGAGCGAATTTTCAAAACAGTTTTGCGCTGCCAATTCATTAAGGAAATATTATACTATCATACTATACTACATCTATATAAGTATATTTTTCATTTGGATTTTTTATGATTTAGATAAATTGTAATGAGATAAGTGATTAACAAAATCAAGCATTTTTATATGACAAATGAAAAGTATATAAGAAATCAAAAACAAAAACTATGAAAAGCCTGGACTGAGTGAAAGGTAACATCACTGATGATAGATTTGTTTAGTATTACATAAAAATGTACATACTGGGGCTTTGATAGGTTTCATGAGTGACTTAAACTGATTTTTTACAACGATCAGGCTTAATAATGTAGGATAACGATAGTGTGGAATTAATCGATCAGACAATGAGGTGGGTTTGCTGTCAATTTGCTTTTTTAAGTCAGCAAAACGATGGACTACATGGACTACAACATGACTATCTAGCACAGCACCAGGATCAACCATGCCAAAACATTTAAAGACACTGGATGCACTTTAACATTGTCAAGGCATCATACCCCTGATATTCTGACAGAATAGAGCTTTCCTAGTCAGGAAACTGTTTTTAACCATTGTGGTTTTAAGACACGTTTGGAAAAAATTGTGTAAACTTTAATTTCTGGGAAAATGGAAAAGCACTTTTACTACCCTGTTTCCAAAAACGTTGGGACGCTGTGTGAATGTAAATAAAAACAAAATGCAATAATGTGCAAATAATTTAAACTCTATATTTAAACAAAAATAAAGACAACACAGTTTTGAAAGAGGCATGTTTTCCCATTCTTGCTTGATATAGGATTTCAGCTGCTCAACAGTTTTTGGTACAGGGATTCCTTCGCCATATTTTGAGTTTCATAAAGCGCCAAATGTTTTCAATGGGTGACAGATCTCGACTGGGTGACACATCACAGACACTTCAAACAAACTACAATATAGCATGCCTGGCTTGTGTTGGCAGACTGAAAGGTGCTGTGTTGGCTAAATTTAATTTAAGATTAGAGCAGGTGAAAGTTGTCACTGCAACCTTTCTGACCATTTTAAGGTAGTTAAACGGCTCAGGACATACAACTGTAGTGCCACGCCTTCTGAGAAGGCTCCTGTACTGTCCTCTACTGGCTCAACAGAGTTACTGAAATAAAAAAGGAAGTAATGAACACCTTTATGCGCACCAACTTGTGTTAAGTATTGGGTGGGGTGGGGATTTTGAATTAAAAAAGAATTTTGAATTGATGTCCTAATCTGATGATGTTTAATTTGGGGTGAAGATGTTGAAGTAAGACCTGGAAACATTGGTGAGTACATGTAAATTATTAACACTTTATTTCAATTTCGTTATCATTCACTTTTGTGATAAAGCAGGTAAAGTGAATCCACACTGCTGTTGTCTTGTAATATTATCATCAGATCGAATATCATGAAATGTTAATTTGTCATTATTAAATGAAAATATTTTTATTATAAAACCACAGGTAATTTAACGCCCAGGGGCCCAACTAAT
The DNA here is from genome assembly GCF_904425465.1 of Colossoma macropomum. NCBI lineage: Eukaryota > Metazoa > Chordata > Actinopteri > Characiformes > Serrasalmidae > Colossoma > Colossoma macropomum. The sequence continues at coordinate 36,015,931 of NW_023494784.1, read as the reverse complement.
TTAGGGCCTCTGATCAGCCATTTTTAATGAAAATATTATACATTTTCCCAACTCAGATTCATTACAAGCCTACTTCAGATTTATTAAACCAACATTTCGAGATGAAATGTAATTTGTGAAATTTGTGATTTTTGTTTTGTTTTCTGAGTGCTATACTTTTATTATAGCCATTTGAATTATTATGCACCAAGTTCCATCTTCTTTTCTCAGCCCTCCATTTACTGCACAGCAAACATTGCTATCTGCCACTGCCTCAAACTCAGTTCATTATCAGTGTACCAGGGTTTGAATTTGAAACTCGAGCTTCAGTTAAAAAGACGTAACTGAGTACAGTTAAACGTGAGATTCCATCCCGAGCGTGTCAATTTCTAACGTTGTCGTCATCAGTTTTTTAATTTGGTATTTACAATGCTTTGGTATTTACAATGCATTTACTACAAAGGCTGAAATGGGCCTTGTGAAAATGTTAAAGCAAACATCTAACAATACATTTGTGTATTAAAGGTAAGACATAAATGGATCATTAACATTTTTCATGCCCACTGTGGCAGTATGTTTGGCCTAAGATGACTAGGTTTAGGTTTTTAAGTTTGCTGTCTGTTTTTCCTCATCTTTGCACATCTCATGGGTCAGATTTTCTCTCATGTTGTTGATCCACGCATTTGGAAATTGTGTCCACCAAGATGGCCGACCCTCATTCTCACAGGCCTACCCAGAAGTTTACTTCTTCCTATCAGATGGTAGACTATAGCTTGTTGTGGTCCTTGGGTGTTTGGGTGACATTGATTGTTTTACAATTGTACCAAACACTGTTGGAGAAGCCTCACGCAAATTGGATTGAGAACGAACGACTTTTACAAATGCAAAATCTTTCATTGATGAAGGTTATCAAACTATATATTACTTCAACATTCTGTGCTGCAGTTAATTTCTTGGTTGAAACTGTCGCCCAATCAGAAGTCAGAACGCTGTGGAGGATAAATAAATGTACGTGTTCTTTTAAAAATCATAGTTTTATTGCGCAGCGTGGCTGATTTGACTGTTTATCCATTTTAATAAAGAATAGCTGTAGATCTTTCTTGCTGCTCCGCTCAGCAGACGCTGTAGTCCCATGTGTAAATGACGCGCGTGCACAGAATGACACAGAACGAACAGCTTAAAAGTTACTTAAAACCCACCAGAAGCTGAAACTGTCCCAAAATGTGTCCAGAATTACATAAATCTCTAGCTTGTGGTGGAAATAACCAAACTGTTTGTTGAAGCTGCTTGTTGAAAGGAACATAAATCGTGGCGATCATTCAGCAGGACAGAACACTTTTCACACATAATACATTTTTAGCTACTACTTCATTATTATTAGTTGTAAATATAAACTATTCTGTAGAAATAGAGAACAGAACAGTGCAAGAGAATGACAACACCGTGTAAACAAACAGTCTAACATTAGATTAAAAATGTAAATATTGTAATAAATATTAAAAGTCAGCAAGAATTATTATTATTATTATTATTATTATTATTATTATTAACAAATAATTGCAAAATAAAACTGTACAAATAATTAAAACACGTCAAAACAATGGATTTGTGACTGCCTGTTACTAACAAATATTGATGAAATTAGTATATCTGTACTGTTTACTACAAGTATTATTATTATTATTATTATTATTATTATTATTATTCAGTGATCCCACTCTGTGCTTTATATATTTTTTTTATATTACTGAGGAGCTGCCTTCCGCCCAATGACAGCTGGGATAGGCTCCAGCACCCCACCGCGACCCAGAAGGATAAGCGGTTTAGATGATGTATGTATGTATGTATGTATGTACTGAGGAGCTTCTACTTTAGACATTACAGTAGTTTTGTGACGCGGCTTTTTTTCATATCTTATTCTGTACAGTCACAGACAGTCCAGCCTCTCCAGAACAGGACGGAGTTGTATGGTGATCTGAAACGGCTCAGACACGCCTTTATTTTTCAATCGAATTCCGCCCGAAATAAATATAAGAGGATGGAGAGCTTGTCTCACATCAGCATGTCCTCTCGTGCGACAGCAGCTCGCTTCGGGCGGTGGCTCGCTGAGGACGGCAGAAGCTGCGCCTGCCTGGTTCACAGCTTTGTGCTGTATAGAATGGATTTCTTGCAGAATCGATCGGGCGAATTTCTCCGATTTGTAAACCATATTTTCTGCTATTTTCTACAATGTGTTTCTTAACGCATCGCCTTCTGATGTGGGTGGTCTTCATTCCGCTCTGTGATCGAACTATAGGTAGGTGTGTAATTTAGCACGAAGTGAAAACCTTCGGATTGTTATGATTTGATGATTTGATGACTCAAGCAGCAACTCAAGAATCCATTGTCTGACTGAGATGAATTTGGTACTGATACACACTTATAATCTGCCACTGGACGGCGCTACAACTCAGGTTCACGTGCCGTTTTCAACGTTCTCTACTCTAAATGGACAAAATTATTGGGACACCTACACATTACACCTACAGGAGCTTTTATGACGTCTCATTCTAAATCCTTTTGCATTAATATGGAGTTGGTCCCCCCTTTGCAGCTGTAACAGCTTCCACTCTCCTGGGAAGCTTTCTACTCTAAGATTTTGGAGTGTGTCTGTGAGAAAAGAGCATTTGTGAGGTCAGACACTGATGTTGGACGAGAAGGTCTGGCTCGATATTCTCCATTTTCCGAACTGAAGCATCGAACCCTTGTTCACCAGGCGCATTGTCACTGAGCTGTCAGTAAGCTGGCCTCAGACGGACTAAAGGAGTGGGGTTAGAAAGAGCCAGGGACCAGAGAAATTATGGCCAGCTTTTTTTGTCAGTTTTCTTAAAAAGTATACTTTTTATATTATGTAAGCGCATTTGTATAAGCACAGGCACAGGAGACTGTAATAGTTAATTATCAGTTATTGGAGTGCCAGTTGGGGAAATATAATGGTGTTTAATATTTCCAATATCTCAAATTTCATAGTTGCATGAGGGCAAAAAATCAAAATATGTACTAAAAGAACCAAATAGTGTGCATTAATTCTTGTAGGTTCTCATAGAAAGAAAGGTTTTCTCACTTTTAATAGAAGTTACACTTGTTAATTACCAGTAGAATTAAGTACCTATCCTCTACAGAGATCACACTTCTGCACATTTTAATGGATAATTACTATTGAAACTTTTGCATCTGTATGTGGATATCGGAATATTGTAATTCTGTATTTACAACAGTCTGTTTAAAAGCTATTAGCACCAAAAAGCAAAACAAATATCAAAAATAAAACTAACTGCATCACAACAGCTTACCATCAGCAGCAATAAATCAGAGCAAATTTCAGAGCTATTCTTTAACCTTTACATGCAACCACTTGGCCAAATTCTGCAGGACCATAAAATTGCCTACCAAAGCTATGCAGATGACACATCACCTGTTCACCTGACAGCTACAGTCCTATAGACTGTTTGTGTAAATGCATTAACCTCCTTGACAACTGGTTGCATCTTAATTTCCAGGTAAACAAAGACAAAACAGAATTAATAAAATGTGGCCATAATGAAAAGGAAGAATGCTGCTGCCAGAGTACTAATAAAGACAAAGAGATATGAACACATCACTCCAGTTCTCAGAGCACTGCACTGGCTCCTGGTCAGTTTCAGCATAGATTTCAAAATACTGCTTCCTGTTTATAAATCATTACATGAACAAGGTCCCACTTACTGATATGCTGCTAAAATATAGGCCTAAATGAAACCTCAGATCAGTGGAGTCTGACCACCTGACAGTGCCTAGAACCAGAACTAAAGATGGTGAGGCAGCATTCAGCGGTTCAGCTCAGCTCAGTTTAGAACAGTGTTCATTTCTAGACCTTCTCCTCTGTAACGGCACTTTGTTATCCTAAATTAATTTAATAAAATAAAAAAAGAAATTATAAATTAGGTTTTTAATTATCTTAATATAATTTCTAATGTGATTTTTATTTGACTGATTTTCTCATTCAAATATATTGTTTTAATCATGTTTAATGATGTTCTTAATTTCTGTTCTCTTTTACTTTTTAAATGCTTCGCCTTGTCTTACCGTCAGTAATGTCTACGTTAAAAAAAAGGATCTGTAAATTCTAAGTACACTCTAAGCACTGGGTCAGTTCAACTACAATTGGATAGGATGACCAACTAAATCTGAGGGGCTTTTCATAAGCTGGTTACCATGATGACACACTTGCTCCAAAAGCAGCTGTTTTTTACGAATTTTAAGTTTTCTTTAAATTAATTTAATGAAAATGATTCCATGAGCGTCATATGTTAGCTTGATTAAAAGATCTTTATAAATAATTCTCTTTTACTCTGTAAAATGAACGTAGCCTAATGCTGAAACCTACAACAGTGTGTATGATGCATGATAACCTAAAATTCTGGCATTTTATTATAAAATCTGTTTTTATTATAAATTTATTATAAATTATAATATCAGATCTCACCAATCTGTCTGCGATGACACACAAAAGACCATTTTGCTAGTGCCATGATAAAACGGCAGCCGTGCTACAATATATTTTGAGTGAACAAATCGTATAACCTGTTCTATCCTCCAACACTCATCCTACACTGGGAAAGTGGGAGAGTTCAATAGGCCTAGCCTTGGCTAACAAGAATGAATTTTGCTAGGAGATAACTTGAGCCTGTAGCTGATCATCATCTTCATCCTCATCATCATCATCCCACATAGTGGGACAAACAAGTTTCAAGTTTGGAGAACACAAATGTGGCTGAATGTTTCAGTATAATGAGCTTATTCAGCACTTTGTAGAGCTCTCTCTTCTCTCTACTTCTCGCCTTTATTATAAACTTGGTGACATTTTGGGCTAAGCATTTACTCTCACTGTAGTTTGGGTTCAGTATCATATTCAATGTGCTGCATAGCCACAGTCTAAACACTGCAGGCAAATTTCAAAAGGACATCATCCACAAAGTACAAGACATTTCTGCACATCTCCCTTTGAATGTTTATGACCTAAGCAGTAAAAAGGTCCTCTGTTGGCTAGACTTCCATGAGATTTCTCAAACATGTTAAAGATTTTACTGCAACCACTTTAAGCACTTACACAGCTCCTTTTTCTCATCCAGGAAATAAAACATCTGTGCCACAATTTCTGTGACGTCTCCTTCGCTGTGTAACACTGTCCTCTATTGGTTCAACAGAGTTACTGAACACAAATATAAATAAAAAGGAATAAAAACATTTAACAGTAAGATATTTAAACAGGTTTATTCATGTAATTATTACTACTAAATTGTAGATAACAACGTCAACAGCACAGTCTTGTTGATAATCATACATGGTTAGTTGCCCTTATTTGATTCCTTTATTTTAATACAGAGCAGCATTTTCAGGACTGGCACTTGCCAGACCAACATTATTTATTCTTTATTCTTCACTATTCCATCTGCTGCTCCAGCAGTGCTGGACTCTGGTCAGGCCTAGCCACCTCTGACAAACAAAACACAAATAGAGAGCTTAGGTCAGGAAGTGTGCAATAGTGCTGGGTGATGGGGTGATGAAACCATATATGAGCAAGAACTAACAAATAACACAACACTGAACTTTAACATGCAATACATGTTCAGATTGGAAAAGAAAATTTATAGAACTAGATAGTACTTATATATTTTAAACAGCTTTTTAAAAAAATGTACAGTACTCTACAAAAACAGTCCAAGTTATTCAATTTTCAGCATCAGAGCAACAATAAAGCAGAAAGCATGTATTTAAGAGAAAGTTAAAAGAAAAAAAGCCTCAAAAACTGAATATAATTGTTTCAGTAATTAGTCCGTCCACTCGTTGCCTTTATTACAGCTTCTGTTCTTTTTTCAGAAGACTTTTCAAAGAAATCTGCAGTTCATTCTTAGAAGTTGGTTGCATTTTCTGTTTCTCATGATCCAAGTTATCCGAGACACGTCCAGTGGTGTTGAGGTCTGGACTCTGGGGTGATCAGTCCATCGTTCTGAGAACACCAGCAGCTTATTTGTTTGATTTCCTTCTCTCAGTAATGGCTTCTTGACAGTTACACGAGAAGGATGGACAGAAACAGCTGTGGATTTTATCAGATCTGAAGCAAGAGTGCAGTATTACAGTAAGAGAGCCGAAGTACTGTTTATCTGATGGTGAGAGTTTTGGTGACCTACTAGGTCTCGAATAGTTGTTGGGAGTCCTATTTTCTTTATATCTCTTAATGATTGTTTGAACTCCATTTCTGGACTTTCCTCTTCCTGATGGATCTTAAATCTAATCTCAGAAATATCTCTTAACTTAAAATTAAAAGGAAGGTAACACAGACAGAAAAGAAGACATGTAAACTTACTGATGCATATGCCCTCACACATACACTCTCTCACAGACAGTTTCTGCAGCCCTGTACACTCTACCCTCATTTCATGCTGCCACTTACCTTTGGCATAGTTGATAGTCCTTTTAATGACAAGCTCAAGTCACAAGGTGTAAAGGCCCAAAATGAAAAGCTTTCTAATCTGATGGACGCGCTTCCATTTTAGTCTACATTATAGTGTATATACCTTCTGTTCTTGTCACTTTCCAATAAATGAAGCCTAGATGACATTGAAATACCATAGAATGAGTCTCTTTTATACATATTCACATTGAACATTAAGCCTTGTGGGACTGGAGCTGATGTTGTAGAGGTATTCAGCATTCTTTTCAAAAGTCTTTTATCTCATATTTAACTCGAAGCTTCTCAGAGTTAAATCTTTAAAGTGTCACTGGCTGTATTCTGCTCTGACACACTTTACTGCAGCACTGTCTGAGGTAGATCCTTGACAGGGATGCAGCACAATTTTTCCAAATTCAATGTTTTTAACACCATTTTAAGTCTTTTGTAAAGGACGAATAATACCATTTTTAGCACAGAACAACACAGCAGACATTTACAGTATATCTGCTTCAAGATTTACGCATGACGTATGTTGCAGTCACTAGCCTTCTTCTTTTTCTTCTTTAGCCTTCTATTTTTCTTGTCTAGCTCCACTAACTGCTCTCTTTTCTTTGCACATTTTTTTTCTGCGTTCAACTTTATCAGTTCTGCTGTCCTTTAGCCCTTGATAAGTAGCTGGTTTCTGACCACAGCGCCACTGTCAGCTGAAAAGTTTTGTGAATTAGTTTAATACACATTAGAGATGTCCAATCTTATATGCAAAGGGCTGGTGTAGTTGCAAGTTTCTGTTCCAACAAAGTTGTTAGAAAGAAAACTTGTAGTCAAACCAGCCCTTTGCAGATAAGATTGGACACACCTGATATACACAATGACACTTGTCAAAGTGGTCCTTTAGGCATCATCTTAGAATTTCATGGTAAAAAATAAGACATTTTATGAACGTAAATTGTTAAATCTATTTTGAGACTTTTGAAGGAGCCGTGAGGTTCCTGCCTGACAAATAAAGGTTGCACACTTTGAAGATAAAAGGTTTGGTTTCAGGAAACTCAAACAAAAACAAGGAAGCAGTACTTTTGATAGAAATCTGCTGTGCCTTAACTGACCTTGAATAAGCTTCTACTCTTAAAATACTAAATGTAAACCACCATAATGTCTTACCAATCACAACATGACAAAACTACCTCTTGTTTAACTCTCTATGCTTTCCTTCACCATCATACCTTGAGGTTGTTTGGGTGGTGGTGAGTCCAGTCCAGCAGCATCGCAGCAAACAGGTCACCTGTGCCCACAAACACAGCATCCACCCTGGGGATGTCTATTCTGATCCGCTGCTTTTTCTTAGTGCCATCTGCCTTCACTGAAACACAAGCAGAGATAAGCAAACAGAGTTACTGACAAACTACAAACCGGTGAAGGAGAAAGTCTAAATACAGAGCATGTCTTAGTAATTATTTTAGTGTTGGGCGATATATCAAAAACATAACAACACAATACTTTAAGACATTTTCACAATAAACAATATGCAGCATCATATTTCATTTATCCTGATGTTTCATGATTTGGATACAAAAGCAAGTAAAAAATACTATCAACAACTGTGAGCACAATGATTTTTACTCAAACTTTCACACGCTGTGCTGCACTAAATCTAATAAATCCCGACTGTGGTCTCTTCGTAATGAAACCTGCAGTTGGTCAGTGCTCTTAAGTACTGACAATACCAACAATATGCTCAGAAAAGGTTAAGACATAGTATGACACAATTTATCAGGATGATGCTAAATATTATCAGACTGCCATAAATAGTGTTATTAGTGCTAGTGGTACTGCTAGCACTAATAACCTTAATACCAGTATTAATAGTCCTCTACTAAATTTGAGAGTAAGCATTCAGTCAGTTTCATGTTTCATTGGCCAGTCACAATATATGAATGTTTCTAGAGTATAAACAAGAAGCATGCGCACACACTGTAGATAACCTATGCTAATGTATTATAATTAGTAGTAATAAGCAGTAGTAGTTTATGACGTAGCTGATTTCTTTGCTCAAAGTAATGGAGCACTCACAGTCACAGTCAATTTGGCACAAAGTGCCTCACTCAAAAAGCCTGTTATCATTTGAGCCTGTACCTTTTTCTGTCCATATCCTCACTGTCTGAACAAAATCGTGTATATATTGTGTATATATAATGGTAACTTTTCAGGAGAAGAAAAATGCATTCCTAACTTAAATTGGAAGTTGATTTAAAAATATTTTAGTCCAAGTAATTTTGGGCCATTTCTATCAGTCCATTTATCGTGAACTTTTCACAAAGTGTAAAAGGCTGGTACTGTTTACGAATTACGTAAAAGAAATATTAAAGAAGTAGATAGGAAGTTTTGTCCCAACAGTGACAATATGAATACGAATGTGAGTAAGAATCTGAGCAGGCCAGTGCCAGAGCCACCAGGTACTGATCCCCCAGAGAAGAGAGCAGGTCAGAGCTGGTGATGACCACAGTGCCAGGACCCATCCCATTCAGCAGGTTCATCACCTGAGCAGATGTGACACAACCATACACGCACTTTCAGACAGCATATTATAACAGTACAATAATGTACGCTACAACAGTGCGATATGGCTGAAGATCCCTATTTAGGTATTTGGATAAAAACTGAAATAATCAACATACTCATTAAGAAATTCTCTTATTTTCAGTTACACAGCAAACTTACTGTACACTGTAGTTTGTTCCTCACTAAATGTTAATTATACTGCCATTCAATGTCCATCAGGCATACACATTCAAGACTGGTCAATACTGGAATCAGCAGATTTTTGATCCATGTAAACATGTAAATCGTCAATCAACACTTTTTTTTTTTTTTGAAAGATCCGATTTGCAATATTATAATGTAAGTAATGTGAAGCAGGTAAGTGCACTCGCTCTTTATTAGAATGCTGCTGTTAAACCTCATATCAACGTCATAACATCACATAATTATGCATGACTCATTGTGTTAAATAACAAGTAACCTCTTACTTTTAATGGAGCATTTCATCTGATTCATGTTACTGAAACAGACCAGTTTGGCATTAAGGAGAAAATGATTATTGCAAGCTTGACTAATAAAAAGAACTGGAAATGTGTTTATTTAACCTGCAGTGTGTAAGCTTTAAAAATAGTTTAAAAAATTTGTAATAAAAATCAGCCCAATTTGGCTCCAAAGAAGTCAGAATCCCTCATTAGTATGAGTGCATCTCTAATGTCCACCATAAAACTAGTTACTGCTTCACAATATTACACAATCATGGGCAGTTTGCATTTCTACCTGAAGGCCTGCTGGACTGGTATTTGTTATCTTTGTAGTTTAAATGCAGTTTGGAAGGTTCTCCAAAATACTGCACAGCATGAACATTCACCTCATCTTTCTCCATGCTGATCTTTCTGTCTGTCAGCATTCTTTTAAACACAAACAGTTTATCGAAAAGACACTATTCAATTCAGAAAACATCAGAAAACATCATTGGAGACTTTACTTCTGGGTGGCAATGTTTCACACTTTTTCATGACTATTTTCAATCTAGACTGCAATGATTACAGTTTTATTTATAAATACTGACATCTAAAATGTTAGTTCAGCTACAGCAGAGACCAATATACTATACATTACAGCCCATAAACACATCTACGCAGTATTTGGCTTGTTAAATAATTGGTTTAAGCCAAAGAACTGGACTGAGATCCTGCATTATACACTGATCAGGCATAACAGTATGACCACCTCCTTGTTTCTACACTCATTGTCCATTTTATCAGCTCCACTTACTATATAGGTGCACTTTGTAGTTCTACAATTGCAGACTGTAGTCCATCTGTTTCTCTGCATACTTTGTTAGCCCCCTTTTACCCTGTTCTTCAGTGGTCAGGACCCCCATGGACCCTCATAGAGCAGGTACTATTTGGGTGGTGGATCATTCTCAGCACTGCAGTAACACTGACGTGGTGGTGGTGTGTTAGTGTGTGTTGCGCTGGTCTGAGTGGATCAGACTATTTCTTTTGATGATCAAGACACTGTTGACAGGCTCACCATCTGTGTCTAATATTTCTCAGTGATGTCATAACTGAGTGCATGTACCCGTGTGTCGTAACTATGACCAATGTGGATATGTGAGTAAATGCCACCAGGGCCGTAACTAGGGTCAACGTTTTAGTGAGGTCCATTTTGCAGAAATGTGACCTACATCTCATAGTGAATAAACTAACTGCCAAATATGAGTAATAGACCAAACGTGAGCTTCTTTAGGGTTTTTTACCAAATCATTGCTCTTTTTTTCACCTATCCAGAACTATTTTTATGCACCTTTTCCTTTCATTTGTTCCTTCCCCATCCCTCCATTCTTCCATAAACTGCTTTTACTCTTCCATAAACTGATTTGACTCCAGTTACCCTGTTTAGGTTTATTTAATTAATCATTTAACAAATAATTATTTATTTAGATGTTTATTTTCAGCTGAAAATACGTGTTGATTTCTTAATAAAGTTAGCTACATGATGCTATACCACCAATATGCTGGTTAACAGTGAACTTTCTCATGCTGGTTGTGTTACGTGTAGGTAACAAAATACAGCTTCAATTTCTCATCTAATCACTAATATAGCCTACTGTGGAGCCTGTAGCCTAAACTGAGCAGCTACTGGAGCTGGACTAAAACATGCTGATTTAGCCAGCAACATTACAAGCAGTCCAAACAAAATTTAAACATAGGGTTTGAATTTTACAACATTAATGTGTTGATTGCGCTCATAAACTCTTAGCTAGCTACATCTTTGTCATAGTGATGGTATATGTTAGCTTACAGCATGTGTGCTGCACACCTGAACATCTCAAGAAGTCAAAGTTAGCGTTACTCTGGTTCTCCGGGTAGCGCAGCCCAGTACGCCCAGAGATAAACAGAGCGGCCAGTTAAACCAGAGCTGGTTTATAAGGAGCCTGGCCTCTTCCTATTCCCCCCGTTATATCAAAAACAGGACTGCTAAACAGCAGAGGGCACCCGCGAGTGAGTCCTCAATGAATGGGAGTAAATCGAACTCAACGGCTAAAAACTAAAAGTTAAAATAGTTTCTAATCACTCGCCCAGAACGTTTCTTTAATTTTAGAAAGTAGAAGGACGTATTTCACTAAAAAAAAAGAAATCTTACCTATATATTTCCTTTTTTCTACAGCAAACGTGTTTTGGGCAGCAGAAGGCGGGCTTTACTGCTAGAGCGTGATGATTGATTGGCGAGCGGAGCAGCTCATTGGCTGTTCGCGCTCACTGACGTCATGGACATACATGAGGAACCATTTTAAACTCCTATAGCTCGAGTTTAAAAGCTCTTAAAAATATAACAGCGGTGTTAAAATGTTTTATGCTGTTCTGTGTTCAGGAAATGATTGTATTCTTTTACACTAAACATGTTTAAGCATTTATAAACTATGATTTTGCTCAAATGCTCCATATCAACCCATTCATTTCGGACTCGCTCGGGAGTGCCCTCTAGCGTTTGAGAAACCATTGCAGAGTGGGAATTCTCCTCTCTACAAGTTATCTGGCTGAAGTGAGTGAAGCGAGCGCGGAGCTGCGAAAAGCGAGCACACTAAACTCCCGGTGTGCTGCGTCGGAAGCGCGCAGTCTTTGTTTCTCTGCTCTCGGTGTCGCTCTTTTCGCTCGTTTTTCTGACTTACTCGATTTAACCTTGTTTTTGCGCTCTCACATTACAGACAGTAATCTCACTCCATAATTAACCCATTAGCAATATATGAATATATAACCACGTTTACCGCAGTGTTGGGTGGGTGCAAGTGTGGCTGATGGCTGTCTGGGACTTATTTGTCTGGATGAAAGACCCTTTAGATAAACGCGATGTGTTTCTTAACGCATCGTCTTCTAATGTGGGTGGTCTTATTCATTCAGCTCTGCGACACAAATACGGGTAGGTATGTGTTTAAAAACCTTTAAAATAATATTTAGTAATAGTAATAAGTATACAGTGTAGTAAGCAGTATTATTTAAGTATTTTCCACCCCTGGTTGGTTACGGCTGGTATTTAAAGCAAGCAACCTGTGTAAATACACACATAATCTTATTTACATTTAGTCTAGCTTTCACCTGGCTGCTTTTTCATGGGCAAAGTGGAGGCTTCATAATAGAACTCAGTCTAAGTCCTTGATATGGGCTCAAACCATGGAAACCAATGACAGGATTTTTACTTCTTAAGCAGCCACCTTGGAAGCATCCAACGCCATTGATATTGCTGTAATATTGTTTTACATAATTTATAATTTTTTTCTTTAATTAGATTTGTTATTTATCCATTTTTATATATTGTTTATTAAATTACTATATTGTCATAGTTTTAGTGGTTTATTGATAATTTTTTTATTTACTACTCTGATCATTATTATTTTTTAGCATTTGTTATGTTTTTACTACTGAACTTTTCAATGCCTGGTCTCTGTATTGGCTCAGCTACACTGTAAATGAGGGTCTCCCTCAGTGTACTCAGAGTTTAAATAACGGTTGGTTGGTTGATTGATAACTCTTCAAAGTGTTCACCACAGAGAAAATGAGCAGTATTGATTGGCTCTGCTTACGAGCTTTTAAACAGCAAGCCCCTAATCTTTTTATATTAATTTAATTTGGTGGGTTTTGTTTTCTTACTCTTTGTTTGTTTGTTTGTTTTTGACAGCTGTAAGGGTCATTGGTCGGAGTGCAACTGTTAAAGCAGGAGACGAAGCCACCTTGTTCTGTCAGCTGGTTGAGACAAATGAGAGACTAACACGGATTACTTGGCAAAAAAGGACTCGGAAAACACTCACAAATAAGAACTTTTTTGTTATTACACCAGAGGGGAAAACAGAAAATATAAATGGATTAGGAGTCAGAACTGAATTTATTGGGAACATTCAAGAAACGACTGGCACAATTCTTCTAAAGAATGTTACATTATTAGATGAAGGAGTTTACACCTGCATCTTCAACATATTTCCAAGTGGACCATTTGAGACAGAGATTCATCTCAGTGTTCTAGGTAAGATTGGTTATTCTTGTTTTTCTAAACCCAAATAAGCAATTAATTACAATTTTTATGTAACCTGGTTAGTTTTAACTCTTGGATATTATCATCTTGCTGTAGGAGGACTATTTACATGCCAAGTTTTTAAAAGTTCCAGAGACTTAGGAAAAAACAATGCTAAAAATGCTCTAAAAGTTCTGGGTTGTTTTTATTGCAGTAGATCCCATGATTGGAAATGAGAAACATTATTGCAAATGAATGTGTTGACTAATAAATACATTTTTGCTAAAGAATTTTTTGCTAAATAATATTATAAAAATCTTACTTTGTTTATCAGATTGATTGTACTGTGGCGTCAGAGCATGCCTAGGTTCTGTTTAGTTCACAAAGATAGTAGGTAGTGTGCTTAGGAAACTGTGCTTTTTTGTAATCGTTTCAGCCAGCTAACAGTTAGAGCCATGAGCTAACCTGAGTACACTGAAAATATGAAATATGTATTTTCAGTGAAAGGTGAGGTAAATTATTTGGAGAAAAACAAATTCATGTTTTTCTATATGAAGATGTAAATATTTAAAAACAAAGTCACAATTATCGGCATCCTCTCTTTCTCAGTGTAACAGCTATGGGTCTTTTCTTATATACTGGATGTGTAGAGCACTGGAGCCCACATAGTTAGAGAAGCATTGCAAGTTTGTGAGTTTGGACCATTTATCTTCCTAGAAGATCAAATCATGAAGTACTTTAAGCGACAGATGTGCTGAGTATGAACTGGGTTATAGCTGATTCCAGTTTCTTTAGTTCAGCCAATTGCTGATTTTGGGTCCAGTTTCTATGAATGGGAGATGGGGATCTAGAATGGGATTAATTTAACAGCCAGCTCAACAGAGCTTCTCCACAAGCATTCAGATAAAGGCTCTAAGTTAAAAAATTGATGTATATGAAGAACTGTAAAACTGCAACATAGGAAGTATAGAATATTGTAGCTTCCCACTACTGGATTATGCTGCCTTTGTCAGACTTTGGAGGCGTGGCCAGGCAAAGAGGTTCATGGAAGGCGCACACTCCCCTCTCTTAAGGCACGTTTAATGTTCTTAATATTGTTGTCCGTTAGTTTAAGTTGTGTATAGGTGTTATTTGTGTTATTCTGTGTCAGGGGTTGTGCATGTTTTGTGTTGGTGGTTTGTCACTACAGGAGGTGGACACCTGGTGGCTGGTGGTCACCTCCCCAATGAGTTCAGTGCTGTGTGTGTGGCTTTCTGTTGGAGTTTAATAAGATGTTTCACTGCAGAATCATGGCTTCTCCTGTGTCTTACTCTGTGCCGACACCACAATATATTACATGTGTGTCTTACCAGCTTAATGTCAGATCTTCCATTAGTATTATTAAACCCAGTTTGGGTACATCGCCATTAATGTGGCATTAACACAACAGAAAATTCCATTGAATGCAGACAAATAACTTAGCATTATGCTAGCAAAAAAGCCACTTACAAAGTTAATGTTTCTACGTTTAAAACTGTTGTTTACTGAAAGGTTTGCATTTACATTGGCATGCGAAAGTTTGAGCACCCCTGGTTAAAACTTCTGTTACTGTGAGCAGCTAAGCGAGTAAACGATAATCTGATTTTCAAAAGACATGAAGATGACAGATTTCTTTAACGTTTTAAGCAAGATTTCTTTTTTAATTTTCATCTTTTACAGTTTCAACATAACAAAATAGGAAAAGTGCCTGAAGCAAAGGTTCGGGCACCTTGCGTTGTCAGTACTTATTAATGCCCCCTTGCCTTTTGGCAAATGTCACAGCTTGTAAATACTTTTTCTTGCCAGCTAAAAGTATTTTAATTCTTGTGTGGTTGATTTTTTTCACCCATTCTTCCTTGCAAAAGGCTTCTAGTTCTATGAGATTTATGGGCCGTCTGGCATGCCCTGCTCTTTTGAGGTCTATCCACATCATTTCGGTGACGTTTAGGTTGGGGGTCTGTGAAAGCCATAGCAAAACCTTTAGCTTGCAACTCTTGAGGTAATCCATTGTGGATTTTAGGTGTGTTTAAGATTGCTACTATTCTGTTGTGGAAGCCATCCTCTTCAGCTTTTCTGCAGACAGTGTGATGATTGCTTCCAGAATTAGCTGGTATTGAATTGAATCCATTCTTCCTCTTTACGAGTTAAATGTTTCCCATGCCCAAAGCATGATCGGTCCACGCCTGTACTTAACAGTTGGCAAGATGTTCTTTTCTTGAAATTCTGCACCTTTTTTGTTTTTTTTGTTTTTTTTTACAGTTGACAGGTCTTTTTTTTCCAGAATATATCAGGCTTGTTAAGATGTTCCTTTACAAACGTCTGATGCTCAATTTTGTGGTGAGGATGCAGGAAAGATTTTTTCTGATGACGCTTGCATGAAGGTCATATTTGTGCTGGTGTCACTACACACAAATCTTCCTGAAGGTCTTTTACAGTCAAAAAGACCACGTCATGCCATCCTCAAACTGACGGAATAGAACATTTCAGTAAGATCCTACAAAGCATGCTACCGAAGTATGTGGCAAAAAATGGGAGCAGACTGGGACACATGGCTCCTGCATCTGCTGTTCCCATACAGGGAGGTCCCACAAGCCTCAACAGGATTCTCCCCATTTGGACTCTTGTATGCAAGGCCAAGTGATGTGGAACAGCTATAGTTGCATGCTGTATAGGGACAGTCGTGGGCTGGAGGTTAGGGAACCAGCCTTGTGACCAGAAGGTTGCCGGTTCAATCCTCTGAAGTGCCCTTGAACAAGAACCCTTGAGCCTAACCCCCAACTGCTCCCCAAGCGCCGTGGATGGGACTGCCAAAAGCTCCGGGCAAGTGTGCTCACTGCCCTTACTGTGCCCTTGAGCAAGGCACCCAAATCCCAACTGTTCCCCGGGCGCTGTGGATGGGATTGCCCACTGCTCCGGGCAAGTGTGATCACTGCCCCTAATGTATGTGTTCACTAGTGTGCATGTATGTGGGTGTTTCACTGCATGGATGGGTAAAATGTGGAGGTGTAATTCCTGTATGTGCATGAATTCTAGAATTCTAGAAGAGGAGGAGGAAATTGAGCAGTAACGGTCAAACTGGCAGTTCAGGGAGGAACCAGGGCCGACAGACATCATGTAGCACATTCGTTTGACTAAAACAGAGCTGATTAGACAAATAAGCTGCAGTGTACCAGTGGTTAATCAGAGCTGAAGAAAGAAGTAGAGAATAGTTGAGCTATTAAAAATCAAATGGTGCTGCCCTGTAGTTCTGGTCCCTAAAATGGACGGGGGATTAAGATTCTGTGTTAAATTTTCGAAGCTGAGTGCAGTATCTGCATTTGATCCATATCCAATTCCTAGAGCGGATTAATTGATTGAAAGGCTTAGGAAGGCGAAATTCCTAACAGCTATATGTGTAAAGGTCATTGGCAAGTCCCACTGAACTCAACAGTGAAATAACTGACAGCTTTTTGGCTGAGTTCCCTGCAGCATACACTGATGATGTGGTCATTTATAGCACATCATGGGTGGAGCACAAGCAAAATCTGAAAGTGGGTCTTCAAAAAATTACTGAGGTTGGTAAAGGGTGAAGTCCTATTTGGATTACATCTTGGGCAGTGGAGTGATACACCCAAAAGTTGACAAGTTAGAGGCTGTTTGTGCCCGGCACCCACAACCAAAAGGAGGGTGTGATTAGTAGGTCTGGTCAGTTGATACTGCAGATTCATACCCAACTTTCCCAGCAGGGCAGCGGTACTGACAGACCTCACCAAAAAGAATAAACCACAGAGAGAAATCGACTGATGAATGTGAAACTACATTTCAGGACCTAAAGACTTGTCTGTGTTCTAAACCAGTCCTATGTAGCCTGGCCTTTGATGGACCATTTATGGTCCAGACGGAGGCATCAGGTAATGGACTGGTGCTGCACTGTTGCAAGGAGAACAGGAGGACTTAAAACCCATCTTGTACATCAGCACAAAGTTGTTTTGAAGAGAAACAAGGTATTCTACTGTAGAGAAAAAGGTCCTAGCAGTGAAATAACTAGACCATAGAGCACTGCAGTGGATGCCAAAAATGCAAGAGTATAAAGCCAGACCATGGGGGTTGCTGGAGTTAGTCAAGGAGTAGGCTGAAAAGAGCCATTGTGTGTAGTCAGTTTGGCTTTGTGGCCTCCAGACATATTTATGCGCATCAGACTGATGTTTAGGCTGTGAGCATGAGAGACTGCCAGATATTAGCTGAGGAGTCACCATAGGAACCAATTTCGTTTTAAACTTCCAACACTGTTGTAAATATGTAAATATGTCCTTTACTGGGTGATCGACACTTAATAAATGACTGAGAGCACCTGAACTTACCTGGACGTGTGTGTGACATTACTTGAAGGGGAACCCAAAGCTCTTTCCTGCTCATAGCATCACATTACTGGTGACACTGTGTCTCATTACACATGGTGACGACGGGGCACCACAACACATAACCAAGCAGGGTGAAGCCATAACTTTAATGATGGGGTAGCCTGGTTAGTAGCCTGGTTAGTGATTTTACTGTCACTGCACTATAGCTGTGCTAAGTATGACATTTTCATTGATTATGTGAATTTATCCAGAAACCTGTTTGACCCCTGAAGGGTGCAGTGTATAAAAAAGACTGATTTCTGTATTTCTCCTAATGTGGATTAAAGATGCATACAATCTGCATCTTAACCGCATATTAGTTTTTCAATTTTAAATCAAGTCAAAAAAACAAAAATGGTCACTGCACTGTAGCTGATATGTGAAATTCAGGGCTATGACCATTGGTTTTGGTTGTAGGTTGTAGGTTGTATGTGGTCAAAGTTGCCAAATTTAAGGCTCTTACTGTTTATTTTCTGTTGGTTATGGTTTTTGACATTGTTTAACATTTAGTTAAAACATTAGTTTTGTTATTAAAATACGTATAGTTATTGGAATTTTTTTTTGTTATTAAGCTGTACTAAACAACTGAAAGGTATATTTTGTATTGTCTGTTGAAAATGGCTGATGCAGATAAAGTTAGACTTCGCATAGACTGATCTATATTCTATTTGCTTTGCATTTTTTTATACTGCCATGTACTGACATGTTTGTCTTCACTTATAGTTCCTCCTGTTGTTGGTGTGAAGACTGATGCGATTCCTGTTGTTGGTGAGTCTGAAGTGACCTTGGCCACATGCACTGCTGC
This sequence comes from Colossoma macropomum, assembly GCF_904425465.1. Classification (NCBI taxonomy): domain Eukaryota; kingdom Metazoa; phylum Chordata; class Actinopteri; order Characiformes; family Serrasalmidae; genus Colossoma; species Colossoma macropomum. Next base: position 35,997,234 of record NW_023494784.1, on the reverse strand, counting down.
TAAAGCACGGCCTGCTGCAGTTGTGTCCTGGAGTCTGGGTGCTCTGAGCGACTCTGTAAAAGTAAAGACCAACATTTCTGCAGACCCTGATGGATCCTTCACTGTCAGAAGCTTCCTGATTGGTGAAGCATCCAAAGATCTAAACCAGCAGAAGGTTCAGTGTTTGGTGAACCACACCACCCTGAATGAGCAGCTGATACTGGACTACGCTCTAATTATCCATTGTAAGTCACTGTCAGCATTTTTTTTCCTTTTGTCAGCATTTCAGAAGCTAAGAGGAGCAAAAGTATACAGAGGCAGGTCAAACTAAGATGATTTTTAACTATGTGTGTACCAAGAAACTCATGAAAGGCATTTATTAAATTTTATTAATTAAAAATTTTATTTGCTCATGTAAACTCTTCAAGACTTAAGAGCACAGAAGGCACAGAAACGCTCCATTGCATTTCTTGTAAACTGGCTATACAGCTTAGCATTCTTTCTTATTGTTAGCTCCCTATAATGTTTAATTTAGGAATAACCTTATGTATGTTTTCAGATGTGACCATCTTTTTGCTTGCTATTTTTTGGATAGTTATTGTTTGCCTTTTTCTGCTCTTCTTCTCTCAGATCCTCCTCAGATTGTGTCTATTATTTCAGTCAATATTCCAGCAGCATCGCAAGAATTTCAGTGTGTAGTTGATGCCAATCCACAACCTGCGAAGTTCATCTGGAGCAGGTAATCTGATCCTATTTAACACCCTGATGGTTGGGCAGCTGCAGCACTCACAGTGGACATGTGTTATAGATTAGATGATAGATGAAAGGCAAAAGCAGCACCTGATGCAGCTCAGCCTCCAGAAATAGTGTTCTGGTTTCTCCTTCATGAATTGAATAGTCTTTTTCATTTTTTGCGTTTCATGTTTTACTGACTATTGCTATTATGGGTCTTTTATGCTATTATGGTTTTATTTCATCTCAATATGACAAGGTAATTTAACATTATATTCAGAGCAAGATGAGCCAGTATGATGTTTGCTAGCCACTGTTCCACGACTGCTAAAGTACACAATGCTGAAGGCAGATTTCAGTAGATATCTAATCAGCTGATGAATAATCAACTGCAGAAGAGTGAAATTCAGAGCATCTGTTTGCTTATTTTTACTGATTCGATTTGTTGACTTTTTTATCTGTCACATTAGCTCTGCACATGCAGTACTTTTGTGCATAGGAATATTAACACATTATTACTTTTTGTACTAACAGGATAAACAGGAGTCTTTCCAGCCGTGTTAATGCTGACAGGCTGACAATCCCACTGACCTCTGATAATAATGGCTTGTATATGTGTAATGTTTCAAACCAGTATGGAAATGGCACAGGTACCCTTTATGTGAATGTTTCCAGAGGTGAGTCTCATTTGTATTGATGTAAAAATAGACTATATATGATTTATCAGTCTTTTCTATAGAAAACTGAGAGATGTACTTTGCAACGTACTCTATGTGATGGCAGTTCAGTCCAATGGTTCACCGTCATAAGTTTAAGCTCAGTCAAGCCATGCAACATTTATTGGCACCAGAAACTGCTTTAAAAAAGTCAGTATCTGTATTTAAGCCTGGGGATACGTAACCTTTGCTAACAAACATGAGGATGCAGGTCGCAGTAACTTTATATCCGTGGGTGCTTATAAGCCACAAATACTAATTAGAGCTGAAAATACTGTCATCTGTTTATAAAGTGTTAAAAGAAACACAAGCTTTTTCTCTTTCTCAGTCTTTTTTCCTCTTCCCCCCTTTCTTCCTCTCTCCATGTAGAATCCACCACTGTCTGTTGGGTTTTGTTCACCTGTCTCCTCCTTGGCTTTATTGCTGCTTGTTTAATGGAATGGAAATTTAACATATTTGAGAGATTGAGAACATTTCTTTCAGAACTGAGAAACAGAATTCGGTGAGTTTGTTCATTTTCAATATAAAGCACAAAAAGTAGAGCCTAAAATGTTCAATTGTTAAGTTATTTTGGTCTCTGGAATAGTAATGGCATTTGTTTCTCACTCACACTAATCTAAAATGAGCATTACGGTTCTTTTGTTAATAAATCATCCCACAAAATGATTTTTAATTCAAGACCCTGCAAATAATAATAAACAATAAACAAATAATAAATGAATGTGCCACTAATTTAAATGCATCCACTCTAGGCGTCCTAGGCATGATCCTGTGTCTACAGGTGGTTCCACGTCACCCTCAAGCAATAGAAGCCGAAACCACCGAGACAGGAGTGGAAGCCAATAAGACTGTGAGAGCTCCCTCTCCAACGGGACCGTACCTTGTCGCGGTGGAGAGGCTTTTACACTACCAGTCAAAAGTTTGTGTGTGTTAACTGGTAGTGTCCTCTAGCTTCTACTTACAAGAACTGCTCTCCTAACATTAGAAGAAGCTGCGAGGTACCGAAACGGTCCCATATATTTTGCTGTGTTTTACGGTAGTGTTTCACTTTTGAACTCTCCACTGATTCATACTTCTGTTACCTGTGTTTGCATGAAATTGTTGATTGTCAGTCTTCATTCTTGGGAGATTTGAATCAAGTATCCAATGTAGTACTAAAAGAAAAAAAAGAATAACAGACCATATTGGCCAAAGTACCTTTTTGAACAGATTTTAATCGGTTGTGCAATTTTTGCGCAAGTCAAAAAATTAACATTGGTTTAAAAGGTAATGTTGCAAAAAAAAAGAAAAAAAAAAAAAGACGTTTTAAACCTTGTTTTCCATTTTGGCACAACATTCAGTGTACATCTGTGGAATGGTGGTGTTGGAAAAGTATTTGCGGCTGGGTAACTCATACCGTGGATCAACTACTTTGAGGAGTCTTTGAAACCCCTCGTTTTCCACTGTTTTGATAGGAACCAACCTTTGCCAGATAAAATGTTATTGCTTCTGTTTCCTCTTTCCATCCTTTTCCATACTTGTCTTGTCATATCGAGCGCCTCTCTCAAATGCTTGTGTTAGCGTTGTTTGTTTTGGTCTTGCTGTAACATTAGCGTTAGTCTCTGCTGGCTGCAGTGTAGCGGACCTTCTCAGTGCTTTACTTTCAGCGTACTGTTTGGGATGTTGTCGCTGTAAATGGCTGAAAAGGTTTGCCATGTTGCCGTCTGACGTGAAAACCTTCTCTGTGCAAACTTTGCAAATCACCATGGTTTGTGTCACATCAGTTCAGGCAAAGTTCAAACCAGTTCCATACTACAGATGTTGACTTTTTTTGGGGACTAACTCTTCTCCGGTGTTTTCATTCATGGCTTCCCGCTCGTGAAAAAGTGGAGCGAGGCATGATGGTACGCTAGGATTGGTTTATCTGCGTGTCTCTAGGGTGGGCATAAAAGGGACTAGCAAATAGTGCGCTTTGACCGAGGGAAAATAAAAACCCACATCGCTTGTATGTGCATAGAACTGCAGCGGATATAATGTGCATTGTAACACGATCCAACAATCTCCCTGTGATGGTGTATCGTGAAAACATTATAATCCTTCACGATCTGATGTCGTCATATCGCACACCCCTAATTTGAGGTTCTGTGGAATAGGACAGCTGGGAGGTTTCTAACAAACCTGGTTACCATGATGACCCCAGTTATATACAGTTATTTTCAGTTAATTTGATGTAAAGCCGTCAGTGTCGTTTGCTCAGTGAAAAATGTCCCTTATTGTTTTTTACTTTAAATAATTGCCCTTTGCTCTGAAAGTTGCTTAGTGTGAAAACCCTTCTGACCCTGAGTGTTGCATGCTGATTTAGAAACTCGTGACTAGCAACTCATGATTCCTTGTTCCAATAGATTTCAACAGTCCGTCTGTACTGAGACACGAGAGCAGTTTGTCATGCCAGCATGACATGGGGTCATTCAGAGTCTTTAATAAGCCTAGTGCTGAATAACATGAATACATTTTACTAGGTAGCTTTAGTTTACTACACCTACTACTTATAATAACAATAATAATAACAATAATAACAACAACAACAACAACAACAACAACAAGTTAAATTTATATAGCACATTTTTCTTAGTCACACTTTGCAAATGGTATCAATATAGAGAATTTTACAAACACTCAGGAAACCTAATGGATGAGGAAGGAGATGCTAGAAGAGGGAAGAAGCATGAAAGTATTGGGAAAAGAGGAGAGTTTTGAGCTGGACTTTGAAAGAAGAAAAGAACAAGAAGAATAGAAGAGATAGAGGAAGAGTGTTCTGTAACTGATGGACAGATCCGCCCCCAAACTTGGATAGTTTAAAAGGAGGAATTATTATTATTATTATTATTATGATGATGCATTGGTGTGGAATATGGGCAAAAACATGTGTTCAGTGGCTGCTAGCATACATGGTAATTAAAATTAAGAGAAAACAAGATTTCAAATCTACTCATAGCTTTAACAGTTTAATGGTGAAAATGTTTTATTGCTAATACAACCCCATCTCCAAAAAAGTTGGGACGCTGTGCAGAATGTAAATAAAAATACAATGCAATGATATGCAAACCATGTGAACCATATTTTTAAAGGGAAACACTACAAAGACAACATATCAAATGTTGAAACTGAGAAATGTTATTGTTTTTGGAAAAATATATGCCCATTTTGAATTTGATGCCAACACCCACATTCCAAAAAAGTTGGGACGGTGGCATGTTTACTACTGTGTAGTCAGTTTACACCTCTTCTTTTAACAACACTCTAAGCATTTGAGAAGTGAGGAGACCGACCGCTGTAGTTTTGAAAGTGAAATGTTTTCCCATTTTTGTTTGATATAGGATTTAAGCTGCTCAACAGTTTGGGGTCTCCTTTCTCAAAGTTTTTAATTTCATAATGCGCCAGATGGTTTCAGTGGTGACAGGTCTGGACTGCAGGCAGGCCAGTTTAGCACGTGGACTCTTTTACTACGGAGCCAGCAAGGCCTTCCCTGAAAAAGACGTCATCTGGATGGCAGCATATGTTGCCAAAATATGTATATATCGTTCAGCATTAATGGTGCTTTCACAGATGTGCACATCACCCATGCCATGTGCACTAATGCTCCCCTATACCATTATGAATACTGGCTTTTGAAATGAGCACTGATAACAAGCTGAGTGGTCTTTAGCCCAGAGGACACAGTGTCCACGATTTCCAAAAAGAATTTCAAATGTTGATTTGTTGGACCACAGGACACTTTTCCACTTCACCTCAATACGTTTTAAATGAGCTCGGGCCCAGAGAAGGTGGCAGCATTCCTGGATCCTGTGTATGTACAGTTTCTTCTTTGTGTTTGAGATTTAACTTGCATTTGTGGATGCAGTGACAAACTGTTTTCACAGACCATGTTTTTCAGAAGTTTCTGAGCCCATGCAGTGATTTCCACTACAGAATCATGTCTGTTTTTAATGCAGTGCTGACTGAGGGCCCAAAGATCACGGCTAGCAAATACTGTTTTTTGACCTTGTCCCTTGCATACAGAGATTTCTCCAGATTATCTGAATCTTTTAATGATATTATGTACCGCAGATGATGAAAATCATAAGTTCTTTGCTATTTTATGTTGAGAAACGTTATTCTTGAATTGTTGCACTATTTGCTTATGCAGCCTTTCACAGAGTGGTGAACCTCTCCCCATCTTTACTTCTGAAAGACCTTACTTCTGATGCTCTTTTTATACCCAATCATGTTTTTTAGCATTACCAACATTTCCACATTTGTCTGTGTACTATTTTCAATGAAACATATGGTTTAAATAATTTGCACATCATTGCATTTTGTTTTTATTTACATTTTGCACTTTTTTGGAAATGGGATTGTATTTTGGTTTGTAAGGAAAGGAACTTTTCCTGTAAATGGCAGCTAGAAAACAAAACCTCTAAACAAAAAGTCTAGTGCAAGTCACTTCCGCGCACTAATCAGACGTCTGGTCATTCCGCAACACAGATATGCTCTATCTGAATGACTCTAATCTCCATCTCAACAATAGCAATGGATAATCCAGATTGTTCGTAGCATTCAACAGTTAGTATAATGCAAAAAAAAAAACAACAAAAACAAAAAAAATTGTGCTTTTGCCTTTTTTAATTCCTGTAAAATATTGCTTTTGTTCATCTAATGTATTTGCTTGGTGCCATTTATTTAGTATTTATTTGAGTTTAATCAAACCAGTCACATTACTTACTAAATGAAGTTGTATAGGTTGAACAGATAAGTATTCTTTACAGTGTGGGTACAGCAGTAAACACAGTCTGTTATTACTTGGCTGATTATTACAGGGACCAGACATCAATCTCTTCTTCAGGCATAGATAAGTAAGTTGAAGCATTTTCTCTTTTAAAACGCTGGTACAGCTACCCAATGTACCGAAAATAGGTGACACTGTCGAAAGCTGACACAGGATTCTCTCAGGCCAATTTCTCACATGTAGAACTGTAACTGTTACAAGTTGTTACTCAAAAATGTTCACAATGTACAGCTACTGTTCCACACTTCAGTCACATCACTATGTTTAGCCTACCAGCCCGGTTAGCGTTTAGTAGGTGTACAAGATAAAATAGCCAATGAGAGGTACAAGAAGATAGGTTGGTGCTTCAGCCAACTACAGGTGAGGTTCAAGCAAAAGTCATAAAAGCTTGTCAAAAAAAAGATGCAACACTCACTCTATACACAGCCAAAAAATGACTATATTAAGGTAAAGCATGATTTTCCAGCACACATTCCGGACCTTCATCAGGTGAGAGTTACAAGACAGATGAACCCAATAAACAGGCAGTTCAGTGCTAGAAAGGATATTTCACTGTTCTCAATGTCCAAATCACTGGTTGAGGAGAAGTACTACAAAATGTGAGTGCCTTAATGTACAACAGACATGACTGAGTGTCTCAGAGGTACAGCCCTATGAGATAGATTACTGATAAAATAAAGTAGTCGCCATTCAGAATGTAAACAGTCCCATGTCTGTCTAAATTTTTCCATAGGATTAAATCTCACTTCCTTCGAGCCTAAGCATAGCATGATTAGTCGTATCACTACACAAACGAGTGTCAACATTTAAAGCATGTTTAGTCCTATGTACACTGCACAGACGCAAACTTCTACACGTTTATTTAGGCTGGGTGTGTTATGGGTGTGTTTGTGTTGTAGATGTGAGTGGAAACTCATGGAAATGTGAAAGCTTGTTTTTGAACACCTGCTGTTTCTTTTCATATAATTAAGCAAAAAAGACGTGTTAGTATTAATCCGACTGGTCGCTGTCCTCCTGAACCTTTATGGCTGGATTTTACTGAATGTGGATGTTCTGGATGTGAGCTGACATACGTCATTCACATTTCCTCCTTTTTGTTTAAAATTAATGTGACTGAGGCCCCTCCACACACCATTTCCTATTGGCCGACATAGAGTATATCAGAGTACGCACCATCAAAAGTAATTTTTTGGTAAATTCTGCCACGCATTGGTACCTGTACACATTGTGTATGTTTTTGCTGGACACCAAAGCACCCTTGTGAACACAGCCTTGTGTGTTTATAATGTGTCAGCTTTTGACAGCATATATTATATTAGATACATCGGTGATCATTTGGTAATTTTGACTCAGATTTATGACACAGAATTGAGTAGATTTAACACAACAGCATAGTAATGAACTCAGTCAGGTCCTCTCTGAGAGAAAAATCACCTGTAATGTTTAGGATCAAGTAAAGCCCCTTTAATGGTAACTGAACAGAAAGTGGTTTATTGTGAATAAGCCAGAGCCTGTTATATTGGAAAGGTAACCTACAGTCCCTGCGTGAGACCAGAACTATTTTCAAGGGTCTTGTGAAATTACCAGCCACTGCATTAGCAAGAAAGTTGAGTAATGAAGCCTTTTGTTTTTGTAACAGAACAGTGTCATAAGTACATGATTGAGAAATGAAGGAGTAGCTGGTTATTCAGGCTCAAAGCAAATGACATTACCTTTAAAGTGTGAAAACTTTATAAGTCAGAGACTGAAACTGTTGTCTGGAACATGTGTGCAGTTTTAAAATAATCTTACACTATTGTGTTCATTTTTACACTATTTTCTTTTTATTTTATTATTCTTAGTTTCTCTTATCATTTCTTATGTCGAGTACAGTTCAGTTGTTTGTCCTGGAGTGTTTTTCTCTGTGTGCCTTTTATGTTCTAAATGATATTGTTTTGTATTCTGTCACATAATGTTATGCTTGGGCTTGAACTCAGTTTGTCTTTTACCTACTGAGCGTTAACTTGCTAGCTGCTTAGCTTTCTGCTCATTTACTAAGCCTATTCTAGCCACCCGGAGCACAGGTGTGGCTGTACAACCCACGCTGCCCAAAGCTGCAGTAACCCTGGGAGGGCCCCTCTGTGGTAAAAGAACACCTGAGTGAGGTGGTGTACAGGGTCAGGGCAGCAGACTGTAATAGTTCATAGAGAAAGACTTGGGAGTTTTATCTTTCTCCTTCTGGTTCTTTGCCCTGGGTTAAATAAAGAGCAACTTTAAGCATAAATTATGGCCTCTCCTGACTCTTCTATCGAAGGCCACCATAATATCCAGTAGAACATAAAGTGTAAACCAGCTAAAAAGAGTCTGTTAGCAGCAACCAGGTCAAAGTGGTCTCTGCAGAATGGAATTAGGTGTTTTCAACTGTTTGGCCATTTTGTCAGTAACCCTTCCCCTAACCATGACTGGGTGGTTTCAAAACGTCCACACTATTATGATTGGACAGTTGAAATATGCCCACTTGCTCTGTTCTGACTTCTGCTTGGCAACCAGTGATGTTCAAGTTCTTCATCTGATTGGATTGTATGTACACGGATTTCAACAATACAAACTGGGCTTTTCCAGGCAGTGGTTATGAAGCCATATTGTCCTTTGAAGCTCTGCACTTTCTTGAGAGGTGTATGCTTTTAACATTCCCCTTCTTGCTGTTGTCAGTGACAGCCACGATCTCCCAGAAACACTTCAGAAACTCTTAATGCGACATAAATGCCAATTTAACAAATAAGCACATTTTGCGACTTAGCTAAAACATTAATTAACAACAATTCTGTTCTCCAGTCAGATATTGCAGCCATTATCTAGAAATACAGCAGTCATATGGAAAAATAACATCTATAAAGTCATTGCGAACTGACAGCTCAGTTGTAAGCAAAGTATGTTCAGTTTCACACAGTCATACACATTTCTGTGTACAGAATTGATTTGATGTCATATGCTGAGCTTGGAGTTGAGAACTCCATTTCAACTTTCCAAGTAGGAATTCCCAGTTGAGGGGCCTGTTTTATTAGATTTTTCCCTGTTGGATGAGGGAAATTCCAAGTCAGCAGCTTCAGTCAAACACAGCATAAGACACATTTAATAAGTGTTACAGAATGCAGAAGCAAGTAATTCTGATTGGTGCGAACTGAATCTGTGATGACGTAGTGTGATGTGTGCCAGACTGTTTTGAAACTGCTGCTCAGAATTTGCACAGAAGTTCCACAAGAATCGAAACTTTTGAGATTGTCTGACTCTTTTCTACCATCACTAGTGAGTAGGGCTGCAACAAGTAATCAACATTATTGATGATGTTGACAAAAAAATAACTGTTGGCAACAAATCATAGTTGGCTTGATAACATTTCTGCTTCCTGTTTACATCACGTGATTGAAAGAGGGAAATACAGACAGTGCAGACTGCAGTACAGGATTATACACAACTCGAAACATAAACAATAACTAACATCGTCTACAGAGAGGGTTTCCTGTACGATATGTACGATATGCACAGCTGGCAGGTGTGAAACGTTAGAAAATTTACACTGCATCCACAGCAGAAATGGTGAGATCTTATTAAAACGTACGTAAAAAGTAAAAATTAACACATCACTGTCTGCTTTCCAGCTAATTGTGGTTTAGCTTAGCAGACAGAATAAGCAGCGCTGGCTGAAGGGATTAAACTGTTACCATTATCAGAGCTGCTTGTACGCTAATATACACAGAACAGCTCAGATGTTTTTACAAAACATTCTTTTTTGCTCTCTGTTTTTTATCCTATTTTTTTTTTATGTACATGAGTGTATCCACATGGTGTTTGTAGTTTACAGCACCCACTTTTATAGACTCTGTATTTTGTGCAGACCTTAAAAGAAAGAGTATTAAAAAACATTCACTGCCTTTGACCAGCTTATCATCCACATAGTTACCACAGCTGCTATTTACACCCACAGTTGAGTTTCGACAGAAGTGAGATATGGCCTGATGAGAGTCAGCATTTGTGTATTCAGTGAACACAGGTGATGAGACAAATGATTTGACCAGCTACTGCCCGTCTCTCTTCAGGATGTAGAGTACAAGTTCTGGAAAACATAAAATGAATCTGAAATGTTGGTGCCCAAAATACATATAAACAGAAGTACCAGAATAAACGGAGTACCGGTAACACACACAGCCGAGCCTGCTAGCATAACTGTTAGCGTACACTGTACTTAGCAGATATGAAATACAGGAAGCACACATGGTATCAGCAAAAAAAATCGCTCTCTTTTAGTCGCACTAGCTTCTAGAGGCCTGGCTAAGAATAACTCTACAGAACTGCTTCTGTATTATAATTGAATTGATATAAATTGACAATTATATTTGTTTATTTAATTAAATGTACATACATTTATCATTACACTTACATTACGCACTGTAAGTTGAAGAAAACCATTCCGGGATGAAAAATGGAGGCGTACATGTACATATGAACTTTACTTTCTGGTAGTAACGACTGAAGTGGTTTATGTTCTTCTGCTTTGTAAAAGAGAGGTGTTAGGATTCTAACAACTGCCAGTGGTTGACACTGAGATGCTGTGCTATAAGAGCTGCTAAACTGCTGCGTTCCTCTCTAACTACAAACCATTTTAATTTGATCTATGTAGACTTCATGGCAGCAGTGCTGTACTTTTTTTGTCCTTTTGTTATTGTTTGGAGGGTTCACCTAGAAACAAGTCAAATGTCATTTCAACAATCACGACTAATAACTATCCACTTGCTGACAAAAAGCATCAAAATGTCATCTTACAGCCACTTTGTTGAAAATTGTAAACATCTTTTTTTCTTTTTACAATCCAACCAATGGATTGGTTTGAGAATTAAGAGAGTGGGAGACGCAGATATCACAGGTTTTATAGGAAGCGTCTCAAAGCATTGGCAGCACTGTACAAGTGATTGAGGATGACCTTGTTGGCACCATTTATTTCAGCTGTTGAAAATCCCCTATGGCATGTCTAATCTCTAAGGTGCCACACACCACTAATCAGTGTTTGTGAGCTCTGTTTTCACAGTCTCTCCCACAGCAGTGGAGGTCAGTTAAATGTCTAATGAGAGGGCTCAGCTTTTGTTTTTCTGCAGAAACATCTTAATCAGTGTGACCAAGATTTGCGCATTATAATATATAATATTTCAACTTCTGTAATCAAAAATGCACTCAGAGTTCCATCTGGTATCGTTAGTAATATCTTAGTAACAACATTTTTCCATGGCAGGTAAAGTATGAGAAATTGAGCTTGACTGAGCACATGAGTTTCATTCTCTTCTCATATATGAATGTATGTTGTGATGATATTCACTTCTTTGTTGTTTGTAGAGATACAGTCTGTGTTCACCCCACTTTTAACTACTGTCCAAGTATATTTACAGTAGTGCACTGTTCTAGCAAAAGCTTTCATTTGTTAGCCAAAATAGAACTGTTTGCAGAGGCACTGTGTTAGTGCTGCCTTTCTCTGTTATTTACTGGGTAAAATGGCCCACAGAAAAGAGAACTCATATCACCCATATTTAGAAGAACTGCACTGGCTGTCTGTATCTTTTAGGATAAAGTTCTGCTGTTAGTTCTTAAGGTTTTAAATGACCTAGCACCTGCTGGCCTTCTAGAGCCCATGTGTCAAACACAAGGCCTGTGGCACAATCCTATCCGGCCCGCAAAATTATTTTAACTTTCTATTAATATTAGCCTGTTTCACAGTGCGCTGCACTACAGTCCCCAGCATACACTGCAACATATTGTGTGCTCCCAACCCCCACCAACAACAATCTATAGGACAGCGGTTACACCACAATCCTAGCACACCAGTCATATCACCAAATACACTTGCTGCCTTTTAGCAGTCCAGTCAATATAAAAACACCTAGCTAGCTAAAAAATGACCAAAAGAAATGTGGACAGTGAACGCAGGGGTTTTCAAGACAGGTTGGAGCTCGATCTGCCTTGTTTGCAGAAATGGCCGTAATGAAACAGTACAACATAAGGCGCCATTACGAGACACAACACTGTGACAAATATGGAGAGTTGGATAGACAGCAGAGGCAACAGAAAGAGATGAAGAAGGGCCTGGAAGCACAGCAGTCTATGTTTATAAGGGCCAAATCACAAAGTGATAATGCAGTAAAAGCCATTTTCATCATGGCAGAAGAAATAGCTCAGTCAGGCTGCCTTTTTTCAGAAGGTGTTTTTCTGAAGCAGTGCATGCTTAAAGTTTGTGACACAGTGTGGCCAGAAAAAAGCAAGCATTCGCAAATGTCAGCCTTAGCAGAAATGTGGTGGCTGATCAGGTGGACGAGTTAGTAAGAGCAGCTCATTTAAAAACGAAATGACTTCACCTGCTGTTGATGCCAGCACTGTTGCTGCAGACACAGCTCAGTTGTCAAGTTTCACTTGTGGGGTGGACTCCAACTGATCGGTTACAGAAGACCTTCTGGGTGTAGCACTGGAAAAGATATTTTTAGTAATTGGAGAAACGTGTGAATGACATGAAGTTGCCATTGAGCAAACTCAGGGCACTGATGACAGATGGAATGCCTGAAATGTGCAGTTGATAGGGGTGGACTGGTAGGGAGAGTGCAAGAAAAAATGCAGGAGGAAAATTGCAACAATGTAAACACGTCAGAGTTGAAGGAGGAAAGATGGCTGTGTGATCCTGCAGGGACGCCATTGTCTGAACACTGACATGCATGATCATGTGAAAGCCTTGTGGGAAAATGAAATGCATCTACATAACCTGGGTCTTTTTCCATCCTGCCAAGCAAGCAAACTACCACAGCTTGCCTGAGTAAACATTATATTATCGAACTGGCAGAAATGGAGCCAAAAAATTAATGAACTTACAGCAAAAGGAAAAAATGCCAGGTGTGTAGTTGAAGCCAATAGGTAGGTTTAAAAGACTTACGTCCTGGGGACATTTAAAGAGGTTTAGCAGTTATCTGTAGCTAATGTAGCCTATTGCTACATTTCATATATATTATATATATATATATATATATATAAAACTTTCTTTATTTCAAGTATTCATGTAATATTTCAAGCTCTATTATTTTGCTGTTACAGTTCATATTTTGAATAAACAAGGCCCAATTCGGGTCACAGCATTTTCTGACCCATGGGCTTGTTGATTTTTTTAACATTGGCCTTTCAGTGTTTGAGTTTGATATTTCTTTTGTAAAGTCTCTAAAACTCCATAGCTGGTGTTATTCGATCATTTTAAACTTATAGTATGTACCCACCTCCGCTCAGCCTGCAAGTGTTTTAGCAGATATAGTTGTAGTTCTTTTTTTAGTTTATTTTTGTTGTTTTCTTGGTTGATTTATTATTATTATTATGTTTATCGGTTGATTCGACATATTTTTAGTCATTTTGCTATTTCATTATTACTGTTGTTTTCAAATGGTATTTTGATTTTCTTTTTTTTTAGTGTACCTAGATGTTTTATTTATTTTTATTACTAATTTGCTTAATTGTGTGATTTGTTTCAATTTGTTAATCTTACTTGCATTAAAGTTTCCTAATTGTTTATTTGTCTTTATTTGTAATGTTCACTCCCCACTCTGTAGAGTCTATATATGGAAACTAAGCTGCAAAAACAGCCTGTATTGAATTCATTGTTACTCTGATGTTACAAAAAAAAACAACACCTTTACATATATTCACTGACTCAGTCTACAGACGTTTAGCCACACCCACTCACACTGAAGTTATAAGGAGCGTTTCAGCCTGCATGGCTTTTTGAATGAAGCACAATACAGGGCAGCCAGTCAGAACAGAGATTATTTAATTATATTACTTTTAAAGACAACATAAAACTAATGCAAACTTAAGGCACTAACTGACTTTTTAATTGTGCAAATGTGATTTTTGGCTGAACAGTTTAGAATACTTTTTAAAGTGAATGTTTAGGGTGCATATAGGTGTTATGACTGTTAATACAATATGCGGTGTATGTGACATGCTTGATTATTTAATTCTGCAAATGTGAAATTGTTCCTGGTGCTTATTTTCATGGCTTATCTTTGGAAAAGCATATGTAACTGTTTGCCAGAGTACAGCAGGAGGTCTGTACTGTTTGTGAACATTTGTTTTAGGAAGCTGACGGAAGAGACTTTTTTGTAAATGAAAGCAAGTCCATTGAGCTCTTCTGGCCTTCTCGCTGAAAATGTATCATTATTCTGTAGGCCTAATGCTGTTTTTCATGGAATCCCCTTTTGAGGTTTATTTGGAAAAAAGTCGGTGTTACTCACTGGAGAGCTGGATGATAACTAGACGACGACTGATCTGACTCATTGAACAGACTCCTTCGTAAGAATTCCTATCACTAGTACATATAAAACAAAACTACAGCAAGTGAATCAGCAAGAAGAAAGCTGCAATTCTGAGGCAAAAAACTAATGAACAGAGTTGACCCTAAAACACGATGTTGATCAAAAACACATAGAGACTATTAGAATGTTTAAGTCAAATTACATTCAATGAAGTTATTTTCAGCTTTGTTACACTTGGTCATACACACTCTACTAGACTAAAGGAGGGGGGTCCTTTGATGTGTGTTCACATGCTATTTATCTTACTGTTTGCAGCACTACTTTATACAAAATTATGAGCAGCTGTTTTAGAAGAATTTAATTAAACATTTCATAGACTTTAGTTCACTAGTCTATGATTTGAACAGTAAATATCCACCACCAGACACTCTTAAACACAGCTGCTGTCTCAAAAAAAGCTGACCATCCACACATAGAACAAGGGTGTGTCTGAGTGAATGTGGTATTTTAGTAGAGGAGTGGTCTAGGAAAAAAGAGAAGAACATGGCAGCTGTGGAAGGTTGGGTGTGTACAAGATATACAACCCTATTTACAAACAGTTGGGATGCTGTGCAGAATATAAATAAAAATAGAATGCAACGATATGCAAATCACATGAACCATATTTTAAAGGAAAATACTACAAAGACAACATATCAGATGTTGAAACTGAGACATTTTATTGTTTTTTTGAAAAATATGTGCCCATTTTGAATTTGATGCCAACAACATGGGGGCATGTTTACCACTGTGCTACATCACCTCTTCTTTTAACAACACTCTAAGTGTTTGGGAACTGAGGAGATCAACTACTGTGGTTTTGAGTGAAATGTTTCCTCATTCTTGTTTGAAATAAGATTTAAGCTGCTCAACAGTTCAGGGTCTCCTTTGTTGTATTTTTAATTTCATAATACACCAAACGTTTTCAGTGGTGACAGGTTTGGACTGAAGGCAGGCCAGTTTAGCACCTGGACTCTTTTAATACAGAGCAATGGTATTGTAATACATGCAGAATGTGGTTTGGCATCATCTTGCTGACATAAGCAAGGCCTTCCCTGAAAAAGACATTGTCTGGATGGCAGCATATGTTGCCAAAAGCTGTATATATCATTCAGCATTAATGGTGCCTTCACAGATGTGCACATCACCCATGCCATGTGCACTAATGCACCCCTATACCATCATGAATGCTGGCTTTTCAACTGTGCACTGATAACAAGCTGAGTGGTCTTTAGCCCAGAGGACACAGTGTCCATGATTTCAAATGATGATTTGTCGGACCACAGGACACTTTTCCACTTCGCCTCAGTTTATCTTAAATGAGCTCGGGCCCAGAGAAGGCGGCAGCATTCCTGGATCATGTTTATATATGGTTTCTTCTTTGCGTTTTATAGTTTTAACTTGCATTTGTGGATGCAGTGACAAACAGTTTTCACAGACAGTGTTTCTCAGAAGTGTTTCTGAGCCCTTGTAGTGATTTCTACTACAGAATCATGTCTGTTTTTTAATGCAGTGCTGCCTGAGGGCCCAAATATCACAGCCAGCAAATACTGGTTTTTGGCCTGGTCTCTTACATACAGAGATTTCTCCAGATTCTCTGAATCTTTTAATGTTATTTTGTACTGTAGATGATAAAAAGCAAAAGTTCTTTGCTATTTTATGTTGAGAAACGTTATTCTTGAATTGTTACACTATTTGCCTGTGCAGTCTTTCACAGAGTGGTGAACCCCTCCTCATCTTTATTTCGGAAAGACTCAGCCTCTCTGGGATGCTTTTTTATACTCATATCATGCTACTGACCTGTTGCCAATCAACCACCAGGTGATTTTTTTTAGCATTACACAACTTTACCAGTCTTTTGTTGCCCCCGTCCCAACTTTTTTGGAATGTGTTGTTGGCATCAAATTCTAAATATGCAAATATTTTTCAAAAAATAATAACATTTCTCAGGTTTGACATTGGATATGTTGTCTTTGTCAAATGTACTCAATGAACTAAGATGTGTTTGGTGTCGGAGGTTTGCTTCTTTATTTTTGTGCAGGAGCTATGATGCTAATGTAGCTAATACGTAATGAAAGCTTATGGTCACTAGTTTCATCATGTACCATAAACCATATTTCAAGATGTTAGTCCTCCTAATGTAGTTCCTGATATTGTATGTTACCTAAACATGGACAAAAGTGCACTGCATAGCTAAAACAAAGATTATTAAGATAATGCTGAGCGCTAATGGAAGAGCAGGTGTGCAGCTTGTGCTCACAGCACGATTACTGTTTTTTTTCCCCACATTTCAACCATCAGCAGAAAGATCAGACTTTGACTGATTGCTGTCGATTGCTGTATCCTAAGTCTGCTGTCTTAACAAAAACACAAGCAACAATGATAATGGAGTTCTTTGGAGGTCTTAGATTTTCTCCTGACTAATGAACGAGTCAGTATCTGTGCATCCACTGCATTAAAGTGGCGAGACTTCCAGCCAGTCTCTTAATTGGATGTAGGATGCAAATGCTGTTTACTGTTGATGATAACAGTACAAACAAGCAAACGCAAATGATGGTAACTAACAAACTACATGAACAGAATGAGTACAGTAACTGGAGAACTAACTGAAAATTGGAACAGGAACCACCTGCTAGCGCTAAAAAAAATGCAAAAACTAGGCTGCACATGCCAACAGCAAAAAGGGGCCAAACCGAATTAAGTAAAATATATCGCTGCAAAATTGCTTCTATATTTGAATAGATGTATCTCATGCTGATAACTCTACCGAGGAAGTGCCTGGTTTATAATTGTATCATATGCACTTTTCACTGACCACTGAGTCCCAGAATCTCTTGAAGTATGTTATTCCATTACGTACAGTCTGAAAGCCTTCCAAGGTAAAAGACTGAAGACAGAGGAATACCTTAACATACACTGTGCAGATACGGTCTTTCCCAAACTGGTCTATCACCACTACCACTTCATTATGAGTGCCTTTGCTACACTCCAGTGGACACAGGAAGCTACTGTCAACATTTGTATATAAAAACAAGGAAAAACCTACTTTACTTTCAAGGTAAATCAGTGGAACCAGACTTTTCTTATTATTGTTATGTTTTTTAGTATTATTTTTAAGTATCGTCAAGTCTGTTATGACTCCCGGCGATCATATGACTACTGTTTCTCTAGAATATCCTGTTTTCTATTTGGGTCTTCATGACATCTCTTATTGTGTTTGTCCATCTTGTTGCCAGTCAACCTCTTCCTCTTTTACTTTCAGCTGTCCCAAGCAATATTGTCTTTTCCTATGAATTGGTCTTCTCATATGTCTAAAATAAGATCTTCAGTTTGGTTATCTGAGCTTTGAGTGAGAGGAGAGGGTTGATTTGATTGAGAATCAGTTTGTTTTCTTTGCTGTCCAAGTTACTCAAACGCCTTTACCAGCACAAAAGTTCAAAGACATAAATATTTTTCCTGTTCTTTGTTTATAGTCCAGCTTGCAGTTCCATAAACAACGAAAGACAAGACCACAGCCTGGACAATTCTGATCTTTGTATGTAGAGAAACATCACTACTTTTGGCATATTTCTTGGCAACTGGATCCTTTGTTGTCAATAAATGATCCAAGTAGGCAAAGGCTATCACAATTCCACACCTGCTTCAACAATGGTAAAGTACGTGCTCTTTCTCATTGTCAAAACCTTTGTTTTCTTCATTTTAGCTGAAGTCTCATCTTCTTACTCTGTTCTTGAACTTTCCTTGTAAGGGCCTTCAGATCATCCAGATTTTGCACAATGTGTGCTTCATCCATTATCTTTGGAATGAGTTAGAGTGGCATTTGTGATCCAAAACATCAGTACCTGACCTCAGTAATGCTCTCGTGACATTTTATAAACTTTTAATTTTGAATCTGTCCAGTCCAGACCAGCCTCATTGGCTCAGTAATGGGGCTTAAGTGTTCCACATGACTGGAGTATGCAAAAATACATTTTTGTGTAGATCCTCTTTTGCATGTTTGTCACACTTAAATGTTTCAGATCACTAAACAAATTTAAATATTAGACAAAGATAAAACAAGTAAACAGAAAATGCAGTTTATAAATAAAGGTGTTTATTATTAAGGGAAAAAGAAATCCAAACCTACAGGGCCCTGTGTGAAAAAGTGATTGCCCCCCCCCCTTAAAACATTAATTAGCTGTGGTTTATCACATTTTTGGAAAGCTAAGTTCAATTTCCCTAGCCACGCCCCGGCCTGATTACTGCCACACCTGTTCTCAATCAAGAAATTACTTAAATAGGACCTGCCTGACAAAGTGAAGTAAACCAAAAGATCCTCAAAAGCTAGACATCATGCTGCAATCCAAAGAAATTCAGGAACAAATGAGAAACAAAGTAATTGAGATCTATCAGTCTGGAAAAGGTTATAAAGCCATTTCTAAAGCTTTGGGACTCCAAAACACACTCTACTGTGGCAGAGTTCCAAGACGAAAACCACTGCTGAGCAAAAAGATGGTCCCCAAGACTTTTGGGAGAATATTCTGTGGACTGACGAGACAAAAGTTGAACTTTTTGGAAGGTGTATGTCCCATTACATCTGGCGTAGAAGTAACACAGCATTTCAGAAAAGGAACATCATACCAACAGTAAAATATGGTGGTGGTAGTGTGATGGTCTGGGATCTATGGAACCATGAATTCTCCTGTCTACCAAAAAATCCTGAAGGAGAATGTCCGGCCATTTGTTTGTGACCTCAAGCTGAAGCACACTTGGGTTCTGCAGCAGGACAATGATCCAAAACACACCAGCAAGTCCACCTCTGAATGGCTTAAGAAAAACAAAATTAAGACTTTGGAGTGGCATAGTCCTGACCTGAATCCGATTGAGATGCTGTGGCATGACCTTAAAAAGGCGGTTCATGCTCGGAA
Source organism: Colossoma macropomum (assembly GCF_904425465.1). NCBI lineage: Eukaryota > Metazoa > Chordata > Actinopteri > Characiformes > Serrasalmidae > Colossoma > Colossoma macropomum. The sequence continues at coordinate 35,977,748 of NW_023494784.1, read as the reverse complement.
ACCCTCCAATGTGGCTGAATTACAGCATTTCTACAAATATGAGTGGCCCAAAATTCCTCCACAGCACTGTAAAAGACTGCTGCTAAGGGTGGCCCAACCAGTTATTAGGTTTAGGGGGCAATCACTTTTTCACACAGGGCCCTGTAGGTTTGGATTTCTTATTTTTTCTTTTTCCCTTAATAATAAAGATCTTCATTTATAAACTGCATTTTGTGTTTACTTGTGTTATCTTTGTCTAATATTTAAATTTGTTTGGTGATCTGAAACATTTAAGTGTGACAAACATGCAAAAGAAGAATAAATCAGGAAGGGGGCAAACACTTTTTCACACCACTGTATATCATTATACTATGTCAACTGACATTAACCACAACGCTGGATTAACATTAACCCAACCAACACAATCCTTCACTAACCAACAGCACCCTTTAGTATAAAGCATGAGCTCACCACAGGCACAGCTATTATTCAAGGAAGACTACACAAGTTAAAATCAGCCAGCTGAGAAAAAAACACAGCACACTTAAAAATCTGATCATTCTAGACTAAAGCATACTGCCATGGCAGGCGTGATAAATGTTTATGGAGCGTTTATGTCTTTTTTATTTATTTTTGGTTAAATTTTACTCGTGAAAATTAAATTCTAATTGGAAAAATAACATTTTTACTACTGAAAATAAAATCTTCACATGTGTAAACTGATTTCCAGATATCAAGAAAAATAGGAATAAAAGCTAAAATGGCTTGCCATAATGATTAGAGAAAAGCATACATTTAAAGTATGTTACAATATGTTATAATAGGCTGTCTCTCCCAAACCCAGCTAACAGGAAGCAGTAGGCTACTCATACAGTTAACAAAACAACCTAAAGTATCTGCTGTATCTTTCATAATTATGTTACATGATACTTTGCCATCACCGTGCTAGTTAACAGTGAACTGTCTCATGCTCAGTGTAGTTTATCACAAGTGGGTAACACAATACAACAGCTTTGAATTATCATTCGATTCTCATTTAATTGCTTGTTTAGCCAGCTTGTCACATCAGCCTAAACCGAGCAGCTACTGAACTAGACTAAAGAATGCTGACTTAGCTAGCAACATTACAAGTGGTCCAAATAAAAAACAAATTAAGGTTTGCTTTTTACAAACATAATCTATCAAAAACCCCCATAAACTCTCACATTTCTATCATAGCTATGTTATATGTTAGCCCACAGTATGTATGCTGCATACCTGAACTCATCTCAAGAAGTCAAAGTTACTCCAGACTAACAGAGCTTCTTGTACAGAGATTAATATAGTGGGCAGTTCAGTCTATGGCCAAACCACTGATGAACCAGTCACTGCTGATTGTGTAATCTTGTCACTGTTTCCAGACTGAATCTCATAAACCCATCTGAACCTTCTGAGGACCGTGGTGTCCTCATGCTTGTTACGGACATGACAGGCACTGATAACAAACTGAAACTTGATGTAATGGTGGACAGCAATGGTCACAAAGCAGTGACTGGAGGGCTGAGAAAATAAGGTGGACTTGATTAGTCATAATGCAGTGATGACATTAAAAAAACTCAGATTTATCTTTAAATAATGTGGCTTAATAAACATTTCCCCCATTTGACTGGTTAAGCCTGCGATCAATCTTGGTAAGCCCAGACCTACCTGGGTGTGCATGTGGCTACGACCCTCCGATTCTCCACCTCATGCCCCACTGAATCACTGTTTTGTACATGTGTCTATAGCGGCAAGTGACACTAAAATAAAGTTAAACTAAACTTTGTGACCAGTTTAAAAGTTCCATCAATTAACATATGAGGGTTTTTTGTTGACTGCACTAGAAGTGCTATATGTTGTAACATTTCTAAAATGGGTAGATCTTTGGTGACTTGCTGTAAATTATCTCCTGAATGTGTGAATTTTTTTGCCCTGTTTTGTCCTTAACTTATTTATTTATTGATTGGTTGACTGATTGATTGATTGCTGCCTGTGTTCACTCCTCCTTTCCCCTCTAGTTCTGGAGCCGTCGTGCTGCCTATTTGGGCTAATTTGTATTTGTGCAGTCTGGGCAGGACTGGGACAGATGTCCAGGCCGGGCACAAGACCACAAACATACTCACAGCTACTGTATCTGCATGATTAGGTGTTGATTATGGGTTTTTATATGTATGTTAACGGTAATACAATATATCACGCTCATTTCCACCTTTGCAAAGAAAAAAAGAAAACACAAAAGTTAATTATCAGTTGAAATGCATATATTGTTTTCTGAAGTATCTAGCACTATATAGCATCACCAAACAATGTATGAAATGTATACTATGCGGCTCAACTTTTACATCGTGGGATAAAAAAACTGTATGATTTATTAAAAAAATACATCTAAATCAGATCCACACTTGTTCCATATAACATATGCTTTTGAAACATCTATGAATGAGCGATTGTGCCGGAGCTGAAAAGCAATTTTTTTTTTCACGCTAATTGCAAGTATCAAGACAAATATTCTAAACAGTCACAAATAATCAAACTACTGCAAACCGATTGGCAAAACTGTACTTTTAAGAGTGTCTGTCTATATTTTGTGAATTTGGGCTGCACAGTGAAGCATCAAATGAGTATATTTAACTGCTAGTTAGCTAGGTAACGTTAAGATGCTGTAGGCTAAAACACAACTAAAGCAAACCTTATCTAACGAAATAGTTCTTACATGGCTGACCTGTCTCTACTTTGCTGAACAAATCAGAAATTTTTGAACACATAGCAGCTTCTTCTTTGAGTGTTTCTCTTTTTTTTATCCTTTCCCTCTCCGCACCACCTTTCCTCTTCTCCATTTCAACTTGCTAGCTTTATTGTATGTGTGAGAGCAGGTCACCACCTCTACAAACCACCTGCTGGGGAAATATCTGATATTTGCTTATGGCTGTTTGCCTTGCAAATTAGCTCATCATACAGAGTCAGACACACCTCAAGATGGAAATTGGACAAAAGATAATGCTGTGCAGTAGAAAGGTTAGGACAATACGTATGCAAAAGTTTTTTGCATTTGACAGACACTCTTAACCAGAACGACTTACAATTTAATCATTTTACACAGGTAGGCGACGGTAGTGTTAGGAGTCTTGCCCAAGGACCCTTATGGGTATAGTGTAGGGGGCTTGCCCAGGTGGAGGATTGAAACCCAGTCTACAGCATAGAGGGTAGCGGGGTCACCCACTACACTATACCAATGTGTTGAAAAGACTTACAGTGAGATGCTGATCTGGATTACTTACAGTGTGATCAGCTCCTGTCTAGAATAAAGTACTTTAATATATAAAAAAAACACTTTTCCTGACTTTTAATTTATTATTTTTAATTATTTACTTATTCATATTTATTTATTTTTTAATGTAATTATGTTTATACATTTTGGTTATATATTCAGTATATAAGTGTGCATACATGTAAATATGTTTGCACTCAAGTACAAAAAATAAAAAAAATTATTTGTATAGCATTTTTACTGACTTTGACAGCTTTACTGAAATTCAGTTTCACACACCAAGTGAGCAAACCAAGGGCGACAGCAGAAAGAAAACTGCCTGAGAGCAAGAGAAACACACCTTCCCACATTTTGACAAATATACTTTTTTAATCAGCAAAGCATTTTAAATTCTTATTAATCTGGAATTTTAAACAGGGAGACAGCGCTGTGGAACGGCTCCTCTTGGTTTTTCTCTCATTTTCATTTTTCTTTTCATGCTGCATGTTCTTTCATTTTACCTATTTTGCTTTTACAAACAGTACAGTGCAGTCATCCTTACACATGAGTTCTCTCTCTCTCTCCTTTAACAAACAGTTGTCTGTGTGCAGTCTCCAGGGCAGCGCAGATCATTAATCATTGTTGCTGAACTTACAGCGGTTAAACCGTCATTCCCACCACACACTGGTAAGACTGGACATGTGTTTCCTGCTGACGTGCAACTCATTGTTAAAAGCGTAGAGTGGCTTTTTTTTTAGGAATTCAAGATTGGTATGATATAACATTTCTTTTCTGTAAATACATGAATTTCTACCTTAAAAATAGTCATTTATTAAAGTAAGTTTACGTAAACTTAACTTCTCAATTTTTTTTACTCTCAATTTGTAAGATTTTACTCCATATATGGAAACTAAGCAAAAATAATCCATTTTGAATTTTTTGTTAAATATTTCGTTTTTACTCTAAAGTACAGATACAGCAGTAGATTGACTGAATGTCTGTCTTCATAAAGGCAGAATGTATCAAAGAAGGTACACCATCCACTCTTTGTCTGCAAAGTTAATTATTGCCTAAGCAGTTAAATAGATACTGGATACATTAGTGTCTCAGGAATTTGTGACACTTCAATTCACCAGTGTTCACTGCTGCTCACTATACATCATTATACTCAGTGAATATTCAGAAATAGGACTTGTATAAGCGTCTCTTATATAGCTTAATCTTCATATTGTGAATGTAAATGTACCAGTAGAGCAGGGTGTAACATGCTGTGTGTGTCGTGCATCATATCTAATCTATAATTAAGGACAGACCCTGTAATGAGAGTTAATTAGGTTACTGAGGCAACAGTGCGTCAGTGCGAGTAATCCAGTTAAACAATAGACAATCCAGTTCTTCATGGTTGTGAGACGCTTTGTTTTTGAAGCAAAAACAGAATTTCTAGCACAAAACTGCATTGACCTCTAGCCTCTATTGGTCTCATTCTGTTGCATAATTAATTACAATCAGCTTCATAAATGAACAGCAGAGAGGTCATTTCAGGGAAAGAGGAACTGTTTAAAACGTCTAACCGTTTAGCCTTGGGTTTGTCCCTCAACTTCTCCCACAGTTTGTTTTGTGAATAGCTTGTGTGAAAAGAACTTAAACTTGTTTTCAGCATTTGCTGAAAATGTGCTCAAACTGTCCCAGTATTAAAATGTGCCTTCAAATTAAGCCTATTATATCATTCTATTCTTAAGAAAATGTGTGGTTGAAAAAACAAGATGAAGTTATGCAAATATTTCAACTGAATTTCTACTGAACTTTTGTTTAGTAGAAAAACATATTCAGGGTTCAGTTATTCTGCGTGGGAACTGCAACAAAAACACAAATAAAACCAGTCTGAGCTGGATTTCAGCTTTGCTGAATGACAAGTATACACATCACAGACAGTTCAAACAAACTACAGTGTAGTCCGTCTCAGACTACAGGACATCATGAACCTGATCAGTACTATATGATTATGAATGAGTTTAGGTGCAGCATAAAGTGACCTTAAATTATATATTTGGTTTTAGCAGATTAAAGGTGCAGTGTTGGCGAGACCTCCATGAGATTTCTTGAGCACATGAAAGTTCAGAAGCAACCATTCTGAACATTTTAGGCGGTTAAACAGCTCAGTTTTCTCACCCAGGAAACTGTTGCCACGCCCTCTGAGAAGGCTCCTACACTAACACTGTCCCCTACTGGCTTAACAGAGTTACTGAACAGAAGAAAGGAAATAATGAATATACATTTAACAATAAGATTACAGGTTTATTCATGTAATTATTGGTACTAAATTGTAGATAAAATGATGTCGGCAACACAGCTGTTATTGCTGGTAATACAAGGTTAAATGCCCTCATTTGATAACTTTATGTTAATACAGAGCATCGTTTTCAGGATTGGCATTTGGCATACAGATATTTAGAAGTCTTTAATTTTGCAAACCTATAAATACAATTATTCAGTCAGTCTGGGAATACAAAGGTTTTCCAGAGATCACAAGACCATGGAAAAAGAAAGGGTACATAGATGAAAGTTTACATGGATTACATACCATTACTGAAATCAAGAATCTGTCTGTTCAAATAAACAGTAACTAACAACATAGACGTTCATCAGTTTTACCACACTTACACAGTAACATATGTTGTCTCTCTCTTCTTGTCATCTTTTTACCTTTTTGTGCAGTTTGAAAATGCCAGTTATCCTTTACTTTGTGTCAAAAATCTATAAGGAACGTGCCAACAGAAACAGTCCAAACTGATTTGGAAAAAAAATGCTATGTTAACGTTTTTCCTTCTGCTGTTAATTCAACATTTTGGAGATACAACAGCAACGATATACATTCATGAATAAAGAAAGTAGTAAGTGCAGACTACAACAGTAGGTTAGCAGGTAGCAATACTACATAAGAGAAAACAAAGCAGAATAAAATAAGGGTTAAATACAAAATCTGACTGTCGGGTATCACAGCATTGCTTATGTGCAATGTCTATTCATGCGTGTAACAGCATGAAGACTTTCGTTGCTAGAGTCTAGCTGTTTTAACCCTGAAGCGCCTGTCTGAGGGGAGGAGCTGAAATGGGTCATGACCTAGGTGTGATGTGTCAGTGATGATTTTGTCTGCACGCTTACTGGCTCTGGAGGTGTGCCAGGCAAGCAGGGAGAGTAGATTAATACCAGTAGCCCTTTCTGCAGACCCAATATTTATGAATTTTGCGTTTGGTGGAAGAGCTGCACCAGATTGTGATGGAGGTGGTGACGACAGACTCTATAATGGCTGTGTAGAACTGAACCAACAGCTCTTGAGGCAGTGTGAACTTCTTCAAGTGCCACATGAAGTAGTGCAGGGCTTTGTGCTGTGCGTGCACACGAGGACCATGAGGGTGTCCAGTGTCCCATTTCTCATTTTGGTGTTCAAACAGGTGCTCAGGAGTTTCCCTAATGTGTCTTACTGCAGCCTTTGGCAAGGACTGCATCAATCTCAAATCCTTGAGATACAGGTGTGGACCAACCAGAGAGAAGCGGTTTGTTTACAGCAATCTGACCAACATGATGGAGAAAATATTTAAGTGTGAGTAAAAATGCATTTATACGTAAATTCAGCTTGTCATTGAGCTGTATTATGGTTATAATCTAAACTGATCAAATGTAGATAAGTAAGTTAGCCTAAGAAAAACTGTACAACCAAAACACTGCATAAGCATTATTTAGGACTGGGCTATCAATGTCACACCTCAGGTCCCTTCAGGAGAAACAAAGCTGTCTGAGTTTGGTGTTTTAAACCAGGACCTGTCATTGTTGTATATAATGATGATGTAAGATGTGCTAGTGTATTCATCCGGATTATTGGCTGCATGCTCAAACACACTGTAATAAGTATGTTTCAGACAGTCCTGTAGCTTGTCCATTGCCTCATTTGTCCACTTCTTCACAGTGCTGACCCCAGATCAAGCAGATTTTAGCTTCTCCCTGTTGACTGGGACAATGATGTATATTTTTTCCAAAATGTTAAACTCAGCAAATAAATTAATAATAATATTATTATTATTATTATTATTATTATTATGTGTTACATTCTTAGGTTTGGAACGGACACCTCCCAGTGGAAAGCACCTGAAAAATTGTGATTGTGTATATATTTAGCGTATTGCTATCTTCATTAATGTATTCCATTAATACTTTTTTATTTAATGGCCACATAAGCCGTTTTTTTTTTTTATTTAATGGCCAAAAGGAACACCTACCTCACCTGCACCACTGCCCTTCCGAATGCTTTAAACAGCTTCTACACTAGTTTTTAAGCATCTAACACTGAGTCAGCAGTAAGGTGCTGTCTGTGAAAGGAGCTGAGAACCCTGCTTGAGGGTGAACCCACGTAAACCTGCAGGCCCGGACAACATTCCTGGGCATGTGCTGGAGGAATGTACCCACAAGCTAGTTACTGTTTTTATGGACATCTTCAACAACCCTGGAGCAGGCTGCTGTCCCAACATGCTTCAAATCAGCCACCATCATCCCAGTGCCAAAGAAGTCCTCTACCATGAGCCTTAATGACTACTGACCAGTTGCGCTAACCCCAATTCTCAAGAAGTGCTTCAAGCAGCTGATTATGGCACACATAAAACAATCCATTCCATCAACACTGGACCCCCACCAAAACACCTACAGGCAAAACGGCTCCACTGAGTACTGTGAGGATCCATTGCCATCCACCTGGCCTTATCACACTTGGACAACAACGACATTTATGTCAGAATGCTGTTTATCAACTTCAGCTCAGCATTCAACACCATTATACCTGAGAAGCTAGTCAGAAAACTCCACTCACTTGATCTAAGCTCATCTCTCATTAACTGGATTCGAGACTGTTTGAGTAACAGACCTCAGACAGTCAGGATCCAGAACAGATTATCACACTTCATTACAACTACACTGCCAAACATCAGAACAATCATACCTTCAAGTTTGCTGATGACACTACAGTTACACAGCACATCACTGACAGTCTCTCCTGGTCCCTGAACACCTCCTCCTTAGTGATTAAGGCACAACAGCGCCCCTACATCCTAAGGAGACTGAAGAGGGCTGGCCTGCAAACACCCATCCTCAACTGCTTCTACAAATTATCAGAAAGCTTCCTGACCTACAGCATCACTGTCTGGTATGGAAACTCCTCCATCTCAGACAGGAGAGCACTGCAGCGGGTTGTGAAGACTGCCCAGTCCGTCACTGGGTCAAGCTTCTCTGCCATTAAGGATATGTACTCCACTCCACACCCCAGACCAGTAGGCGGCGGTAAGCACTTAAAGTTGCTCTGCCGAGAAGATAGCGAAAGTGAAAGCAAGAGCCTGTTTGTTAAGCCAGTTAATAACTGCGACTTTTTTGTTCTTTTGTTCTTTTATTCTTTTGTTGTTTTGTTCTTTTATTCTTTTATTCTTTTGTTCTTTTGTGACTCACATTGTACGTTTAAATAGACCGTCGTGAACAAAGAAAGTGTGTGATTTATACCCTCACTGCGTTAAAACCCGTCGCGGCCGCGCCCTACAGACTGCTCTGTCAGCTCTGCTTATGGACACTGTACAGTACAGAATCAGATGGGGTGAATTCCTCTTTCCGATTTACGATCCAGTTTCAGGTGATACAGATACTGGGTCGGTGTGAACTCTACTGATGGCTGGAGTTTCTTGTCTGGATGAAAGTCCTCGAGATGAACGCGATGTGTTTCTTAACGCATCGTCCTCTGATGTGGGTGGTCTTACACATTCAGCTCTGCCACATAATTACAGGTGAGTCTCTAATTAACCCAAAAGGACCCGTGGTGATATTTGTGTCACAAACACTTTAAAAGGTCTGGAACGTTCCTTATACAGCTTTATCCTTCACTTTATCCTCCTGGTGTCCCTAAGTGTCCCTAACTTCCTGGATGCAGTCATATGACGGTTTATTTGTGTTGATGGGACCTCATTAACAAAATGGCGATGTGCTTGGTTAGTGCATGAGACCAAACCAGCTAGTTTTACAGGTGTGTTATTTCTTTCTACAGGTTTGTCCCATCCTATTTAACAGTTTTAATGGTTTAATAGCATGTCCTATATTACATATAACCCCTTCTGACCCCATTTCTAAAATAAAATAATGAAATATACGTTACAAAATTGTGTTGTGACATATGTTACATCAGTATTTTAAATGTAAAATAGTTGACTACAGAAGACGCCATGTGACCTCTTTGTCACAATAAGAAAAACATGAATTATCTGCTCAATTAATTTGACTGATTCTGTTATTTTGTATCATTATATTTTTGTTGCTCAATTTAAGGCGTATTTAAACAAATATAAACAAAAATAATGTCAGATCAAATTAGTAATAAAATGTAATATGAAACATTTTTTTGCATATCAATACTGAAATTACACCTTGGCTTTAGCTGAGACAGTTGGTAAACAAACAAACAAACAATTTTTCTACTGTCCTATCTTGACCCTGTTTCAATGTAATATTATTTACTTGTAATACAAATACCAAGAACTGATACAGTCTTCAGGATGCACTCAAGATCATCAGTGGAAATGACAGTGAGTTTTAGGGATGTGAAGATAGCTCAGATGAAGGCCCAGATTACACTCCCAGCAACAAAAACATGGAGAGTGATGAGTTCAAGTGGGTCTAATGATTGACCATAGTGAATCAAAATATTTAGATGGTGTACCTCAACCAAACATGAAGCCCAGACAGCAAAATTGAACCATTCAAGGGAAAAAAAAGGATTTTCTTGGTGAAAGAAAATTTTGAAATCCCCAATTGCACATTCAAAGGACAAGGTGTCACATCTCCATACTGTACTTCATACTCCACTGGAGTACTTTAGAAAATTCAAAACACCAGAAATGGTTCAGTTCAGGATAGATCACTTTGATGCATGTGGCGCAAGGTACAAAGACCACATGAGGTCGTGAAAGTGGCACCTCTACCTCTTCTAGCAAACCATCATGTTAGGCCATCTAGAGACAGTGTCACAGTTTTAGTCACAGACTGTGATTGTGCAAAGACTGGGGATCTTGCAGGGTCTTTTTAAGTATTTGCATCCAGATTTGGTGAACAGTATAGGAATTACAGCTATCTTCATACAAAAACCCAAAAGAGCCTCAAAAGTATGTGAACAAACTAAATTGTCATGTTTTGTACTCGATTGCAAATCCTTTGCATGGCATGACTGCCTAAAGTCTGGAACTCATAGACATGACCAGGGATGGGGGAGTAGCTAAGTAGCGCGCTACTTTTTGTAGCTATCTACAGATTTTAGTAGCTAATAGCTGTAGCCGCTACAGTTTTATGAAATGTAGCTAATAGCTGCAGCATCTACAAATTTTTGTGTAGCTATAGCAATAATTTTCTACAATTTTCGCTACAGGCTTCTGAACCATAGAATGAGGTCGTTAACTGGGCTGGTGGCAGTGTGTAAATCAGCTCGAGCAAACGCTCACGCGCTGATCACTCCTTACTAGCAGACTTAGCTCGGGGGTTTGGCAGATGTTAAGAAGAGCCACTTTGTCCTTTCAACAAAAATGAAACCACCTTTAGAGCCACAACATTTTATGTCTTTTGCTATCTTGGCTGTAAGTATATCTCTAATGTAAACGTAAACGCAGACTTACTTTGCTCTGCTTTAACCTTTAGCTCAGCTGTAGCCACTTCAGGGTCAGTGATGAGGATTTTGAGGCTGAAATGTTGCTAAAGTTTAGCAGGACTCTGAATGTCATGTCTGTACTTATCTTGCTGAAATGTTTCAATTGGAGCAGTTTTATTTACAGTTGACAGTTCTTCAAATCAAAATTCTCTGGTTTGTATTCGGTTATTTTTGGGAAGGAAAAACCTGGAATGATTGACTTTGCCTTTAGTTTTAATGTTTGTTGGATATCACGCCTTTGGTTGTGTAAGTTTGATTGTTGGTTACACTTTTTGGTGATCTTTTTGTATATTTGCAGCTTTTCAATTGTATGTTTCTGGCACACGGTTAAATGCAGTGTCTTGTTCACACTGTCAGTTGGGCTTGTTTGGTGTGTCAGGTGGAGATTCACAAACATTCTGACAATCGCACTTTGAAAGTAGCTAAAAAGTAGCCACTACTTTTTCTGGAAAAGTAGCTAAATTGTAGCTAGCTACAACTTTTGGGAAAGTAGCTTTCAAAGTAGCTAACTACATATTTTTCAGTAGCTATCCCAACCCGGACATGATCAGTTGCTAGATTTCTTCCCTGGTGATGCTCTGCCAGGCATTTACTGCAGGTGTCTTTAGTTCCTGCTTGTTCGTGGAGTATTTTACCTTCAGTTTTGCCTTCAGTAAGTGAAATACCTGCTTAAATGGATTGGTCAGGTGATTGACTTGGCCGTTGCAGAACCTCTACAAGCTGTAAGTCTGCATTGTAAATTATAAATTGTAAGCGCACCCTTTCTACCCCGTTTCTAAATCCTTCCCCTCCCCTCCCGCTAATACCCTGCATGTTGTCTCTCTGTTCCAGAGAATGAGGGAGAGCAGAAACTCAACAGGTTACATGCTCAGATTTAAGTCTTTGTTCTCTAAACATGCAACACAGAGGTTATCATGGTTGTGTGTTAAGTAGGGGTTGACCAATATGTTTTTCAGTGCCGATACCAATTACTAGTAACCAAGGACACTAATAACTGATATTTGGGTCCGATATTAATTTACCATAAATTTCATGTTTGTAGTGTGAAAGTTGACAAGAATGCAACTATGACTTACAACTTACAACTTACATTAAATGAATATTAGAACATTACAAAAATATAGAGTTTTGAGCTTTAGACATTATGGGCTGCAAAAGTAATTACTTAAACATTTTAAAGTTATCTTTAAACAGATAAAAATAAAAAAAGTTAAATTGCTCTCAGTTACGTTTAATAGTCAGTGATGTTTAAAAAAAAAAGAACTCCAAAAACGTTTTTAAAAAATTATACATAGGGATGGAGCTTGCCTTTTCTGTATATGGGCACAAGTGAGAGAGCCTAGATACAAACTAAAAGTGTTAACATGTTTATTTTCATTTTGTTCTCTAACCAAAAATGTGTTTCATGTGGTAACAAGCAGTTTGACAAGTTGAATGTATCACATTCTGTTTGACCCTTGAAAGTGCACTGCGTGTTTACATGGAAATGGCCCAATTGGCCTAAGCATAGTGGTGGAATCTTTGGAAGTAGCGTCTATTTTAACTGCAAAAACAGAAATGAAAATGACCAGAAATTGTGTATAACGTCTTTATGAAAGATAAATTATGATTTGACAAATAATTTGATGCTTTCTGGAGGCTTGTCTGCATAGTTGGCCACCCACTGCAGCTCCGCTGTAGACACACATATTCTGAACATATTTAAACTACTAATGAAGCAGTATAGGTCCACACACATGTTGGCTCCCGTGCACAGAAATTTCACATCAGACAAATGTGATGTTACAGGGAGGGCTCGAACTGCACATACGAGCCATGTTTGTTCAGCTACAGTGTACTTGTGCATCAGAACAATAACTGTGCAAAAACTATACTGATGATAGTTGTCATCAGAAGGCATGTGTGTGAAATTATATGACTGAGTGCATCGTGCTTTCTGCCAACTGTCTAGTCCAACATCAACATGCTCTAAACTTTCCTCCCGCTTAGGAGGCGAATGCAGGCACAGCTTTATTCCCGCATCTCTCACGAACACTGAAAAGCATATGATTGGATTTACTCTACACATGGTCCACAGGTTTACCAGTCCAATAGCACTACAGGAGGGAACATGGAGGCAGGTTACAGAAGCGTTGGTTGGTTGTACTCCATATTTTAAGCTATCTAGTAATGTGTGGGCGGGACATTGGGCCAGACACAGAAGGGTGTTTTTTTTATCGTGGTTAAGTCAGATATGCGCATACATAACAAAAATAGCTTTTATCAGCAAGGAAACAAGTTTAAGTGTCAGTTCCACTAATCTGAAATATGCTGAATATTGGCTTTGATTATTGGTCTGGCCAATAATCGGTCAACCCCTGGTGTAAAGCTGTTTAGTTATCAGACTGTGTTAGGTTCAAGCTCATTTACCAGTATCAACCTATATAATCATAATAAGCCATTTATGGGGAGTTATCCATAAAAAAAACACATTTTGAGGGCCCCTCCACATGGGAATGGACCATGCTCTGTTAGAGGTCAGTGTCAAGCAGGTTTAAATTTGAGACATAAAATAATCAGTAATTGTCATATGTGATATTAAAGACTTGGTGTCTTCCCTCCTTAATTCAGTTGACATTGTCTACACATAATCTCTCTCTAATGAAAATGAAGCATAATTCATTAATGTTCAAATGTTAATGTAATAAGCTTTTTTTATGTAGGTGCTTTTTCTTTGTATTCTTTTATTATTACAAAGTTAATTAAACTTTAGAATACATACATACATCATCTAAACCGCTTATCCTCCTGGGTCGCGGTGGGGTGCTGGAGCCTATCCCAGCTGTCATTGGGCAGAAGGCAGGATACACCCTGGACAGGTTGCCAGTCCATCACAGGGCAGACAGACATACACAATCATACACACCTTCACACCTAGGGGCAATTCAGCATGTCCAATTGGCCTGACTGCATGTCTTTGGACTGTGGGAGGAAACCCACGCAGACACGGGGAGAACAGGCAAACTCCACACAGAAAGGACCCCGGTCACCCGGCCGGGAATCGAACCCAGGCCCTTCTTGCTGTGAGGCGACTGTGCCGCCCTAACTTTAGAATTTATTTATTTATTTATTTATTTATTATTTTCTTACAGCTGTAAGCGTCATTGGTCTGGGTGCAACTGTTAAAGCAGGAGACGAAGCCACCTTGTTCTGTCAGCTGGTTGAGACAAATGAGAGACTAACACGGATTACTTGGCAAAAAAGGACACGAGAAACGCTCACAAATAAGAACTTTTTTATCATTAACTCAGACGGCAAAACAGAAAATATAAATGGATTAGGAGTCAGAACTGAATTCATTGGGAACATTCAAGAAACGACGGGCACAATTCTTCTAAAGAATGTTACATTATTAGATGAAGGAGTTTACACCTGCATCTTCAACATATTTCCAAGTGGACCATTTGAGACGGAGATTCATCTCAGTGTTCTAGGTAAGATTTATTATTTACAATTATTAAAAAGCTAAAGGAACAATACATTGTTTTTTAATTTTCAATTATGTTGTATGTTATTGGCTTGCTGGTGGTCACATTGATGAAGAAAATGCGTTCAGTAGCCAGAGGCTTGTGAAAAAATACAGCTCCACAAAAGCGCTCTAAAACAGGCCAGAGAACATTCCTGGAATGTTAGAGGCTACATAAGAAAATGTCCCTTATAAATTAAATTCATAGATGAATGTGCACTGATTTTTTTTAGCTTACTCTCCTTTTATCCTGAAGTGAAGTGAGCTTCTGGATATAACTGGGAATGAGTGGAAGAGCTGGCTATTAGTACATCAGCGTACCGACATTTCTGCTTTCCATTTATATCGTAGAGGGAATATGTGATGTGGGGAATCCACATATCTAGGTTGTTTCATCTGAAAGTCTGTGTTACCCTGATGTCACTCTCTAGTTAGTGGGTTTGGCTGTTGAAGAGAATCTTTCACTGAATTCCTAACAACGTGGCCAGTTTTTGTTTTAAAGGTGCAATAGGTCATATCTGTTTCACTATTACACACAGCCTAAAAATATGTGTTGAACGTGATGGAAAATAATAAAAAACATCATCAATACCAGTGGACCATATGTCTTAACAATAAAATCTCTGGTGCAGGTTTAAAATAGTTGAATAGGTTAATCTAGCATATAATAGAACAGCCAGGGTCCTACTGAAGTGATGTGAAATGTACAGGGATGCCCTCTTACCTGTTTGAAATCCCCAGGATTGTACAAATCTACTCATGGAACCTCTTGTAAACACAGTTAGAACACATGCTGGAAAAACCAAACAACTCTTGCAGGCAGGTTATTTAGTTTTTGCTATATATGGATGAGGCGATGGATCACAATTCAGCTGTTATTTTTCTTATATTTACATCTAGATATTAAACAACTTAGAGCATGGTATCTTTGGTGGCTGGCCATCCAATTTAGCTGAGCAAAATTATAGAAGCAGACAGTTTTTGAAAGTAAATTAAAGTAAATAACACTTGGTAATATTTGGTTGCAGGCAGCACGGTGGCACAGTGGGTAGCGCTGTCGCCTCACAGCAAGAATGGCCTGGGTTCGATTCCCGGCCGGGCGACCAGGGTCGTTTCTGTGTGGAGTTTGCCTGTTCTCCCCGTGTCTGTGTGGGTTTCCTCCGGGTACTCCGGTTTCCTCCCACAGTCCAAAGTCCAGGCTGATTGGACATGCTGAATTGCCCCTAGTGAGTGTGTGTGTGAATGTGTATGTCTGTCTGTCTGCCCTGCGATGGACTGGCGACCTGTCCAGGGTGTATCCTGCCTTCCGCCCAATGACAGCTGGGATAGGCTCCAGCACCCCACTGCGACTCAGAAGGCTAAGCGGTTTAGATGATGGATGGATATTTGGTTGCATATGCCTTGCTTGCTATATATGCATCAAGCCAGCAACCCACTGACATCACCAAGCTGTGGCATTCTTTTGTGTCTGGGCTTTTACCACATTTTCTTACAGTTGTTGTTTGTTTTGGGGGTTTCTCTCCTCAGTCTCCTCTTTAGGAGGTGAACTGCATGATTAATTGGAGTCTGTGATTGATCTGGCCAGTCTAGTCTTTTTTGAACAGTGGATTGTGATCCTTTCACCCCTGCCCTGTGGAGGTTGTTGGTGATGTCACTGACTGTTGATTTGGGTTTTTTCTTAACAGCTCTCACAATGTTTGTGCCATCAACTGCTCTTGTTTTCCTTGGCCCAACTGTTTGATGTCTGGTTGTTAGTTTCATTCTTTTTCGGGACATTCCAAATTGTTGTACTGGTGAAATCCAAATTCTTGTGCAATCGATTTTCCCTCTTTTCCCAGCTTAAAAATGGCAGCTGTTTTGTCCTCATGTTTTTAACAATACATACAGTCTTCACAGGTGACATTCAGAGCAATTAATTATCAGAACAATCAATCTAACATGGCACACCTGAACAACAAGAAACACCTTTTAGCCACATGTTCCAGTATTTTTACTCATTTGAAAATTTAGTGGGTTCAAACAAAATCTGCCATGTTCTAAATTGTTTAACACATTTAGATGTAAATACTAGAAAATAAAAGCTAAAATTCTGATCTATCATCTCATATTCATCTTTTGATCTCAAACCCCAAATCAGTGTATAGCAAAAGCAAAAAAATGGCCTTGCTGTTCCAATACTTTCAGAGAGACAGTAGATATCATTTACATACTGTTTGTGCTCTACCATGCACTGACATGTTTGTTTTCACTAATAGTTTCTCCTGTTGTTGGTGTGACCACTGATGTGATTCCTGTTGTTGGTGAGTCTGAAGTGACCTTGGCCACTTGCACTGCTGCTATAGCACGGCCTGCAGCAGTTGTGTCCTGGAGTCTGGGTGCTCTGAGCAACTCTGTAAAAGTACAGACCAACATTTCTGCAGACCCTGATGGATCCTTCACTGTCCAAAGCTTCCTGATTGGTGAAGCATCCAAAGATCTAAACCAGCAGAAGGTTCAGTGTTTGGTGAACCACACCAGCCTGAATGAGGAGCTGATACTGGACTACACTCTAATTATCCATTGTAAGTCACTGTCAGCAGCCAGACTGTCAGACACTCTAGTGCACATACTTAACATACCGTCATGTGTTGTATCTGGACAATGTGACAATGTGTATAAATGAACAATCTGTAACTTAATAATACCATCTATTCATATCAACACAACCTGAAACAGTTGTGTCATTGTTCATAAATATCCCAGAGGCACTAAATCAGTTTCTGTTGTTGGACAGGAATGGAATTTTTTGTAGACTAACAAAGTGTTTGATGACAGCGTTCATTGTCTTGTAATATCAGTAGACTTTGCAACACCAAATAGTTCATTTTTTTTTCCATTTGTCAGCATTTCAGAAGCTAAGAGCAAAAGTATGCAGAGGCAGGTCAAACTAAGATGATTATGTAATAAGTGTGTACCAAGAAACTCATGAAAGGCATTCAATTAAATAAAACTTTGTTTGCTCATGTAAACTCTTCAAGACTTAAGAACACAGAAAGCACAGAAACGCTCCATTGCATGTCTTGTAAACTGGCTATACAGCTTAGCATTCTGTCTTATTGTTAGCTCCCTATAATGTTTAATTTAGGAATAACCTTTTAATGTATCATGTTTTCAGACCATCTTTTCACTTGCAAATTTTTTGGATAGTTATTGTTTGCCTTTTTGTGCTCTTCTTCTCTCAGATCCTCCTCAGGTTGTGTCTATTATTCCAGTCAATGTTCCAACAACGTCCAAAGAATTTCAGTGTATAGTTGATGCCAATCCACAACCAACATTCACCTGGAGCAGGTAATCTGATCCTATTTAACACCCTGATGGTTGGGCAGCTGCAGCACTCACAGTGGACATCTGTTATAGACTAAATAATAGATGAAAAGCAGAAATAGCACCTGCTGCAGCTGAGCCTCTAGAGATAGTGTTCTCGTTTCTCCTTCATGAATAGAAGAGTCATTTTCATGTTTTGCTTTTCATGTTTTAGAGACTATTGCTATTATTGGTCTTATGCTTTTATTTCTTTTCAGTATGACTATTCTAAACATTATATTCAGAGCAAGATGAGCAAGGGTGGAATTCGAGTGGAATTCAGAGCATCTTTTTGCTGATTTTTACTGATTTGTTTTATGGAGGGGGCTTTTTTATCAGCCACATTAACTCTGCACATGCAGTACTTTTGTGCAAAGGAAGATTAACACATTACTATTTTTTGTACTAACAGGGAAAACAAGGTCCTTTCCAGCCCTGTTAATGCTGACAGGCTGATAATCCCACTGACCTCTGATAGTAATGGCTTGTATATCTGTAATGTTTCAAACCAGTATGGAAATGGCATAGGTACCCTTTATGTGAATGTTTCCAGAGGTGAGTCTCATTTGTACTGATGTAAAAATATACTATATATGATTTATCAGTCTTTGCTATAGAGAACTGAGAGATGTTCTTACAGGTCAGGTGCTTTGCAAAGTACTCTGTGTGATGGAAGTTCAGTCCAGAAGTAGGGCTGCAACAAACGACTAATTTGATAGTTGAATAATCTATCGATTACTGAAACGAATAATTCGATTGTTCCGATTATGAATCACTACATTACCAAATAACTTTTACGTAGCTATTCGTTTTTAAATTTAGCTTGAGGTTGTTTTATGCTTTTGCTGACTAAACAAAGACAATAAAGATGAATACCATTAAAAAATCACTGTTTTAGTGAACCTTCCTGTTAATACAAAAGGTAAAAAAAAAACTCCAATAGTTTTTCCCTGGCAAAATTTATAACCAAGGAGCAGCAACAAAATCAGTTTTCCTTTAATCAAGTAAATAAAAAAACAATCTAAATTTAAATGTTAAATTTAAACTGCAGTCTGTGATCTGTGCACTCTGCTGTCTGTCTACACTTTGCGGCAACTAAATTTTACAATCACAGGTCTTTATTGAAACGGAGGAAAGTCTGTATCTCTGCGTGCTCCTGTGAGAGTCTCGCTCTCCTCTGAGAGCGGATACTCCCGGCTGCAGAGGAGATGCGCTCTGATGAAGGGGAGGGGAAAGTGGCGGACGTTTGCGGCAAACTTGTTCTCTATGCCCTGTGTGTTCACAGAGTATGGGAGGCAAATCCAACCAAAAAAGAAATTAAAATTAAAACCATAAAATGAAAATGCAAACCTCTTTTTGCCATTTCTTTTTCCAAACGTCTGCGCAAATATCCTGCCAAAATTGAAAATGAAATGAAATGCCTACATTTGCAATTTCATTTTTCACATGAGCACGAGCCATTTGTGACAAAAATAAAAATAAATGCAAAACAGCTGTTTGGCATTTCATTTTAGTCGTTATTCTGGTTTTTCATGGCCAAATCTAAAATGAAAAAGCTAATAGAGAAAAGAAAATCCAAACTTCACTTTGGCTTTGGCTTTTCTCCATGAAGTGCAGAATATGTGTCAAAACTAAAATCAAAATGCAGTGTTCACGTTCTTATTTCTTTTTCACAGCAATGGGCTGCAGATCTGACAAAATTAAAATGAAAATGCAAAACTGATAAATCAACAGCAAAGTGACAGTTTGTGATTCAGTTTTCGGCGTCGACGCGCTTTAGGTGTCAGAATGAAAAGGCAAATGCAAACGAACATCAGCGCCACCTGCTGGACATTTACTTTACATTTTCCACTTTTCGATTTCGTTTTCAAACTGACCAACATGCAAATATATGTTAATTAGCACTAGGCGGGGCTACGGGGTACATTTTAGGACATCCTCAGACCTCCGAGTCAGAGCGGCATGATTCCTCAAGCTAAACGACTTTGAGTCTCGAGAAAAACCATCGTCATGACTCAGATCTGGTGAAACTGAACGTCAGCACAAACGCCGTCAGACCAGACGGCCTCAGAGAAAATGTATCAGACCAAACGCAGGCCTGGTCGAGCACATAGTGGTTCATATAACTTAGAAAACTATTATTTATCTCGATATAAATGCCAGTATAACATTTCCAGTTTTTTCTGACGGTGTTTGTTCTGATGTTCAGTTTCGCCAGATCTGAGTCATCACGATGGTTTTTCTCGAGACTCAAAGTCGTTTAGCTTGAGGAATGATGCCGTTCTGACTCGGAGGTCTGAGGATGTCCTAAAATGTACCCCGTAGCCCCGCCTAGTGCTAATTAACATATATTTGCATGTTGGTCAGTTTGAAAACGAAATCGAAAAGTGGAAAATGTTTGCATTTGCCTTTTCATTCTGACACCTAAAGCGCGTCCACACCGAAAACTGAATCACAAACTGTCACTTTGCTGTTGATTTATCAGTTTTGCATTTTCATTTTAATTTTGTCAGATCTGCAGCCGATTGCTGTGAAAAAGAAATACGAACGTGAACACTGCATTTTGATTTTAGTTTTGACACATATTCTGCACTTCATGGAGAAAAGCCAAAGCCAAAGTGAAGTTTGGATTTTCTTTTCTCTATTAGCTTTTTCATTTTAGATTTGGCCATGAAAAACCAGAATAACGACTAAAATGAAATGCCAAACAGCTGTTTTGCATTTATTTTTATTTTTGTCACAAATGGCTCGTGCTCATGTGAAAAATGAAATTGCAAATGTAGGCATTTCATTTCATTTTCAATTTTGGCAGGATATTTGCGCAGACGTTTGGAAAAAGAAATGGCAAAAAGAGGTTTGCATTTTCATTTTATGGTTTTAATTTTAATTTCTTTTTTGGCTGGATTTGCCTCCCATACACAGAGAACTACCTCCTTCAACTGTTAGCGAGTGGAGCTGAATGTTCGCGGAGAACAGAAACCTGTTTGGAAACGCCTCCTCTGTTCGCCCAATTTAAACGCACCGGCGGCCTCGACGCTAAGACGACGATGCAGTGTTTAAAACTGTAAACGTTATCTGGAAAGTGAACAGCGTCGCTGTGAATAACAGCTACTTGCTTCTCTGACCATTAACGATACCAGAGAACACACGTTTCAAAATACAAATGTATTTACAGCTCAGCTCAGAACCTGAAGTAGGACGGAATTTAACATTAACATTAGCTGACCAGCTCACTAGCACAACTATCGCCGCGTCCCAAACCACACACTTCTGTACTTCACTAGTGAGTGCACTTCTAATGCTATATGCGCTATCTTTACACACTACGATTTGGGACGCGGCGTATCTTACCGAGATGAATCGTCTTCATCCAGTGAGCCGAAGAGTTTCCTCTTCAGATGCTCCAGCATGGAGGATGTGCTCCCATAGCCAGCTAAGGTCGGCTTTACAAACAGCACAACTGACAACCTTTTTTCTGAGTTTAGCTCCGCATTTTTGAGGATTTTGTTCTTGAGGCTGCCATCGCGCTGTTAACTCTGCAGTAAGCGGTAATGAAACATTCCTAGTGAGCGCGAGAAATACGTGTAATGACATCACCAACTAATCGACTACTAAATTAGTAACTAATTTGGTCGTCGATTTTAATCGACTAAGTCGAATAATTGTTGCACCCCTATCCAGTAGTTCACGGTCATATGTATAGGCTTGATCAAGCTATGTGCCATTGACTGACATCAGAACCAGCTGTTAAAAAAAAACCTATATCTGTATTTAAGCCTGGAGAAACTTGAATTTTAGCCTTTGCAAGCAAACATGAGGATGCAGGTCGCAGTAACTTTATATTTGTGGGTGCTTATTAGCCACAAATACTAATTTGAGCTGAAAATACTGTCATCTGTTTTTAAAGTGTTAAAAAGAAACATGAGCTTTTTCTTACTTTTTGCTCTTACCCCTTTCTTCATCTCTTCATGTAGAATGCACCGCTGTCTGTTGGAGTTTGTTCATCATTCTTCTTGGTGTTACTGCTGTTTTTTTAATATGGAGATTTAACTTAACTGAGAGTTTAATGAAATGTCCTTCACAACTGAGAGACAGAATCTGGTGAGTTTGTTCATTTTCCAATATAAAGCACGAAGTGTAGAGTCTAATATGTCTAATTATTACGTTATTTAATAGTAATAGCATTTGTTTCTCTCAGGCTAACCTAAAATAAGCATCAAAATTCTTTTGTTAATAAAACACTCTAGAATGATTCTTAATTCAAGACCCAGCAAATAATAATAAAGAATTAATGAATAATAAATAAATGTGTCACTAATTTGAATACATCCACTCTAGGCGTCCTGGGCATGATCCTGTGTCTACAGGTGGTTCCACGTCACCCTCAAGCAATAGAAGCCAAAACCGCACAGACCGCAGTAAAAGCCAGTAAGACTGTGGGAGCTTGTCCAACTTTAATAACCTGGAGCTGGAACATCCCCACAGTTTTACTCCTGATCTGATGACCATCAGACAAGAGTGAAATGCAAGCGCTAAATGAGATAACAGACATGAGATCAACAGCTGTCATTCCTGTTTTCTTCCTCTCCGACGGGATCATACCTTGTCGTGGTGGAGAGGCTTTTACACTACCAGTCAAGAGTTTGGACACACCTATTCGTAGAGTCATTTTCCTCAATTTTTAAAATTTCCCCATTTTAGAAGAATGAAATAACACAAATGTAATTTTGCAGATAGCAGAAAAGTGTGAAATCAAACCATCTTCTACCGTCTTCTTATGGTTCTAAGTTAATTCAGTTCTTGATTTTGCTGTACACTCTTGATCATTCTCTAAAGCAGCTTCATGAACCACTTGAGATGATTTTCAAACAGGACTGACTTCTAAGCAGGCAACACTTTATGTTTTTCTTCCTGATATGTTAAATTTAGCAAATAAATAGTAATTGTGCATTAACTTGTGCAATTACTGTTTATTTGCAATAACATATTAGAAAAAATAACACATAAAATATGGTCTGTGCTCCAAAACAATTTAGAGCAGGAGGTGAGACTGCATCCCCGTCCCTCATGGCCACATGGTTAGCAGTTAGATGCCGTTGTTTTGAAGCGTCCCAAAGTCTGAACTTTGCCATTTGTTTTTAACAAAGTTTAAAATTTCATGTGCATTTAGGCCCAAGTCTTTAGATCAGAACATATTTAAGATGAAACATTCATAGTCAGTGTGGTGTGTCCAAACCTTTGACAGGTAGTGTTCCTCTTTAGCTTCTATTCACAGCAAGAGCTTCTCTGCCAAAATTAGAAGAAGCTGAGAGGAAACGAAATGGTCCCATATACTTCACTGGAGCGTTTCACTTCGGGACTCTCCACAGATTCATACATCTGTTACGTGTGTGCATCAGATAACAGCTTAGGTTCAACAGTGTCTAGGTTAGAAAAAATAAACTCTAAGCTTTGAGTCACTTCTAGTTCTGTGGAATAAAACAGCTAGGAGGATGTTGTCACTGTCATGTTTGCTCAGAGAAAAATATCCTTACTTTACTTTGTAAATAATTGTCCTTTGCTGTGAAAGTCGCTTAATGTGGAAACCCTTCTGACCCTGAGTGTTGCATGCTGATTTAGACATTCATGACTAGCAACTAATTCCTTGTTCCAATAGATTTCAACAGTCTGTCTGTGCTGAGACACAAGAGAGCAGTTTGTCATGCCAAAATGTTGAAAAATGAAAAAGTCATGAAAAAACATGCCTTCCATTGTTTTGCAGTGAGGCCAGTGAGAGACTTTATTAAGGTAAAAATATGACATTCCGACACACGTTCAGGACCTTCATCAGGTGAAAGGTACAAGGCAGATGAAGTAAATAGGCAGCTCAGTGCTAGAAAAAATATTTCACTGTTCTCAATGTCACCGTTCTGTGTTACCTCGACAGGCAAACTTGTTCCCATGTTGTCCACTGAGCAGAAAGTTATTTACCTACTCGATGACAACTTATCCTCATCTAACGTGAAACTGTCAGGCCTGGCATTAGCTTGTGTTTTAACCCAGAGTGGCTAAAAGATTCTTTTAAATGATTATAAATAAAATGACTTTGTATTTACTTCTGTGTCTGCCTCCTTTGTGCAACAGCAATTCTCAGAGTTGTATAAGATTCTCAATGGTCACCATTCAGAATGTAAACAGTACCTAACTAATTTAACTGACTGGTCTTTGTTTTTGTTTTTGTTTTTGGTCCCATGTCAGCTGGCTACATTCTCTCCATAAATATTAAAATATTCCTTCCTTCAAGCCTAAACACAGCATAATTAGTCATATCACTACATAAACGAGTGTCAACATTTCATGCATGTTTTGTGGTTTGTATGCAATGTTCAGCTTTTGACAACAGCAACTATAATAATTACACCAGTGTTCATTTGATTTAATGGAACAGGACAGTGATGAACTCAGTCAGGTCCTCTTTGAGAGAAAACAGTACCTGTAATGTTTAGGATCAAGTTAAGCCCCTGTAATGGTAACTGAACAGAAAGTGGTTATGTGAACAAGCCAGAGCCTTTTAGATGACATGGTAATTTACAGTCCCTGTTTGAGACCAAAACTATTGTGAAGTCTTGTGAAATTACGAGTAAAGTTGAGTAATGAAGCTTTCTGTTTTCATAACAGAACAGTTTAAAAAGAATGTATTTTGTACATGATGAGCTGCCAGCCATTCATGCTCAAAGCAAACGACATTGCCTGTAAGGTGTGAAAACTTTGTATGTCAGAGACTGAAACTGGTCTGAACATGTGTGAATGGTACAGTTTTAATCGGCCCACAGCAAGAAGGGCCTGGGTTTGATTCTGTGTGGAGTTTGTATGTTCTTCCTATGTATGTGTGGGTTTCCTCCCACAGTCCAAAGACATGCAATCAGGCCAACTGGACATGCTAAATCGCCCCTGGGTTTGAGTGTGTGTGTGAATGTATATGTCTGTCTGTCTACCCTGCGATGGACTGGCGACCTGTCCAGGGTGCATCATGCCTTCCGCCCAATGACAGCTGGGATAGGCTCCAGCTCCCCCCTGCGACCCAGAAGGATAAGCAACTTAGAAAGTGTGTGTGCGTGTGTGTGTGTGTGTGTGTATTTTGTCACATATTTTTATGCCTGTTAAGTGCAGAAATGAGAAATCCTTGTTCGAAATCATTTTAAATGTTCTAGCAGTATAAATCACTTGCTCTGATCTGATTTGAAGGTTTCACTTGTGACTCGACATCACATAGAACGGATGTGAACGGTGAACGGATCAGGATTGTTTATCCACTGTATTCTTACACCTCATGTTGCTCTGAGTGGCTTTTTTAAATGGTATAGTGAGGATAGCATAATGTTGGATTTTGATGTTAGCTCTAGATGAAAATGAATCATTTTAAGCTTGTAACAGGCACTTAACATATTCCTTACTTTGTATGCATCCGTTTTAAGTAAATATTTATATGAAACCCTGAACTCAAAGTTGGTCTTTTATCATCTGAGCACTAGTCTCTTTACTTAGCTTTCTGCTGATTTGCTAAGCCTATTCTAATGAGGGACAGAATATCCAGTTACATAGAATATAAAGTGTAAACCAGTATAAAATAGTCTGTTTGCAGCAACCAGGAGAAAGGGGTCTCTGCAGAATGGAAGTAGGTGTTTTTTAACCATTTGGGCATTTTGTCAATAACTTTACCCCTAAACATAACTGTGACTGGGCGGCCACTTGCTCTGTTCTGTAGAGACTTCTACTTGGCAAACAGTGATGTACAACTGACAACTTGTGGTTGGATTTTATGTGCACAGAGTTCAACAATACAAACTGGGCTTTTTCAGGCAGTGATCATGAAGCCACATTGTCCTTTGAAGCTCTGCATTTTTTGAGAGGTTTATGCTTTTAACATTCCCCTTCTTGCTGTTGTCTCAGCTTCATTTGCCTCTAGTGACATCCACATCCCTTACAACTTGTACAAAATGCAGCAACGTGCATCCTAACAAAAACAAAAAAGAGAGATCACATCACCCCCGTTTTGAAAGAACTGCACTGGCTGCCTGTATCATTCAGGATAGATTTCAAGGTTCTGCTACTAGTCTTTAAAGCTCAGAACAACCTAGCACCTGCTTACATCACAGAGTGTCTGTCTGTTTATGTTCCGGCACGTAATCTAAGATCTGCAGATAGTGGCCTTCTACAGTTACCCTCTGTAAAATACAGAAAACATGGAGAGACTTGTTCAGTTATACTGCTTCTAAACTGTGGAACTCAATTCCACCTTTTATTAGATGGTCAAGCTCAGTGCTCACTTTTAAGAAGCACCTAAAAACGTATCTCTTTAAATTAGCATTTAACTAAAACTGAATGTCTCCTGGTGTTTATCTTGTCATTTAATCTTCTTCATTTTCTTCTGATTCTAATTAAGTACTGATGATCGTTTCTATAACTATGTTTTATCGCCTGTCTGTAAAGCACTTTGAGCTGCCACTGGCATGAAAAGTGCTATATAAATAAAATTATTATTATTATTATTATTATTATTATTATTATTAATGGAACATAAAATGCCAAGTTAAATGCCAAATAAGCACATTTTGTGACATTGATTAACAAGTGCTGCTGAGACTTCGCTCTAAGAAGTGAAACTACAGTAGGGTTGCAAACAAAAAAGGGTCTCTCTCTCTCTCTCTCTCTCTCTCTCTCTCAACAAGCTAGCCAGCTAACGTGCTAATGTAATCTGTTCATGATTTATTTACCTTCTTAAAACAGTGAACAATGATTATAGATTTCACTCACTTCTGTGTCTGTTTGCCGACTGATCTAAAGCAAGTCTCATTTAAAAATAGACAAGTGGTTCTTTATTGCTGTTCACTTTGTGAGCAGCCATGTTGATTTGATGTTGTGTGCTGAGCTTGGAGTTGAAAACACCATCCCAACTTTCAGAGTAGGAATTCCCAGATGGGCCGTTTTATGATATTTCATGTCATTTCATTTCAAATCATGTTATGGATTAGTTGGCTTGATGACATTTCTGCTTTCTGTTTAAATCACATGATTGAAAGAGGTAAATACAGACAGTGGAGACTGCAGTACAGGATTACACAAGGATTAACTCAAAACATAAAAAACAATGACTAATATCATCTACAGAGAGGGTTTCCTGTACGATATGTATGATATGCATGGCTCGCAGGTGTGAATGATTAGAGAATATACACTGCATCCACAGCAGAAATGGTAAGACACTCATATCTTATTAAAACTGTAGTAAAACGTAAAAATTAGCACCTCACTGTCTGTATTCCACCTAATGCTGTTTTAGTTTAGCAAATAGAATAATCAGCGCTGACTGAAGGGATGAAACTGTGACCCCGTTTACACCTGGTCATTTTATGTGTCTGGAGTATCAGGATTATATCAGGATAAGGCCAAGCCACGTAAAAACACAAGTGTAAATGCACCCAACACGCATGGGTTGGGGACCAACGAAACAAAAACACTTAATAGCAATATGGACAGACACTACTGAGCAAAATAAACTGCAGATGAGTTAATAAACAATTGGTAATTGGTTGCAGCGTAACGAGTGGATTTGCATGTTCAGTTCCACACACCAAGCTTGGCTAAACCATACAGTGATCAGGGCTGCTTGCACACAGACCAGCATATTTTAGTCTTTTCTCCAGGTTAAAGCCTCATTCATTTTTACCATCCAGAGTTTCTTGGGCATGACACGGATTACAAAACACATGACTTTAGAGGTCTATTGCTAACTATTATGCACAAAATTAGCAGCATAAACCAACAGCATTAAAAACAAGATGTTTATCAAAAACACATACTGACTATTAGAATAATTTTGAAAACACACATTCACTGAGGTTATTTTCAGCTTTGTTACACTTGGTCAAACCTACTCGACTAGAGTAAAGGAGGGGGTCCTATTGGCATGTATTTACGTGCTATCTTACTGTTTCCAGCACTTCTTTTATTTGTATGAAGTTACGTGAGGCTGTTCTAGAAGAATTTAATAAAACATTGCATAGACTTCAGTTCACTTAATCTATGATTTGAACAGTAAGTATCCACTACCACACACTCCTAAACACAGCTGCTGTTTACAAAAAAGCTACCCACCCAAACATAAAACAAGTGGATTCATGTTGACAACAACTTAAACAACTTTACACAAAGTTCTCTTTACCTCAAATGTACTCAGTGAACCAAGATGTGTTTGGTGTCAGAAGTTGCTTCTTTAGTTTTGAGCAGAAACTATGATGCTGTGTAGCTTATAGTCACCAGTTTAACATCAAGAAAACAATGTGCCAAAAGTATTACTCACTCGACATGTCAAGTTGTTAAACTTCCTAATGTGGTTCCTGACATTGTATGTTATCTAAAACATGGACAAAAGTACACTGCATAGTGAAAACCAAGTCTCTAAGATAATACTGAGAGCTAACAGAAGGGCAGGTGTGCAGCTTGCACTCACAGCACCATTGCTGTTCCCCCACTTTTTCACCCATTCAGTCAGCAGAAAAACCTGACTGTCACTGACTGCTGTCAATTTGCTGTATTTTAAGTCTGCTGTCTTTCCACAAACACAAGCAACAATGATAATGGAGTTCTTAAATGTCTTACATTTTTCCTGACTACTGAGTAAGTTAGCATCTGTGCATGCATTGCACCAAAGAGGAAAGACTCCCGGCCAGTCTCTTAACTGGAAGTAATACTGGATGTAAGAGTTAAAATGCTGGTTACTGTTGATGATGACAGTACAAATGCAAATTACAGTAACCAGGGAAATAGGAACTGGAAATAAGTACAAGAACCACCTGCTTCTGTTAGCATAAACGATGTTCAGCAAACACATTGAATACACACATAAAGAACTAGGCTGTATGTGCTAACAGCAAAAAGAGGCCAAACTGAATAAAGTCGAGCTCTAGAGACGTGATTAAATGTATCTCTGCAAAATTGCATCAATATTTGAATGTGTTTCATTAATGCTGAGAACTCTACTGAGAACTATACTGCCTGGAGTCCCAGAATCTCTTGAAGTAGGTTATACTATTACATACAGTATGAAAGCCTTCCAAGGTGAAAGACCGGAGGAATACCTTAACGTCCACTATACAGCCTTTCCCAAACTCAGCCATCGCCACTACCACTTCATTATGAGTGCCTTACTCTCCGGCAGACACAGGAAGCTACTGTCAACATGGCTGCATAGAGATGAGCTGTGCTTTTCATCAATACAAATATTGCTTCATGCAAGCTAACACTGCTGTGCTTTGATTTGACATCATACTCCTCACAAATCAGCAAGCTTCATCAAACGTAGTAGTTTAGTTGCCTTGGCAGTAATAGCGTTCCTTTTAAGCAGTTGACATTATATAATAGAGTAAATAATAGTAAACTGACTTTCATGCAAGATCATTTCAATCCGCAGGAGGGTTAGCTTGCTTGTAGTGTGGATATACACTATATGAAAAAAAGTATTGGGACACCCCTCCTAATTATTGAATTTGATTGTGTTTCAGCCACACCTGTTGAGTGACTTTGGTGTGGAAGAACTTGACTGGCCCGCACAGAGTCCTGACCTCAACTCCATCAAACACATCTGGGATGAACTAGAATGGAAATTGCGTCCCTCTCGTCCAACATCAGTGTCTGACCTCACAAATGCTCTTCTGGATGAATGAGCAAAGATTCCTGCAGACACACTCCATAATCTAGTAGAAAGCTTCCCAGAAGAGTGGAAGCTGTTAGAGCTGCAAATGGAAGACCATCTCCATATTAATGTCTATGGATTTAGAATGAGATGCCATAAAAGCTCCTGTAGGTGTAGAGTGTAGGTGTCCCAATACTGCCAAACCACATTCTACATGTATTACAACAGCATGACCCCATTTAAAGAGTCCAGGTGCTAAACTGGCCTGCCTGCAGTCCAGACCTGTCACCACTGATAACATTTGGCACATTATAAAATGAAAAATACAACAAATCAGATCCCGAACTGTTGAGCAGCTGAAATTCTATGTTAAGCAAAAATAGGAAAACATTTCACTTTCAAAACTACAGCAGTGTCTCCTCAGCTCCCAAACGTTTACAGAGTGCTGTTAAAAGAAGAGGTGATGAAACACAGTGGTAAACGTGCCCCCATCCAACTTTTTTGGAATGTGTTGTTGGCATCAATTTAAAATGGGCATATATTTTTCAAAAAACAATAAAATTTCTCAGTTTCAACATTTCATTTGTTGTCTTTGTACTATTTTCAATGAAATATAGAGTTTAATTGATTTGCACATCATTGAATTTTGTTTTTATTTACATTTTGAACAACATCACAACTTTTTTGGAAATGAGGTTGTAAAATTAAATGTCTGAAAGATTATATTCTAAACCCACTTGAACAGTGCTACAAGGGAGATGTCAGATTTAGCCTGTATTCAGTGGCCTCTCTTCCCCATTTGTTCACCATGGTTTAAAATTCATGTGGAAATATTGTGAAAAATGTGTTTATGAAAGTAGAAAAATAGGACTGTTTGACTTAAGGCATGTGGTCTGTGGAATGGCCAGCTGCGCATGTTCTGAAGATGTACATACAAAGACTGCAGATAATGACAAAGATGAAACCTTTTTTCCTTCATTTATTTACTGTTTTTATTTATTTAACGAAAAGCAACATGGAGTTTTCATTCTGAAATGGCTTTTGACACCTATTGATTATTAGGAAGAAATATTACTAATATTTCACATGAGTGTGGCATCCTGCAGCGCCACATCTGGGCCAGGCACCAAGGTGGGTACTCAGCTGTAACTTTGTGCCATATGAGCCAGATTTGGCCCACACCTTTTCATTTAAATATGCTCACTTTACAGTGCGTGGGCCAGATCTTCTGTTAGTTCTACTTGCTTTACAATATATGGTCCTCATCTGTGCCACATCCACTAGTTCTTCTTGTTTTACAGTATATGGGCCAGATCTGGACAGAGAAAAACATCCTCATTGGACAGTTTCTCCCTTTCAACCCTTTTGTTTGCAACAAAAAACGTAATGAAATATGAGCATTACTACAATCCTGGACCTAAAAGCAGCTACTCATACAGGTAACGAGACAAAATAGAGCCTAATGTATCTGCTGATTTCTTAATAAAGTTAGCTACATGATGCTATACCACCAATATGCTGGTTAACAGTGAACTTTCTCATGCTGGTTGTGTTACGTGTAGGTAACAAAATACAGCTTCAATTTCTCATCTAATCACTAATATAGCCTACTGTGGAGCCTGTAGCCTAAACTGAGCAGCTACTGGAGCTGGACTAAAACATGCTGATTTAGCCAGCAACATTACGAGCAATCAAAACAAAATTGAAATATAGGGTTTGAATTTTACAACATTAATGTGTTCATTGCGCTCATAAATTCTTAGCTAGCCACATTTTTACCATAGTGATGTTATATGTGAGCTTACAGCATGTGTGCTGCACACCTGAACATCTCTAGAAGTCAGAGTTACTCTGGTTCTCCGGGCAGCGCAGCCCAGTACGCCCAGAGATAAACAGAGCGGCCAGTTAAATCTACGGCCGAACCACAGCTGTTCTGAGGTCAGCTGAGATCCTCTCACTGCTCACTGTGTAGTTTCGCCGCTTTTTTCCAAACTGAATTTCAAAAACCCTTCAGAAACTTCCCAGGACCTCAGAGTCCCAACGGTAGTCACGAACATCAGGGCGCTGATTACTGAGGAAGGTTGCCAATAGCGACGGTTGCTAAGCGGTTATTGGAGGTTCCCCACTGCAATGAAGTGAGCAGTGAGTGGAAGCAGTGTTTCTAATAAAGTGGACAGGGACTGTATTAGCAGACAGTGCAGAGACTCGGCTCCTGTTCGAAGGCAAATGAATCATCGGATGATCGATTAATTGAACCGAACGGTTCGTTCGTAGGAACAGAATCAGTGAAGTGAACCGAGCTCTCCAGCGCGGTCAGTGCGGGTACATCACCACCTAACGTCCGATCGAGGAACTGCACTGGCTTTCTTTTTTTGGGAAACTGGGTTTTATTCACTTCCCATTATTTAAATTCACGACTTTGTGTTTACATTTATGAGCCTGAGGCTTTTCTGAAGGATTTTGTTATTTAGTTTTAAAACTGTTGGCTTAAAATGAACTCCGTGTACAGGCCTACAGCAGGACCCCCGTAGTGTTCAGGCTGGACTCGCACGTTTGTTTTTTTTAAAAGCACGTCTTTAATAGAGCCGAACATGTTTGAAGTGCAAATTGTCATTCTTTAGTTTAGAACTGGAGCTGATAGGCTAACACTGAAGTCAGTTGTCACCCACACTTTTTAAAAAGATGGTTCTTCACACGTTCTTTATTAAAGACATGGTTCTATATAGAACCATTTGCATGCTTAAATGGTTCTTTGCAAGATGAAAATGTTCCTCAGACTAATGCAGAATATGCTGTACTTGTTTGCATATAGCACCAAAAAGTGTTCTGCTACTGTTGCAATCCCTTCTAATAGTAGAACAATTCTTGGTGCTATATACAATCAAACACAGCACATTCTGCATCCATCTGAAGAACATTTTCACCATGCGTTGAGTGTTGATGGTTCTATATAAAACCATTGTCTTTATTAAGAACCCCTGCAATAACAGCATATGTTATGTCTATTAATATGTGCCCAAAACCTTCTCTCAACACACCCAGACTACTCATTGTGGTTTAATACAAACTATGACTTAATATAAACTATAAAAATTCACCATAAAGATGAAAAGTGCCATTCTAAACTGCAGGTGTTACCATAAAGTTCATTCATTTTTATAGTTCAAATAAACTCATACTGTGTATTTAGATCAGTTCAGTTCAGTTCAGAATACTTAATTAGTCCCAAAAAGGGCAATTCATTTGTAGCTTTCTCGTCCATACACACGACTGTACATATATACACACACATACATACTTTAAAAAAAAACGTACATATGTCAGAGACACCAAATCCACATACATAGGTAAATGCATAAATAAATAAATCTATACACGGAGACAACGAATATAACAATCATTTAAAAAGACTATTATCCGCATTTAGTAGTTTGATAGCAGAAGGAATAAAAGACTTGGAATACCGATTTGTTCTACTGAGGGGCGTGAGGTAACGCTGACCTGACGGCATTACAGTAAATTCGCTGGACAAAATATGATCAGATTGAGTGATAATTCCTTTTGCTTTCTGAGCCACTTGTTTCTCCCACAGGGAGCCCAAGTCTCTCTGTTGGACTCCAATTATCTTTGAACAGATTTTACAACGCCCTTCAGGCTATTCTTGTCCCTCACCGACAGCCCACTGAACCAACAAATAAATGAGAAAGTTAAAACACTTTCAATAAATGACTTATAAAAACTACACAACACTGTATGACAAACATGAAAAGAATTCAGCTTACGCAGTAAGTGAGCTCTTTGTTGACCCTTCTTAACAACCAGCTCTGTAGTCGCTTCAAATTTAAGTTGGGAGTCAAATACTGTTCCTAAGTACTTATATGTGTCCACAATTTGTACCTCTTTTCCATGTATGACACTAGCTTTTGGTTCCTTTTTATTTTGCCTGAAATCAATGATTAATTCTTTAGTTTTTGACACAATAAGGTTAAGAAAGTTCTCATCACACCATGTAACAAAAGCAGGAAGAGCACAACCATGATCTGAACCTGAACCCTGAAGAAGAGACAATAATACAGTGTCATCAGAAAATTTTCTCTAGAAGTCCTGCAGCTGTCCGTGTAAATAATAAAAAGCAAAGGGGACAGGACACAACCCTGAGGGGCACCCGTATTTGAGACCATGGTGCTGGACATACGGCCATTCACCCGGACTTGCTGAATTCTATCGGCCAAAAAATCTAAAAGCAAAAGCTTCTTCTCCAGCAGATTTCCAATAAAAAAAGATCCTTTTCTTTTTATTTAGTATCGTTCTAAGCTCTTTTATTACCCAAGGTTTATTATTGGGATAAATAAGAACCTTTCTAGTTGGAATAGTGGTGTCAACGCAAAATGTAATGTAAGATGAGACCGTATCAGCTATTCATTAATATCATCACAAGCATCATAGAAACACGGCCAGTCTATCACACAAAGGAGTCTTCCTTTAAACCGTGCTGACTAGTGTCACTGTCATATATTAGGACCTGGGTGTGTTTTTAGGAGCCTGAGAGAAGTTTTGAACATTAGCAGAAATTAAACTGGTGACTTTGTGCTTGTTAGCTAGCTAGCTAGTTAGCAATGATACCCTGCAAACACAGTTACGTTGTGACAACGTACTGTTTTGGTGCTCTCACAACGTTGAAATGTAATTCCTCAGAAAGTTGTGACAACCTTGTCTGACAACTATCTCGGAGGTTGTGACAACATTGATGAGACGGCAAAAGTAATCAGTACTACGTTGTCTGTATGTTGTCACAACCTCCTCTCAAGGTCGTGCTGCTCCGCGAGATCCTAGTGCTGGTGTGATGCGGTCGCGCCGTGTCTGCCAAGGTAGGCTCAGCAAAATGGAGCAGCGCATAATTAGGGGTATACCAGTAAATAAAACCGCTGGGTGGGATATTCTGATAGGCTAAAACTCCTTATCCAAAAACACTACCCGTGTTAAAACTACGAGGCTGAATTTAGCTTCTTTTCTCGCAGCTTATTGTTTGAATATTCCCGTTCCACCTTAAATGGTGCAGCAGTGATATTAAGCTGAGTTTGTACTGGATTAGCCTGAGTGCGGGTACGTTTGTAGATATTTTCAAATCAAGCTAAAAGGAAAGATCATTCGTGTTTCAGTGAGCATCAGATGAAGAACAGAGAACTGCAGGGTTTTTTTTGTACAGGTTTACACGAACCTGTTAGCTTCTTATTCGCCAGCTTCTTCTTCGAGTCTTCCTCTTCCACCTTAAATGGTGCAGCAGTAACTTTCTGGTGCCTGAAGCTGCACTATTTAAGGTGGAACGGGAAAATTCGAACAAGAAGCTGGCGAATAAGAAGCTAACAGGTTCGTGTAAAACGGTACTAACGTTAATCTGTCATAAAGAAAAAAAAAAAAAACAACTACACGGATTAAGGAATGCTAACTTACCGAGCTACAAAACATTAACCATCATTGTAAATAAATAACTACTACATAAAGTTAAGATCCCCTGAATAGACTATTAAATGAAATAAGCTTAATATAAAACCGGAGGAGACACAATCACAGTTCTCACAATCTACAGGTTCTCTGTGTGTCACTAACCGCACGGCCATATCTACACATACACATCACACAAACATGAGCGTGGATCGCTGCGTTCCTTCCGTTATATAATCCTATCCCACTTTCTATGGGAGTGTAATTCTTGAAATAGAATAATTTTGGACAGTGTACTTCTTAAACTGATGCTCTGTAATGGTACTGAATGCAGTCCAGCAGCGATGTTGACCGCCCTAAAATGGCGGCGCCATTGACGTGCCTGCCCCCAACGCGGCATATAAGTATGTATATCTACGTGCTGGATTCACGAAAACTTTCTCGCAAAAAAGTATATTCCTGTCTTGATCGTACATCCTTTTATTCATGGTATTATTTATTTATGTTATTTGAAGAATCACTCATATCAGAGCCATCAGTCAACAACTCTGGGAGGAATCTTAGAAATCCATGAGTAGTTTTGTATGTCTGTACCTTTTTATGAACTTAAATATACTCGTACATAAATGTAACAGTGCTAGCAAACAACTGAATTAAAATGACTGACAAGTTTTACAGTTAACCAGAGGTGTGGACGGGAGTCATTTGACTTGGACTCTAGTCTGACTCGAATCACAAATTTGACGACTTGAGACTTGACTCAAGAACATCGAAAAAGACTTGCGACTCGACTTTGACATGAACACCAATGACTCGGACTTCAACGTTAAGACTCGAGAAAGTGGAAGAAACGTGGAGAGTCTGACTGCAGATGGCTACACAGGCGGTTACCTTTCATGTGAATGGATTCGTTTTCTGCCGTAAATTGAATAAACAGCAGCATCGTCAGATGTCTGTCACTGTGCTTATGCTCGGTTTATTTTATCTTGGAACACAAGCCAAGCGTTTAGAGCTCAACCTCGCCTCCATAAGCCAACAGCGTCAGGCCGTAAATCTCATTTGTCGGTCCACCTCTCTTCCGAGACCTATCTCATCACCGAGTCCGGGAAATGATGTCACATTATTTTTGAAAGTCACATGATTATGATGGCGGACTGCCCAGTGTACGAAGCTATACAGCAAGCGAAAATAGTGGTAAAGTAAATAAACTCTTTATATTTTTGCAAAACAGCTTTCTTTTTCGTATTTTTGATACAATTCTGTGGTATATTTAGATGTACACTAAACTTAAGTCACAAATATATATTCATGGAATTTTAATATCAATATGGTTGATTACCGTGGATTTTGTTGGAAAAATTGATGAAAAATTAATTCACAGCCACACACTGATAACATGCTGTCGTTAAAAGGCTTTAGTATTGATGACTTTTTCAGTGTTATGGCTTTAAATTACGACAGGCAAACAAAACCACAGAAAGTGTGCGAGCTTGTAAGCTCACAAAAGCGCTTTCAGCTTCGCAAAACCCTTAAGAATTTCGTTTTGCAAGAAGTATGCTGAGGCCTTTACTTGTGACTTGCAACATAGGGACTTGTTACCACCTCTGCAGTTAACTGTTCTTGCTTGCATGATATCTAAATGTGTTACCTTTCTAACTCTGCCCAAGGATCTTTTGGAAGTGAAATCTGGACGGGGATGTGAGACTGGGCTTCACCTCGGCACTGACTCTGGTGGTTATTTTCAGAACACGGCACATTCAAAAATGCTTCAGGGCACAAGAACTAATGCTGTTTATGCTTTTTATTTGGTGAAAATGAAAAATAGACAAAGACTCAGGAAATTCACAGTGGTACCACGTGCCGAGATGGGAGGCATCCGAAGCAGAAGACTCGTCTCAGGAAGCTGGAGATACGAGTACGGAGCTTCTTCCACTTCTTCTTTGCTCTGGTTGTGGTGGAATCTGTAGTACCTACAGAGAAAAAGAATGAGAAGAACATCAGTTCAGAGCACTTGGAAAATCTGGACAAAGACCATCAGGAAATCTCAAGAGGAACTGAGTGACTCACCATCAGGGCAGGCAGGAACCTCCAGGTCTTCGTTATTCTCCACCTCAGAGTCCTCAGAGGCTTCAGTCACCTGGAAGACACATTGTATTAAGTCAGTAAAACAACATACGAGACTAAGCATTACATTATTACAGGAAATACAGAATCAGTTCAGTCTGTTTACCTGAACAGCAAGGATGGAGCTTGACGAATCAGGCCAACCTTCCAGAGGAGATTCTGCACCTTTCATGTTCAGATTCCTGATGGGTCTTTTCACGAGGCTGTACCTGTAGGTTTGGAAGCCGGTGAGGATCTCAGAGCACTCATCATCACTCAGATCAGTCGCATCAGGAGATCCATCAAGTTCTCAGATCAGTTCCTCCAACTCTGATGGACTCCGTTGACTGAGGACGGTGCTGCAGACCTCTTGCACCTCAGGCTCCCCCTGTGATCCTTCCTCAAGGGCGTCAGTGTCCGGGGACATTCTTGCTGCTTTACAGCAGGCCACGGTGTAGTCACCAAATGCAGTCAGGACGGTGTTGGAGATGTAGCTGATTGTCCTCTGGTCGACACAAGATGCTTCCATTATCCAGCGCTTGTCCAAAAGGTCTTCAAGCACTGCACTGACAGTATAAGAGACCGCATCGATTTCGTCAGGGAAGAATCTCCACTTCCTCCATCAAACGATCCACCAGACGCTCATAAAGGAAAAGCTTGGGGACTCCAGCCATCTGACCAGCTTTAGGATCCCAAAGCAAAGTCTTCTCCTCATCCTCTGAGGACAACTGTTCATGCTCAGGCTCTGGAGTTTCATTTCCCAAAAGCCGAGCACCGAACAGAGCTTCGAGGGTTGGGAAGGTCGAACGTCACTCCCGGGGTCCTGTGAAAGATTAAGGCTTGGCTTTAGTCTTGAGTGTAAACTAATGGCTTAAATAATCTCTTAAATCAGTAAAACATGCACCAAGAGCCTGAACAACACTCACTTTTCTGTCTGCACAGCAAATGGTGGAGGGGGTTCATCATGCACGTCCAGGCCAAGTTTCTCCATCCAGTTATCTGGTGTTTGAATTCACACAAAGACAAAGATCAGACAAAGATCAGATCAGTGAACACAGTGTTAACCTCAGAACTTCTGTCTAAAAATGGACTCAAATCAGTTTATTTTGCCCACTTGAAACTGAAATATGCTGGAAAGCTGTTCCCAATTAAAATAATAATAAACTCAATTTCACCTCTTACCTTTCATGGGCTGAGCTGGTGGTGAGCTGCCTCTGATTGGAGGCAGAAAGCTGGAAGACTTTAGAGCCACATCCACACACATTCTCCATTTGGAGTGGGAGGTGAGGTGGATGCATTCTTTAAAGATTTGTTCATTTAATTCAAATAATAAATAATTAAAATAATAAATAATTAAAATTTTAATTTATAAATTACATGTATAAATTATAATTTATAAAAAATAATAAATAAATAAAATCTCCTATTATCATATATGCAAAAAGCAGAGCATAATTACAAACATATTTTACTTATAGGTTAAATGTACAAATCCTGGACTCCCAAAAGGTGACTGGATCCATGATAAATCGACGTTAAACGGTCCACATTAACTTCAGTGAATAATAATGATGTTGATTCTTTATCTATTCGGGGCTGCGACCTTCGAAAGTCCCACTTTTCTGAGAAATGAGTAGTTGTACATCATCTGAAACTTTGCCATTATTCACAACAAGTTAATGTCAATATTTTTTTCACCACTTAGTCGCTGTCAAGTAAACATGGTTTAAAGTTGTGCAGTTTTAGTTTGTGTATCTTAAATAAAATCAACATTTTTCAAGCCTGGACGACAAAAAGGCCAATGTCCTGTGTACTGGTTTACTGTAAGACTGCAGCTCCTATGTTGCCATATGGCAAAAAGTGTGAACTACCCCCCTAAACACACACACAAGCGTGTGTACGTGTTTATTAAAATGTAAATTAAGAGAGAAAATAGATTAAGATAATATTATATATTATCTTAATCATCTCTTTTTTCTCTTAATTTATATTTATAGTTCTCCTGTTTTTATATTTATTGTTGTGTAGCCCTGTCAACACGTTAATATCATGATCAATTTTTATTTTGAATTTCTAAACATTTAGTCTTTAGCCATTTACATTTACGAATGTAAAAACCCATAGATATTAAACACGTTTTAAACAAAAGTCCGTCGTAATATTAATACAACATAAACTTTTCAGATGCATGTTTCTGTGCCACCGCCTTTCCCACAGAAAGCCTCTCACTTCAACCATGAACCATCCTTATATACGCATTAATTCAGTGTCAGAATTTCGTTGTTAACTGAGATTTACCACGTAGATCTGTTTAATGATGAATGTAGGTTATTTTTCCATCATCGGCGTTAAACAACAAAATGCAACCGTAATTCAGCATTGAATCAATGTACTTCTGCTATCTGGGGAGTATATAGAGGAGGGTCTCTGGTGGATACGCGCTCTCGGAGACCTTTTTCTCCAAGGCGAGGCGATGTCTGCCTGTAAAAACACAGATGAGACTAAAATGATCAGAGCAGCGCTGGGTTTATTAAGAAACAGTAGATAATTCGGCCTGTAATTTTCTCAGAAAATGGGGAGAAAAACACTGACAGGGCCGATTCGGACGGAAATAAAATCACATGAACAACTGTGAAAGAAGAAAATCACCTAGGACCCCATGTAAATTTTATCCTGTCCTAATTGGGCTTACATTGTGAATGGAACTCCATGGAATATTGCTAAGTTGCCAAAAGGTAGTTATAATACCATCTGACAACCTTACTGAATAATGAGGTTGTGACAACCTTGTTCAGACAGCATAAACGGCTCCACCAGTTGTGGCCGATTTAATCTTGAGAACTCGTGAACTTGTTCACAAGCGGATCTTGACCGCACCAACATGGCGGACGCGCAGACATATCGCCTCAGATAGAGAACAACAGGCAACGCGGCATCTAGGTATGTATATCTATGGTTTTAGCAGACGAAAACAATCGACCTATGTGGTCGTTTTTATTTGGAGGCCAGACTAAACACCACACACAGTGCAATAATGTATACTACAACAGTGCGATATGACTGAAGATTTAGATATTCGGATAAAAACTTAAATAATCTACTTACTTATTAAGAAATTCTCTTATTTTCCGCTACACAGCAAACTTCTGTCAGCCATAAAGACTGTAGTTTGTTCCTCACGTAATCATACTGCCATTCAGTGTCCATCACGCATACACATTCAAGACTGGTCGTGCCAACCGCCACCTGCCAGTGGATCACCAACTTCCTCACTGGCAGAAAGCAGCAGGTAAGGTTGGGAAAGTTCACCTCAAAGACCCAGATCATCAGTACGGGCGCTCCACAGGGTTGTGTACTCTCACCATTGCTCTTCTCACTGTACACGAATGACTGTACCTCCACAGACCCCTCAGTCAAAATCTTGAAGTATGCAGATGACACTACAGGCATTGGTCTCATCTGAGACAGTGACGAGTCTGCTTACAGACGGGTGGTTGATCAGATGGTCCTTTGGAGCAGCCACAATAACCTGGTGCTGAATACAGCGAAAACAGTGGAGATGACAGTGGACTTCAGGAGGAGCCCTCCAGCCCTGTCAGCACTCACCATCCTGGACAGAACTGTGATGGCAGTGGAGTCCGGTAAGTTCCTGGGCACAACAATCACCTGAAGTGGGATGGCAACATCAGCTCCATCACCAAGAGAGCCCAGCAGAGGATATACTTCCTGCGTCAGCTGAGGAAGTTCAACCTGCCCCAGGAGCTGATGGTGCAGTTCTGCACAGCCATCATAGAGTCTGTCATCACCACGTTCATCACAGTGTGGGGTAGCTCAGCCACCAAACACAACCTCCACAGACTGCAACGCATCATCAGGTCTGCAGAGAGGACAACTGGGGTTAAATTGCCCACATTGCTGGAAGTACATGCCTCCAGAACCAGGAACTGTGCAGAGAAGATCTCCACTGACTCGTCCCACCCTGGACACCGCCTGTTCCAGCTCCTTCCCTCAGGCCGGCGCTTCAGCCAGATGAGGATCAGGACATCCAGGCTAAAATATTAAAATATTCCAGCTTCTAAACTGCACTTCTAAATATACTGGTATATAGTATCAAACTCAACTCCATCCTCTGAAACTACCATCTCAGACCAGTGTTTATTCTAGCATCTTACCTGCCTTATTACCCCGCTTATCTGACTGTCACCTCATTGATCCCTTGCTTTGCCACTATACACCCTTTAACTGCTGCTACACTCAGCACTTTAACTTTAGACCCATACTTTGCACAATGTAAAGGTTACAGGGATGCCTGTGTGTGTGTGTGTGTGTGTGTGTGTGTGTGTGTGTGTGTGTGTGTATGAGTGAGTGATGGTAGGAATGCATGTTTTCTTTTATTTTTTTGTATTTTATTTTATTGTATTTTACTGTATTTTATTTTATTTTATTTTATTCACTACATGTTAATGTCTGTCTGATACTGTGCACTGTGAGCTCCTGTAACCAAAACCAAATTCCTTCTATGTGTAAGCATACCTGGCCAATAAAGCTTGATTCTGGTCAATATTGGAATCAGCCGATTTTTGCTCCAAACATGTAAATCATCAATCAACACATTTATTATTTTTATTTTGAAAGATCCGAGTTGCAGTTTTATAATGTCAGCAATGTGAAGCAGGTAAGTGCTGTTTCACCTATGTCAGTGTCATAACATCACACATAATTATGCGTGACTCAGTGTGCTGAACAGCCAGTCACCTCGTACTTTTGATGGAGCATTTCATCTGATTCATGTTATTGAAATAGACATGGCATTGTGGGGAAAATGATTATTGCAAGTTTGACTAATAAAAAGAACTGGAATGTGTTTATTTTACCCACAGTGTGCAAGCTTCGGTTAAAAAAATGTCTAATAAAAATCAGCCCAAAAAATCAGCCATTGGCCAATTTGGCCCCAAAGAAGTCAGAAACTGTCATTAGTGTGGGTGCATCTCTAATGTCCACCATAAAACTAGTTACTGCACCACAGTATTACACAATTCTTGGCAGTATGCATTTCTACCTGAAGGCCTGCTGGACTGGTATTCATTGTCTCTGTAGTTTAAATGCAGTTTGGAAGGTTCTCCAAAATACTGCACAGCATGAACATTCACCTCATCTTTCTCCATGCTGATATTTCTGTCTGTCAGCATTCTTTCAAACACATAAACAGTTGATCCAAAAAAGACTTCATTCACTTCAGAAAACATTATCATTGGAGACTGCAACGCCACGTTTCACCTCTAGGTGGTTTCACACTTTTTCATGACTATTTTCAATCCAGACTGTAATGATTACATTTTTATTTATAAATACTGACTTCTAAATGATAGTTCAGCAACAACAGAGACCAATATACTGTACATTACAGCCCATAACACATCTGATCGGTATTTAGCTTGTTACATAATTGGTCCAAGTGTGTTGAAAGCTGATAGAAAACCAAAGATAATTGTATTGGCTTGAGAAACCCAAGAACTAGACTGAGCTCCTGCACTGTATGTCCAAAAGTATCCAGACACTCCTTATAATTAGTCAATTCATCTAATTTAAGGTGCACAGATGTTCAAATGTGCATACACAGTTTGTATAATCTCCATAGAAAAACCCTGCCAGTAGAATGGGACACTCTGGAGCAGCCACACATTAGCTTAAAGTCACCATGCTCAATGCTGAGCATCAGGTAGACAAGACTAAGGCCCCCAGCACTGGGCTGTGGAGCAGTTGAACTGTTCTCTGGAGTGATAGAGTTGCATCCAAGACCTTTCAGTTGAGTTGGAGTGACGTTTGTGATCCAGAACTGATCATCCAACATCAACCTCACTAATGCTCTTGTAGCAATGTTTTAACATCTAGTGTAAAGCTTTCCCATAAGAGTAGAGGCTGTTACTGCAGCAAAGAGGGACAAAGCCCCTATTGATTTCATTTCAGAATAAACACTGAATGAGCAGGTGTCTACTTTTAGAAATATAGTGTAGGAACTACAATATATGTGAAAATGTAAAGACTCAGAAGCACATACACCTCTCTGAGACGTTTCTAAATCAGAAAATCAGGCACATTCACTCACTCTGACTCCTTCTGGGTGTAATGATGTCAGGAACTGCCACCACTTTTTCTTTATACAAAGGCAGCAGGGGCTCTGGAATGTACTAGTGCAGTGCACAGAGAACAATCAGACAATCACAGCTGCACAGCTCAATGCTTGTCTGCCTTAATTAATTTGATTCAAGTCAAGTCAAAAAAGGCTTATAAGTTAAAACTATATCAGAGATTATAATGACTGATGATGAGATTGCAATTGGTCATGTGCACCAAATATGGAGGAACAAGGCCAAAAATCCAGCATCAATGCCTCAAAGATTTTACTAGAAGAAATGACTGAGCTGTGTTTGAAACAAGCTCTCTTGAACTCAACAGTGTAGCTGTCTGACCAGGCAATATGGTCATCAGCCATTTAGAGTCATCTGCAAAAGTACACAAAGCTGCACATTTTTATGAACAAATACTGTATATTTAACATGCTGGGGAAAAAATAAAATGTGTCCTGTGCAAAAGTTATTGCACATTTTATATTTAATGTTTTATTTTCCCAATGTTAAAACTTAGCAAATAAACAGACATTGCACACAAAAACCTGCAGAAAAAAACGCCATATTTAAGTTTGTTCTCTGTCAAGGATGTGTTATTTTTACTTAGAAATCTATGTAATTTGCCCAGGGGTGTTCAAGCTTTTGCATACAAGTGTATAATTACCATTCCAATCAATAACATGAAATATATGAAAATGAAAATCAAATTACCATCTCCACATTATCACCCAACACTAAATTACACACTAGAAGAACAACAGGAATATGCATACTCTATAACTCTCCCTCTGTCTGATCAAGTGTACGGATATATCTGAAGAACTGTTGAATATTTCAAAAACACAATAAATTGTTCAGAAGACAAATCACAACTAAACTATGAAACCTGATAAAATATAAGAAAAAGTAATAAGACTAATATATAATAGCAAAAGACCTCGACTGATTTTGCCTAGTGACCTAGCTATTGTATATTAGACAACTACAGTGAATTGTGGCCTCCAAGACACTTACCATACACAAGACTGGGATTGGTTCCCTACAGCTCCTCCACAATGTCCACCCCCATTTTCATAAAAGACACATCTCTAGTGTACCCTAAAAACCAAGAGAGAACGCTAAAGGAATGAGGACCATGCAAACAGCAGGCTTTCAATGTCGTGATATCTTCTATTCACAGTCAGCCATGAGAACATCTTTAGGCCCAACTATCTTTCCAAGTTTCTACTGAAAAGAGTTAATGACCACATTATTACATAC
Organism: Colossoma macropomum; assembly: GCF_904425465.1. NCBI lineage: Eukaryota > Metazoa > Chordata > Actinopteri > Characiformes > Serrasalmidae > Colossoma > Colossoma macropomum. Next base: position 35,933,333 of record NW_023494784.1, on the reverse strand, counting down.
ATCTACAAAAGCTGAGTATGACGAGGTGAAGACTCCAATAACCTGCCTGGTAAGCCACCTACATCAGAAATCTTTCTCTGTTACCAATTATTAAGAGCTTACAACTGTTTCAAACAAATTAAGTTCATCCACCACATGTGATCTTGACTCTGTTCCTACTTCATTCCTTAAGATGGTTTTTGATCGTGTTCAAAATGATGAGCTTTTGATACTGTTGATCACAAGATTCTAATCCAATGTCTTAAATACTGGGTTGGCCTCTCAGGCAGTTTTAAAATGGTTTAAATCATATTAAGTTAATAGACAGTTCATGGTTTTACTGGGGAATTATTCATGAAAAACAAGCAACATTTCTTGTGGAGTCCCTCAAGGTTCAGTTTTAGGGTTTTTTACTTGTCTTTTTGTACATATTACCTCTGATATCATTAGAGAATATAATATCAATTTTCATAGCTACACTGTAAAAAGTGGCTCATCAGATCTACCTAAAAATACTTAATGTGGTAACAAGCAATTAAAACTAGTTTTATTCAGCTTAAAAAACTAAGTTGATTGAAAGAATCGTTTATTCAAAGTATTTATTTAGGTTCAATAAAACTAATTAATCTACTTGTTACCACATAAAGTCATTTTTTTTGGTAGATCTGATGAGCCACTTTTTACAGTGTACGCTGATGACACGTAATTATACATTTCCATTTCTTCTGATGATCAAGACTCTGTTGATAGGCTTACCAGCTGTATGTCAGATATTTCTCAGTGGATGTCATAAATCTCTACATCACAAAAAAACTGAAATAGTGAATTTGGTACTCAAACTCAGAGAAAGGAGCTTTATGAGAAACTTGGTTCTTTAGCTTCACATAAGCATGAAATCTGGGTGAAATCTTAAACTCTGTTAAGCTCCGTTTAAACCCACGTGTAAATTTTTTTTGTTTATTGCATCACATTATGCATATCTTAAAAATAGTGATTTTATTGTGGCATTCCAAAGCAAATAGCAGCCAAGAATACCTTATCTAAATTAGACTGAATTTGAAGTGTGCACTGTAGGGTTTAAGAGCTTTCAGCTTTTATGAGTAAAAAACATCACAGAAGGATATTTTGAATGACTCTAGTGGCATAACACTTGAAAGAAGCTACAACTTCAGCCTCTCTTGTGTGCGTGGCTGCTGCTGCGCAAAAGCAATACAGCAGTACTGGTACGTTTTAGTGACACCTGTTTTCTGATAACAGGTTTTCAGTTTTCACAAAATAAAATATCACAGGAGTTTATTTTGTACAGAAACAAAGAAACCGTTAACCATTCATGCTGAATGACACAAAGCCGGAACATTACCTGTGAAGTGTGAAAACGCTGTAAGTCAGAAAAGGGGAATGAGACTGAAACTCACAGTTGTCTGAAACATGTATATGAATGGTTTGATTTTAGAATAACATATTCTTACTCAATGTTTTTCACGCTGTTTTATTTCATTTTATCTATTTAATTCTACAAGCAGAATTTAGTAGTCTATGTGCTGAAATGCCTTTTTTGCATCATCTTATAAGACTGTCATCAACTCATACAGTGAACCACAAATGATATATCTCTCAAAACGGAACAGAAGGACTAGAATAAAAGGGGAATGAGAAACAGAAACTACAGCTGGCCCTGCTAGCATCACTGTTAGCATACACCATACTCAGCAGATATAGAAGAAATTGGGACAAACTAAGTAAGATGCATAAATCTACCTGGACCTGCATTTGAAGAAAAGCAAAGACAAGATATGTAATGTTTACATTTTCAGCTTCATTATTTTTTTAAATGTAATCTCATTCTGAAATTGATGCCTGCAGCACATTCTAAAATTTACTAGTACATTTGTACTAGCTTTCAATATTGCTTTCTCTCTATCTATCTATCTATCTATCTATCTATCTATCTATCTATCTATCTATCTATCTATCTATCTCTATGTTTACATACCAAACATTTCCACTCTCCAAGGCACCACAGATCACTAATCCTTGTTTATTTAGCTGTTTTGACAATATCTTCCTCAACTGTCAGTTGTCTTGTCAGAGGCATCAGCCGTTTTCCTGCTGAAACTTTTTAACCAGTGACATAGGCTGACTATATTTTTGCTTTTTAAGAATGCAAAATTTGTGTAATGCAGTGTTTTTCCTATTTATATTTGAACTTCTACAAAAGGCTATTTAAAGTTCATAATGGTGATGTTAGGAATATCTTAATTTGTAATATTTTTTTCTCATGCCAGCAAACTTATAAGAGATATATCTCTCATGACTGCAACCCACATGATGACTTTCATTCTCTTTTTATATATACTTACAGTTTGTAAACATATTATCTACTTCTTTCCAATTTATAGAGATGTCACTAAAGGTTTACTACTAAAAACATCATGTCCTGACTTTTCATTTAATTTTATCTGTTGAATAATTTGATTTTATCTCTTATTTACTTTTACATTTTTTTGTATATTTATTTAGTTATATGTATTTATATTTATATATTTTTGCTATATACCTGAATATTTAACTGTCTAAAAGTGTAAAAACTTTTTGACCTGCACTAAAGTACAGTTTTAAATAATTCAGAACTCTTTTGTACAGTGCGTTTTACAATGGCTGTCGTCACAAAGCCTTGCAAAAACTCATGTCCAAATCCAAGTCGCAGTCACTACCAATATCAGCTTCTGGGAAACTGTGCGTCTTGGCAGAAGCACTTCTTGACCTTTATGTAATCAGTTTATGGTATATTCCATTGGGAACAGCCAGGTCCATCTTCTGTATGCGTTGTGGTGACTGAGAATCTTTGTCAGTATAACAACCCCATTTTCAAAAAAGTTGGGACGCTGTGCAGAATTTAAATAAAAATAGAATGCAATGATGTGCAAATCATGTAAACCATATTTTTGAAGAAAAATAGTACAAAATATCAAATGTTAAAACTGAGAAATTTGATTGTTTTTTGAAAAATATATGCCCATTTTGAATTTGTTGCCAACAACACGTTCCAAAAAAGTTGGGACGGGGGCATATTTACCACTGTGTTTCATCACCTCTTCTTTTAACAGCACTCTGTAAGCGTTTGGGAACTGAGGAGACACTGCTGTAGTTTTTAAAGTGAAATGTTTTCCTGTTCTTGCTTGATATAGGATTTCAGCTGCTCAACAGTTCAGGGTCTCCTTTGTCATATTTTTCTTTTCATAATGCGCCAAATGTGTTCTGTGCTGACAAGTCTGATCTGCAGGCAGGTCACTTTAGCACCTGGACTCTTTTAATACGGAGCCAGGCTATTGTAATACATGCAGAATGTGTTTTGGCATTTTCTTGCTGAAATAAGCAAGGCCTTCCCTGAAAAAGATGTCATCTGGATGGCAGCGTATGTTGCCAAAACACACATATATTGTTCAGCATTAATGCTGCTTTCACAGATGTGCACATCACCCATGCCATGTGCACTAATGCACCCCTATACCATCATGAATACTGGCTTTTGAACTGTACACTGATAACAAGCTGAGTGGCCTTTAGCCCAGAGGACACAGTGTCCATGATTTCCAAAAAGAATTTCAAATGTTGATTTGTCGGACCATGGGACACTTTTCCACTTCATATCAGTTCATTTTAAATGAGCTCCATCCCAGAGAAGGCGGCAGCATTCCTGGATCCTGTTTATAAATGATTTCTTTTTTGCATTTTAGAGTTTTAACTTTAGCTACAGTATTTGTGGATGCAGTGACAAAATGTTTTCACAGACAGTGGTTTTCAGAAGTGTTTCTGAGCTCATGCAGTGATTTCCACTACAGAATCATGTCTGTTTTTAATGCAGTGCTGCCTGAGGGCCCGAAGATCACGGCCAGCAAATACTGGTTTTTGGCCTTGTCCCTTGCATACAGAGATTTCTCCAGATTCTCTGAATATTTTAATGTTGTTATCTACCGTTGATGATGAAAAGCTTCTTTGCTATTTTATGTGGAGAAACGTTATTCTTGAATTGTTGCATTATTTGCCTACACCGTCTTTCACAGAGTGGTGAACCCCTCCTCATCTTTACTTCTGAAAGACTCAGCCTCTCTGGGTTACTCATTTTATCCTTCAGATGTAGCATTACACAACTTTCCAGTCTTTTGTTGCCCCCGTCCCAATTTTTTTGGAACGTGTTGTTGCCATCAAATTCAAAATGGGCATATATTTTTCAAAAAAACAATAAAATTTCTCAGTTCCAACATTTGATATGTTGTCTTTGTACATTATATTTTCAGTGAAATATAGGGTTTAAACGATTTGCATATCATTGCATTTCAGGTAGGTTTTAGAGCAGGTCAGAGCACCACAGAGCAGATCTTTAACCTGAGAATTCTCTGCGAGAAATACCTGCCACACCAACAACAGCTTCACTGTGTCTCTGTGGACATCAAGAAGGCCTTCAACAGTGTTTGGCATGCAGCTTAATGGGTAACCATGAGGAAAAACATTGGTCCAAACCTTGAGCAAGTCAGTGAGCTCCAGTATTATAGCACCACAGTAATGGACCGAAAGGGAACTATGGCAAGGATATCTACTTTCACTCACTCGCTTCAACAACTTTCTGGAATGTGTCATGGTTGATGCACTGGAAGATTATAAAAGAACAGTCAGCACTGATGGTAGAACAATAAGCAGTTTTCAGTTAGCCGATGACATTGTTGGGCCAGCCAGGACAGAACTTGCTATTTTGGTTGAGAATTGGAATTTACCAATCCCACCTATTAATGTTTGTCATACTGTAATTGGGCCCAGAGTGTCAATAGTTACACAGTCATCCATACACACTAATTCTTAACATTGCTCTCTCTCTTTCAAATGGCTGTGTGTAATTTCCGGAACAGCAAAGATCATCAGTCATTGTTGCTGAGCCTCAGTTTAATGGTTCATATCCTTTCCCATGACAGACTGTTAACGTCTGGTAAGACAGGTTTGGTAGAAAGATTTGGTCTGACTGGTCTGGCAGACAGACCTTTGAGAAATTAAGATTCATGCTTTCTACAATGAAAAACAGTCAATTACTCAAACTTCTGATCGGTAGTCTGTTAGTCTTTTCAATTTGTCATATTTAACTATGGCAGGTAACATGAGAAAATGACTTTTCATGACTGCTGTCCACATGATTCTTATTTTCTTATCCTGTTTTTATTTATGCCCCGCGATTTCTATGTATTGTTATGCTTTATTTAAAAAAATAGATTATTTTAACATTTTAAAGGGCCCACATCATCAAAAATCAGAATTTTCCTACCTTTTTTTTAAATAGGAGTGTGAGATAGAATGTAGAATGTAAAACTGTTAGTGTATGTAATGTATAATTCACTCTCTAATCTGTACATTGTCAGAAAAAGTGTGCAGGTACATTTTTCTTTTAACAAAGATGCGTTTTTCTCAGGCGAAATGTGCATATTTGTACCATTTTATAACCTATTGTTGTAAAATAGAACAATACAATAAATAGGCAGGAAGGAAGCAAGAACTAATAGAACTTAGAATATTTAATCACAATGTAATATGGTGTCAAAAGGGGTGCCATCCCAGTTTAGTCAGTTTAGTGCCATTTTCTGACAGTGTACTGTCTGTGTGTGGAAACTCAGTTGCAAAAACAGTCATTTTTTAATTTGCTGTTTTTGTGACGTCACAAAAAACAACTTGTTCACATATGCTCACCTGTTTAGCCAACAGTTTAGCACAGCCCTTTCATATTGTTTAGTGCATGTATATACCTATATACCTGCAAGTCTAACCGGTCAGTTGTGCAAAAAATGATCCAAACTAGAGCACAGAGCAGCCACATGCATTAACCTTCTGGGGTCTACAAACTCACCCACACTTCAAATTTTATGTTTTTCTATGTTTGTGATAATAAAGTGGAGAAATATGGTTCAAACATTTCCTGAATCTGTAGAGTTCCCTTTTCGATTCCATCTTATCGTAGGATTGTATGTTACTCAAATCTAGAATTATGAGGCTATGAAGAGTGGTTGCAAAACACATCATTAGCCTCTCACTGTGGATAATTGGTGGATTGCTATGTCCGCCTACATTTTGTGTGAAACTGACCAATGGACACTCAGGAAATCACTAAGGACTGACCCATCATGCCAGAAACCCTTCATTCTTCACAAAGGAACTCAGGGTAACTTCTAAGCAATGAAAGGCCTCTCTCACAGTGGCTAATATTAATGCTCATTAGTCCACCATCAGCATAACACTGAACGACAATTGTGTGTATGGCAGGGTTGCAAGGAGAAAGCCGCTGCTCTCCAAAAAGAACATTGCTGCTCATCTGCAGTTTGCTAAAGATCAAATGGAAAAGCCAGAACACTATTGAAACAATGTTTTGTGGATGGATGAGACCAAAATAGATATTTGTGGTTTAAATGAGAAGGGTTATATTTGGAGAAAGGAAAGTACTGCATTCCAGCATAAAAATCTTATCCCATCTATGAAACATGGTGGTGGTAGTATCATGGTTTGGGCCTGGTTTGCTGCATCTGGGCCAGAGCAGTGTGCCATCAGTGATGGAACACTCTGAATTATACCAGCAAATTCTAAAGGAAAATGTCAGGACATCGGTTTGTGAGCTGAAACTCAAGAGAACGTGGGTCATGCAGCAAGACAACAACCCTAAGCAAACAAGTTGCTCTACCAAAGAATGGTTAAAGAAGAGTAAAACTAATATGTTAGTGTGGTAAGTTTTAAATTTGGCAGCAGTGGCGATTTCTACAAGAAATCATGATCTTCCTCATCAGCCGACTATATAATTTTGGGATGAGTTTAACTGTAGCACAAATTTACCTTAAATAATATATTTTGTTTTATTAGATTAAAAAGATACTGTGTTGGTTAGAATCCCATGAGATTTTAAGGCATTTAAACTGCTTTCTACTATTACTCTTTTTACTATTACTTTCTTCTTTTGTACTTTCTGAGAGGGCTCCTTCACTGTGCAACACTGTCCTTTACTGGTTTTTATCTCTTTGATAAGCTCCACCTCTGCTGTAACTGACTCTCTCAAACTGCCAAGGTGAGACACAGTTCACCATGAGAGGTTCTAGGATTTCACGATTTGGGAGTCGGGCCACTGTTAACCTTAAAAGATGATTTTCCGAAAGCATATTTTCCTTATTTGCTGTATGCTGATGATTTCCTGTTGCAGAATTAAAGGTAGGAGCAATTTTCATAGATCCCATAATAATAATTTGATGAATATGGAAATTATTATAAATAAGTAACACCAAATGATGAAAAAGGGAGAACAGAAAAAAGACAAATAAAGTCAGTGCCAGTGTTGAGACTGAATATTTTCATATGTAGCCCTACATATAGTGCTTTATATAATAGCTTACTATTATTATACTACTATAGTAATATCCTGTGTACTTTGATCTGTTATTATTTAACAGATACAGTGTGTATCCATGGCTGGATGAACTGTGTGGGCTATATGTCATTGTATGAGAAAGTTTGGGCACCCCTGGTCAAAATACACATTGTTTTAAGCAGTGTAACAATGGAAACGCACCTGTGCATGCAGAATTGAAAATTACAGCCTGGAAATCTCACTCCACTCACCTCACTAAACTTGACAAACCTGTCAAACTGTCATTCGTTTTTACTCTAGCATACACAAAATCTTCTAAGTGGGGTCTGTATTTTTTCATGTTAAGCAGCATAATACACTTAATATGAGAATTAATATGAGAAGCTGTATTAAAGAGGATCTAGTTAATAGTTTAAAAATTAAAGTTATTTTTGCATTGTTTAAATCTGGTAGCTTCAATGATGAAAACTAGAATCAAACAGATCAGAAGAATGGGTAAATGTAGCTATATTAAACACTAATAGGTTGAGGAATACCAGCTCTGCAGATTTTAAGAAAAGTAACAATTAAATAAGTATTCTTAATTTTAGACATTTGGGAAATGAGGTAAATAGAATGGCCATTAAAGCTAAGAATGAGTTTTTAATAATAACATTTTAGAATGTAAAAAAAGAACCTAAGAAATTCCATAAATTTTAATTTGTCAGGGTACAAGACAGCACTGAAAACTAAAGGGAATAAAACACATATGGAGGTAAATGGAGAAATAAAAACAGACAAGAAAGTTGTTGCTGAACATTTCAATTCATTTTTGTTGCAGTTGCTCAAAAATTGCTTTATAAACTTCAACAGCATTCAGGTATCTATGATGAAAAACATATTCAGCATTTTATTCACAAAAAAAGGCATTAAAAAACACTTTCTCCTTTTCCAAAGTTTTGGATGCAGTGGTTCTTAAAAGGCTCAATGAATTAAATCCTCATAAAGGTCCAGGGTTCGACAATTTACCAGCAAGATTTCTTAGAGATGCTGCTGAGGTTATCACTCGTATTTCTCATACTGTTAATCTTTCTATGCAATCATCTACAGTACCAGATGCCTTAAAAACGGTGAGAGTAATTCATTTGTACAAAAATAAACAGGAAGTTATAGACTGGTCTCAATTCTTATTAAAGGTTAAGGAAAAAATCATACAGGAACAGATAAATGAATATATTACAAAACTAGTTTGTTATATGAACTATAGCCAGATTTTAGAAAATCCCAAATTGATCTTCATCTAATTGATCTCATGAGAAGTGATGTAGATGAAGGAAACATTTTTGAGATGGTTGTGTTGGATTTAAAGACAGCATCTGATACAGTTGATCATGGAATTTTACTAAGTTGAGGGCTGTAGGCTTTACTGGTTTGATCCCACAAATAGATTCAGTGTATCTAAAAAATCGTGAACAGGTGGTTGATATAAATGGGATTTTTTTCTGAGCCAAGGATCATGGGATGTGGAGTTCTACAAGGGAGTACTTTGGGACCCTTTTTTTCATAATATGTCAATGGTTTAAAGTCATTCTGTACATGTAGTATCTTCTTGTATGCAAATGGTTCTGTGTTGAAAATATTCTTCTGCAGAATTTCATGGTAAGCAAATGGTTATCAGATAACAGATTATCTCTACATCCTGGAAAAAACGGTAACACTTTATTTGAAGGGTGTCTACATAACACATTCATATCACCTTACATAAACACTTCATAACGTTCATGAATGCTTAAATCATCATTCGTATACATGTTTTACATGATATTAATATGGACTACAATGTCATTTTACCGAAAGATGTGTGCATTGGTTATCCTGTGTAATTGACACTTTGAGGTTAAATGTGACACGCACTGATATCCCAAGGAATGGTTCCTTTTTTTGCATTACTTCAAAGTACAATCAAGTGGTGACTCTTTGACTTTCCTCACTCGGGGTGCTGATAATTTTGTAAGAAATGTTCTTTATACATTTGCCTTGCTTTGCCTTTAACACAAAAGTGATGGAAGCCACATTATCCTGACTAAAGTGCATGTTACATGAATGGATGAATAGTGCATGGAATGGATAAGCATTATGGACCTGTCCCACCACCACACAAAGTTTGAGACTTTAAGTTGATTGACTGTTCATATTTGTGAGTAATTCACTGTCCATATAGTAAAGTGACATGCAAGACATTTATAAGTGATTCATAGCATTTTTAATAGTGTATAAATAGTGATAGTGATTTACAATTAAACATCTACAAGTATTTTCCCTACAATAAACACCACAAGAAGGAAGGTCCTTTTTTATTGGCAAGACCAACGTTCAGAACAGGCACTTAAACATGCTGCTCAAACTCAAATCAGGAAACTACAAACTCTTCTGAACATGGAACTGCAAAATACAGGTGTGTTTTCTAAAATCTTCGATTCTTTTCTAAAACAAAAATAAAAACACAAGCCACTGCCTTGTTACTCCTGGGCAACCTTCACATTTGGTTCACATGGTGGTCTTCACTAGGGAATGGTTTATTATAGAAAAATATTTTAGCAGAAACAAAACAAAACCTAGTTTAATCATGTTTACTAAGTCCTTAACCATTAACCAATATTTTTCCCAGTTAAGTGATGACACTAACTCAGAGGTTGGCAACACGTGGCTCCGAAGCCGCTTGCGGCTCTTTTACTGCAGGCTCCACAGCAGATTTGTAGGTAAAAAAAAATAATAATAATCCTCCTTTACAGTAAAATAAAACTCTGCTGATCGTTCTAACACAGTTTCAACAATAAACGGTCTTAAACACTGGAGTTAATATAGCCTATATCTGCTAATTCACCCTTTAACCCTGCAGGCGTGCAGACTGCTGGTCACAGCAGAACAGTCAACAGTCTTGCCCAGCTAGTCAGTTAGCTAACAAAAAAGCGAAGGGAAAGATTTAAGACAAGCGTCGATAATTTGGATACGAATGGACTTATTTGCATTCATAATCACTCCAGCTGGTTTCCCGATATATTTAATCTGCAACGAGAAACTGTCAAATACTGAAAAGTCGCAATGCTTAAATCAGCTTCTCTTTCACCAGCTTCTTTTTCGAATTGTCTCGTTCCACCTTAAATCTTGCAGTAGTTACATTCTGGCAACTCAGGCACAATTTAAGGTGGAACGGGTAAATGTGAACAAGAAGCTGGTGAATGAGAAGCGACTTCAGCCTCGTAAAAAATCGAACGTTGAGAGACATTTTACAAGAAATGATTTCACTTTTGGGGAAGGTTTCGTGGTGGAGCTGAGCTGAGCTAGCTGAACTAAAGCTTAAAGCAGAGCAAAGTAAGTCTTGTTTATATACTTTTAGCCTATACTAGCACATTAGCACATACTGAGACACATTACAGCCAAGATGGTCAAATGATTTCTGTTGAAAGGACAAAATGGCTCTTCCTGACACTTGGGTTGCCGACCCCTGGTATAGACCACGTCACTAGCCAAACTGTTAGCGAGTGTTTTAAGTGGACCTTGCATTTGGGACTAGCTTGTTTAACGTATCACTCTGCATCGCACTGCTGTGCGTCATAAATAATGCTCATTTAGGCCCACTAACTACTTCAACTTGACTGGCACGGTTACAAAACAGTAAGTTAAATCGGTTTCAGTTATTTTAAGTTAGAAAAAAAGAATGTTGTTAATAAGAGCCGCATAAGGTCTATTAATCTTTGGGCCTTAACTGAATCATGTAGATAACTAGGTGATGTTAACATTAGCTTGATGAATTTTAATAGCTAGTGTAAGCTAGCGTTAGCCTGCTAGCTAGCTAGCTAGTTAGCAAAGTTTCTTGGCTAGAGTTACTGATAATAAGCAAAGTAGCTAATTTAACTGCTATATGATCATACCTCTGCTATGACAGTCTATCTAGTCCATTAGCATAACATTCATGCACTTTCAGTATAAATAGGCTCATCCTGTACGTGTAGAATTCCACACATTTGACTGCTCCTGTATGGTCTTTTTATAGCCAGAAGAGGACAGACAACCAGCAGCAGTGCCAGTATCATGATATCTTCAGACTCAGATTGATACTGTTATGCTCCTCAAGAAGTTGCAGTGACTTGTGCCATTTTAGAGAATTTAAAACTATTTCAGTTTTCAAGAAGAAAAGGAACAAAGTGAAGGCAATACCCTTTAAGTAATGGCCACGTGAGGTGGTGTGTTGTTATTTTTGTTTTAGAAAAGAATTGAAGATTTTAGCAAACACATCTGTATTTTGCAGTTCCATGTTCAGAAGAGTTTGTATTTCCTGATTTGAGTTTGAGCAGCATGTTTAAGTGCCTGTTCTGAAAGATGGTCTTACCTATAAAAAAGGACCTTCCTACTTGTGGTGTTTATTGACTCCTTTTCACAGTCATTGGGTCTTGCTGCAAAGGTAGGGAAAATACTTGTAGAAATTTAATTGTGAATTACTATCACTGTTTATACACTCCTAAAAATGCTATGAATCACTTATGAATGTTGCTTTGCATGTCACTTTACTATATGGTATATTAACAGCTCCTTAAAATGCTATGAATCACTTATGAATGTTGTCTTGCATGTCACTTTACTATATGGACAGTGAATTACTCACAAATATGAACAGTCAATCAACTTAAATCTCAAACTTTGTGTGGTGGTGGGACAGGTCCATAATGCTTATCCATTCCATTCAATATCTATCCATTCATGTAACATGCACTTTAGTCAGAATAATGTGGCTTCCATCACTTTTGTTTTAAAGGCAAAGCAAGGCAAATGTATAAAGGACATTTCTTACAAAATTATCAGCACCCTGAGTGAGGAAGGGCAAAGACTCACCACTTGATTGTCATCATCATCATCATCGTTAACCGCTTAGTTCAGATAGGGTCGCGGTAGCAGGTGGGAGAGCAGAGAATCCCAGATGACCCTGTCCCCCGCAACTTCCTCCAGCTCATTCCCGGGGACCCCAAGCCGCTCCCAGGCCAACTTGAAGATATAATCCCTCCAGCAGGTCCTAGGACGACCCTGGGGTCTTATTCCGGTAGGCCGTGCCTGGTACAACCCCACCGGGAGGCGTCCAGGGGGCATCCGGATCAGATGCCCGAACCACCTCAGCTGGCTCCTCTCAATGCGGAGGAGTAGCGGCTCTACTCCGAGCTCCTCCCAGATGGCCGAGCACCTCACCCTATCAAATAGAGTGTAGCCCGCCACCCTGCGAAGAAAGCTCATTTCCACCGCTTGTATTCGCGATCTCATTCTTTCGGTCATTACCCATAGCTCATGACCATAGGTGAGGATCGGGATGTAGACTGAGCGGTAAACAGCGAGCTTCGCCTTATGGCTCAGCTCCCTCTTCACCACTACAGTCAGGTACAGCAACTGCATTACTGCTGCCGCCTGCCCCAGCCTGCAGTCGATCTCATGATCCCTCTTCCTGTCACTCGTGAACAAGACGCCGAGATACTTAAACTCCTCCACCTGGGGCAAGTCCTTTCCTCTTACCTGGAGTGGGCATGCATTTCTTTTCTGGGCTAAGACCATGGACTCAGACTTAGAGGTGCTGATCCGCATACCAACCGCTTCACGCTCAGCTGCAAATCGCTCCAGTGCGCGCTGGAGGCATCCATGTGATCCAGCCAAAAGAACAACATCATCTGCGAATAGCAGAGACACCACCCTCCGGCCTCCACACATAATACCCTCCTGTCCCCGGCTATGTCTTAACACCCTGTCCATGAATATCACGAACAGGAGGGCACAACCCTGGCGGAGTCCAACGCTAACACTGAAAGAGTCCAACTTAATGCCGAGTATACAAACACAGCTCTCACTCCGAGCGTACAGAAATTGAATGGCCCCGAGTAGTAACCCCGGCACCCCATACTCCCGGAGGACCTCCCACAAGATATCTCGGGGAACACGGTCGTAAGCCTTCTCCAAATCCACAAAACACATGTAGACTGGGCATGTGTTCCCGTGCCCCCTTCTCCAAATCCACAAAACACATGTAGACTGGCAAACTCCCGTGCCCCCTCAACAATCCGGGGGGGGTGAAAAGCTGGTCCATTGTTCTACGGCCAGGACGGAATCCGCATTGTTCCTCCTTAATCTGAGGTTTAACTATCGGTCAAAGTCTCCTTTCCAGCACCTTGACATAGACTTTCCCTGGGAGGCTGAGCAGTGTGATACCCCGATAGTTGGCACACACCCTCCGGTCCCCTTTCTTGAAAATAGGGACCACCACCCCGGTCTGCCAGTCCAAGAGTACTGTTCCCAAGGTCCATGCACTATTGCAGAGGCGTGTCAGCCATGACAGCCCCACAATATCCAGAGCCTTAAGCATCTCCGGACGAATCTCATCCACCCCCGGTGCCTTGCCACTGAGGAGCTTGCCAACTACCTCAGTGACCTCCACCAGGGAAATGGAGCTTGACACGCCAGAGGCCTCTGGCTCTGACTCCTGTGAGGCATGTCTCCCGGATTAAGGAGTTCCTCAAAGTGCCCTTTCCACCGACCGACAATATCCTCATTTGAAGTCAGAGTTTCTCCACCCCTGCCAAATACAGCTCGGGCGCAGCCACCCTGACCGCTCCTGAGTCGCCGGACAGTTGTCCAGAACCTCCTCGAGGCTGACCAAAAGTCTTTTTCCATGGCTTCACCAAACTCGTCCCATGCCCTGGATTTTGCTTCTGCCACCTTTTTTGCCGGTCGGTACCTATCTGCTGAGTCGGGAGTCCTCCGGGCCATCCAGTCCCTAAAGGCCTCTTTCTTCAGCTTGACGGCCTCCCTCACCACCGGTGTCCACCAGGTGGTTCTTGGGTTACCGCCCTGACAGGCACCCACAAGCTTTTGGCCACAGCCATGCCTGGCAGCTTCCACAATGGAGGTTTTGAACAGGGTCCATTCAGACTCCATGTCTCCTACCTCCTGCCGGACATGAGAGAGCTCTCCCGGAGGTGGGAGTTTAAATCATTCCGAACAGGGGCCTCCGGCAGTCATTCCCAGCACACCCTCGCTATTCGCTTGGGCCTACCGGGTCTGACCATTAGTCTTCCCTGCCATCTGATCCAACTCACCACCAGGTGGTGATCAGTCGACAGCTCAGCACCCCTCTTCACCCGAGTGTCCAGAACATACGGTCCCGAGTAGATGAAACGACAACAAAGTCGATCATTGACCTTTCAGCCAAGGAGCTCTGGTACCACGTACACTTATGAACATCCTTGGGTTGGAACTTGGTGTTCGTTATGGACCATCCATGCCTAGCACACAAGTCCAATAACAACTCACCATTCGGGTTTAGATGGGGCAGGCCGTTCTTCCCAATCACACCTCTCCAGGTCTCCCAGTCATTGCCAACATGAGCATTGAAGTCTCCCAGTAAGACTATGGAGTCTGTAGGCGGGACCCTTTCCAGAAACCCGCCCACTTGCTCCAAGAAGGCAGAATACTTCGACCTGTTGTTTGGTACATAAGCACACACAACAGTCAGAGTTTTCCTCTCTGCGATTTTAATTCACATTGAGGCGACCCTCTCGTCCACCAGGACAAACTCCAACCGCACCGCCGCCAGCCAGGGACTCATGAGTATCCCCACACCTGCCCGGCGCCTCTCACCTTGTGCACCCCCGGAGTAGGAGAGGGACCAACCCCTATCCAGGATTTTGGTTCCAGAGCCAACACTGTGTGGGTGGAGGTGAGCCCAACTATATTTAGTTGGTACCTCTCAACCTCCCGCACAAGCTCTGGCTCCTTCCCCCCCCAGTGAGGTTACATTCCACGTACCAAGAGCCAGTTTCTGTCGCAGGGGCCTAGGCCACCAAGGGTCCCCCTGCAATCTCCCACTGCCTGTATGGCACTGCACCGTTCCCCCATGCTGGACCTTGTGGGTGGTGGGCCCACATGGTCCCCCCACGTTGCCTCTTCGGGCTGAGCCCGGCCGGGTTACGTGGGCTGCCTGGCCACCAGGCGCTCGCTGAGGGATGCTACCCCCAGGCCTGGCTCCAGGGGTAGGTCCCGGTGACCCTCTCCCAGGCAGGGTACACGATCTTCTTTGTCTGTTTTTACCACTTGATTGTACTTTGAAGTAATGCAAAAAAAGGAACCATTCCTTGGGATATCAGTGCATGTTACATTTAACCTCAAAGTGTCAGTTACACAGGATAGCCAATGCACAGTTATACTTGTGCCTACTCCAAAACCATAAATGAGGAAGAACATCACTAAAAATAAACTTCCAAAGTAATTGGGATAACAGTGTTAGCATTTACCCCAAGAAAGTTAAACTTAATTTAAATAACAGTTTCACAACTATGTATAGGCTGTTGAATTAACAGTACATTTAAAGAAGAATTAGAGTAAAAAGAAGAAAGAATAGCATAGTGCAAAATACAAATGCTTGAGAAAAAAAATAATTTAAAAAAAAGTTGAAAGTCTAGGCAAAAAGTGTCAAAGCACTTTCTGTCCAAAAGGATAAAGCCAGGTCATTTTTATGTGAAATAAGGAGTTTCACTGAAAATAATAAAGTTATTCAAAATAAAAAATAAAGACTTTTATTTTGAAAAACATCTTTCGGTAAAATGACACTGTAGTCCATATTAATATCATGTCAAACGTATAGTTTACCAATGTTGATTTAAGCATTCATAAACATGTTATGAAGTGTTTATGTAAGGTGATATGAATGTGTTATGTAGACACCCTTCAAATAAAGTGTTACCAAGAAAACAATAAAGCTGGGTAAATCGTCTGGGCTGACTGTAAAAGCAGGTGTAGATAGCATTACCATAAGAAGAAGTGTAAATTCTCTTGGCTGTGAATTAGATGTTTTGAGAAGGTGAAGGTATGGCCTTAG
The DNA here is from genome assembly GCF_904425465.1 of Colossoma macropomum. Lineage (NCBI taxonomy): Eukaryota > Metazoa > Chordata > Actinopteri > Characiformes > Serrasalmidae > Colossoma > Colossoma macropomum. Next base: position 35,917,080 of record NW_023494784.1, on the reverse strand, counting down.
AAGTCCTTGCTAAATAAATTTAAAGACAATAATTATAGATAGAAAAGGTGTTTTTTTGGATATGTCAACTTTGCAGATGTTGGCTGGAACTCTAGTTCAGTGTTACTTTGATTATGCGGTCACCTCGTAATATACTGATTTAACTCAGAAACTCAAGAACAAATTACAAAAAGCTCAAAATAAATTATGATTTGTTTTAATATTACATTCACACGCATATTTAGAATGAACTCTTTTTAAGGGAGATTTGCATATGTAACAATGCTGCTCACATGCAAAGTCATTAAAAATAGAGCCCCAAAATACTTAACAAATGACTTTTCTATGGTTAGAGACACTCATGCGCATTATATATGAGGAAGCTTTGCAAATTGTGTTCCATTCGTGTTTAAGGCACAATCGAGAAAGTATACTGTTTTACATTGTGCAGCTTTGCTTTGGAACAAACTGCCTATAGACATAAAATGCAGCCCATCAGAAAGTTTAAATTGGGTTTAAAAGGATATCTAGCACGCAGTTTTAGTTTTCATCATGTTTTAACGTTTTGAGAGTACCCAACAAATGATTTAATCTGGAAAGCCACACTGTTGTCTATCACTGTGGCGAGCATTGTGTTGCTTTGTGCTTACTGTTCTGTGATGTTCGGTTTGTTTTATGTAAAGAGGACCACAATGGAAATAAGCTTTAGGACTTTGTTGTGTTTTAATCCTCAATGATGTAAAGTGTGTAATGACTGCTGTGCAGCATTATGTTTATTTTTAAATCATCAAATAAAATCAGTCAAACAATCCATCAATTCTTCTTAAAAGTAAAGGTGCCAATGGGTTCTATGGAGTAATGCCATGGAGGAACCCTAAAGAACTTTTAATGTATGTTTTTTTGAAAGAAAACCCATGCACATTAGCTTAATCTCTATTGCCTTATTCAGACAGGCATCTCAAAAACGATATCTGATATGAGCAGGATACATTTTCTTGCAGTTTATACAGCAAAAAAGCCAAATGAAATCTGACTATCCCAGTCGGGTTTAAGCCACACTTGTAGGTGGTTTCAAATCTGAAATTAATAATCTCATATTATCTTAGTTTGACTGCTCAGATAAAGTTCATGTGTTTTTCGCCATTTGTGCCGCTGCAGTTAATGACATCACAATGTGTGACAAGAAAATCAGCAGTGAATTTCATACATTACAGCTTAAGTGTGGAGAGTAGAAGCTTTTAACTGACATTTTGGTAACATTTTTACTTTGCATGTTGCAGCTTACAATGACTGCTTCACTAAAACATTTGAACTTAAAGCCTGTCTCTGATTATAACTGTTACAGCCTTGTTAGCACTCTGCTGACCAGGTCGACATACACTAATGTCATGTTCTGTTCATCTTTAGTTAATAACAAGTGAAAATGCTGCATGGACACAACATGATGATGTTGTTAGCTAGTTATAATTTTTAGGCTTTGCTAAGTTTTGCCTTTACATTGTAAGTGCATGTACCAGTGTGTCATTACTACTGCAGCAAATTCCACTACAGTCTGACCATAGGAAAATAAGATTTGGTCACTTGTAACTTAAAATCTGAATAGTAAGTCTAAAAAACAGATGTGGTTTGCAATGCAGTGTGAACAAAGTGTCACATCTGTAGTTTTGTTTACTGTGAAGTGCCTGTGAAAGTTACTGTGAAATATTTAGCATTTTTAGTTTAGTAGGTCTTTGTTAGAAGTCACACTTTGCTTACCCTTTTATTTTCAGTGTTTATTTAACTTTGTTGCACTGTAATACTTATTAAAATGTATTTATTTATTTATTTGCAGCTATAAGGGTCATTGGTCGGAGTACAACTGTTATAGTCGGGGACAATGCCAGGATGTTCTGTCAGCTGATTGAGGCAAATGAGAAACTAACACGGATTACGTGGCAAAAACGGACACGACAAACGCTCACAAATAAGAACTTTTTTGTCATTACACCAGAGGGCAAAACAGAAAATATAAATGGATTAGGAGACAGAACTGAATTTATTGGGAACACCCAAGAAATCATTGGATCAATTCTTCTGAGAAATGTTCTGTTATTGGATGAAGGAGTTTACACTTGCATCTTCAACATATTCCCAAGTGGACCATTCGAAACAGAGATTCATCTCAATGTACAAGGTAAGATTTATATTTCTATGTATAAATGATACATGTTTCACTACATTTTTGATTATTTTGTTTTGATTGTTGTATTTTCAAAACAGTAGAGCAACCAAAAAAAGAACGTACCTAATACTGAATAAGGTCACAAATATTGGTGGACATATGTCAATAGGGGGCACCAAAACAGTTTTACGTGTGAAAAATTTGCACATTTTTCCTCTGAAACATTTTTTTTTTCAATACATAGTTTAAAAAACCTACAGATATCAGTTTAAAGTCTGTCATATTATGCACTCACCAAAGATAAAGTCATGTCATTTTACTGTAGGATTGTAAGTGTGAATGTTAAGTTGGACATATCTGTGTTTGGACCTATAAACTGCCGCTTGCAAATGTATGTATGTATGTATTATTATTATTATTATTATTATTATTATTATTACAGAGCAAGATAGTTAAATAGATCTAGAGAAGCTGATCAATGCGTTTATCTCCAGCAAATTGGACTACTGCAATGGGCTGCTCACTTCAGACAGTTACAGTTTATTCAAAAGCCAGGGTCTGTGATGGTATGGGGGGTATAAGTGGGTAATGTGCGCATCTGTAAAAGCACCCTTAACATTAAACACATTTTGGAGCAAGAAATCCTGCCCTCTGGACAGCATGTTTTTCAGGGACGTCTATTCTGCATGCTTTACAACAGCATCGCTGTGTAATGAGTGTGGTGCATTATGTGTGGTGCATTATTAAGCTCAAATATTGAAGATTGCACAGTTGAAGACTTGTACAACCCTGTTTCCAAAAAAGTTGGGACATTGTGCAAAATATAAATAAAAACAGAAAGCAAAGATGCTAATTATTTAAACGCTATATTTAATTGAAAATAGTAGAAAGATAGCATATCATGTTGAAACTGAACATTTTTATTGTTTTCTGAAAAATAATTGCTTATTTTGAATTTGATTCCATCGTTGCATTTCAAAAATGTTGGGACAGGGGCATGTTTACCACTGCGCTGCATCACTTCTCCTTTTAAAACACTCTGTAAGTGTTTGGGATCTGAGGATACCAATTGCTATAGTTTTTAAGTAAACCGTTTTCCTATTCTTGCTTGATATAGGATTTCAGCTGTTCAACAGTTCAGGGTCAAATATTTTCAATGGGTGACAGGTCAGGACTGCAGGCAGGTCAGTTTACTACAGAGCCATGCTGTTGTAATATGTGCAAAATGTGGTTGAATGTGGTGCTGGAATAAGCAAGGCCTTCCCTGAAAAAAAGGTCATCTGGATGGCAGCATATGTTACTCCAAAATCTGGACATATCGTTCAGCATTAATGGTGCCTTCACAGATGTGCAAGTCACTGATGCCATGTGCACTGATGCACCCCCTTCATGGGTGCTGGCTTTTGAACTGTGTGCTGATAACAAGCCAGATGGTCCCTCTCCTCTTTAGCCAGAAAGATGCACTTTGCCTCAGTCCATCTTGAATGAGCTCAGGCCCAGAGAAGACGGTGGTGTTTCTGGATCCTGTTTATATATGGTTTCTTCTTTGCGTGTTTTAACTTGCATTTGTGGATGCATTCACAAACTGTGGTCCCAGACAGTGGTTTTTGGAAGTGTTCCTGAGCCCATGCAGTGATATTCACTACAGAATTGTATCTGTTTTTAGTGCAGCACCGCCTGATGGCCCAAAAATAATGGCCAGACAATATGAGTTTTTGGCCTTGTCCCTTGTATACAGAGATTTCTCTGGATTCTCTGAATCTTTTAATGATATACCGTAGATGATGAAATCCCCAACATCTTTGCCATTTTATGTGGAGAAACGTTATTCTTGAATTATTGCTTTATTTGCCTGTGCAGTCTTTCACAAAGTGCTGAACCCCAATCTGGGCATATATTTTTCAAAAAAACAATCAAATTTCTTAGTTTCAGTGTTTGACATGTTATCTTTGTACTATTTATTAAATATAGAGTTTAAATGGTTTGCACATTATTGCACTCTGTTCTTATTTACATTTATCTATTATGTCCCATTTGTTTGGAAATGGGGTTGTATACAACATGTATGGCAAAAAATTCTGCTTTCACAACTGGTCCCCAAATAGATAGCATTAAGTGTTGACAGGTGAGGTAACAGAGTGGTAAACATGTTCCTGTACCAACGTTACTGGAATGTGTTGTAGGCATCAAATTTGGAACGAGTATGGTATATTTACGAAAAACAATGAATTCGTAAGAAAGGTAAAACACCAAATATTGTGTGTTTGTACTGGTTTAAATTTAATCATGTCAAACAAAATGTACTAATCACTGCTTTCTGTTTTTATTAGCATTTTGCACACTGCCCCAACTTTTTTGGAGATGGGTTTGTAGTTGATGAATGGAACCAAGTCTGTCAGAGCAGTGATAACACTAAAACGTTCAGTGCAGGGGTCTCCAGGATTAGATTTGAGAACCACTTGTTAGTTTCATTCTACAATGTCCTGACATATTTTGTCTTCATATCTAGTTCCTCCTGTTGTCGATGTGACCACTGATGTGATTCCTGTTGTTGGTGAGTCTGAAGTGACCTTGGCCACTTGCACTGCTGCTAAAGCACAACCTGCAGCAGTTGTGTCCTGGAGTCTGGGTGCTCTGAGCGACTCTGTAAAAGTACAGACTAACATTTCTCCAGAACCTGATGGATCCTTCACTGTCCAAAGTTACCTGATTGGTGTAGCATCCAAAGATCTAAACCAGCAGAAGGTTCAGTGTTTGGTGAACCACACCAGCCTGAATAAGGAGCTGATACTGGACCACACTCTAGTCATCCATTGTAAGTCACTGTCAGCAGCCTGATTGTCACACACTCTAGAGATATAGACAGTGTAAGACACTATAACTAAGAGAGGTCTGCAACAAACAAGTGTCATTTAATCGCACGAAATCTTCTAGGCTTAAAAACACCAGAAGAAGTTCAGCTTGGCAAGCAAGACGTTCTCCACTGCATTTAATTTGTGCAGCTGACTGTGTACAATTTGATATTGGTTCCTGGCTCCTGTCACCATCACCATCACTGTCAACTATAATCACTGGTCATTATTCTATTTCAATTTAGAATGCCCTTTTACTGTGTAAAGCCTTCAGACTGTTTCTTACATTGATATTTTTAGTAGTTACTCATTTTTTTTGCTCCTTTTCTCTCAGATCCTCCTGGGGTTGTGTATATTAGGTCAGTTGTTTCAACAACATCTCAAGAATTTCAGTGCGTAGCTGATGCCAATCCACAACCAACGTTCACCTGGAGCAGGTAATCAATCTGAGTCTTCTTAACACCCTAAAGAAATGGATAGATGCAGCTGCAGCAGATGTCTTTTATAGAATATCAGTTTATCATTTAAGGCAAAAGCAACTGCTTACAGGTCTACATCTAAAACATTCTTCTGGTTTTTGGTTAATGAATGAAAGGATCATTTTCATGTTTCACTTTTTCATGTTAAGAGTGCCATCATTGTCATTCAGTGCCTACAAACACAATTATTATACTCAGTTCTAAGGTGTTATTGGACATTTCAAAGCAAAAACAATTCAATTTATCTACTTATATTTGCATTAACATTGCTTACATACTATTTTAATACATGTTAACACATTATTACTTGTTGTAATAACAGGGCAAACAAGCCTCTTTCCAGCTATGTTGATGCTGACAGGCTGATAATCCCACTGACCTCTGATAGTAATGGCTTGTATATGTGTAATGCATCAAACCAGTATGGAAATGGCACAGGTACCCTTTATGTGCACATTTTCAGAGGTGAGTCTCATTTGAACATATACAGATGTGTAATATGACCTATCAGTCATGGCAAAAGCAAGATAAGAGATATTTTTACAATCAGGCAAAGTGCCCAGCATAACAGCAGATTAGTAATGCACAGCAAGCTTCTTAAGTTGTAGTGGCTAGACCAACCAGACAAAGTAGTGCACCATTTAGTGGACTCAGAACTTGCTGCATATTGTAAACATGGGAAGCCTGAAATTATATTAAATTAATTCAAATTAGAAATGTAAAAATTAGGGTCTCACTGACTTTGAATTTTGAGAGTTCATAAGCCAACCTATACTGATTATACTATCATCTGTTTATAAAGGGTAAAAAATAAAACTATCTCACTCTTTTCCTTCTTTACTTTCTTCCTCTCTCCATGTAGAATGCACTACTGTCTGTTGGATGTTGTTCATCATTCTCCTTCTCCTCCTTGGTGTGACTGCAATTTATTTAATATGGAAATTTTGTTTAATTAGAGAATTAATCAAATTTACTTCAAACCTGACAGAAAGAATTTGGTGAGCTTGTTCACTTTGAATATAAGTATTTCATTTAATAAAGTTTATTTTTATAGTCAAAATATTTGTATTAAGTTATTTTGATCTCTGGGATAATAATTGCATTCCTTTTTTCACCCTGCTAACCTAAAATGAGGACCACAGTTTTTTTGGTAATATTACTAAAACACCCCCCAAAATGGTTATTGCAACTAATAAATGTTCATTTGAATGCTGCCACTCCAGGCATTCTGAGCATGCTCCTGTGGCTACTGATTCAGACAGACCTACATGTAATGGACACCAAAACCTCGAGGAAAGCAGTGAGCAGATGCATCAAACCCTCATTCACCAGGCACAGTGTCACCAACAGAGGAACCAGGACTCAATGTAGTTGTAAGCTGGCCTCAGAGGGACTAGAGGAATGTGGTCAGCAGAGCCAGGGACCAGAGAAACTATGGCCAAGGACACAGGAGAGCAAACGTCTGTTCAAAGAGATATTTATGTAGATCCCCATCATTTTGTTACTGACCTGATGACAGCAAATGAAGAGAACCCTGCCATCATTATTCTGTATCTCGATTGGCCGTTCAGTGCTGCTATGCAGACAGGGAGTGATTATATGTAATATGTAACAAAAGTACCACACAGTGTGCATTAATTAATCTTGTCGCTTCTCAGAGAGGTGATTGTACTGTTACAGGTAAGGTTTTCTCACTCAGAAGTACTAAAAGCTACACTGGTTAATGATATGTCCTTTTCAAAATTAAACTGGCATGCAATTGTCCTGTTGATCAAAGTCAATAAAACAATTCATCTGATGTTTCTAAACACTGTTTATGGAGCTATTGTTGTTTTCTAAGACCAATTTCTATTGTTTACAATCATCTGCCAAAGTTTGGGCACTGCTGGTCAGATTATATTGTGTTTCTAAGTGTAAATAAATTAACACATCCACTACAGAGAACACACTTCTCACACTTTAACGCACAATTACAGTTTATTTGCTGAACGTAACGATGGCTGTGAGTTGCTGTGAGAACACAGTGGTCTGGACCTTGGTAGTTTCAGAAGGGTTCTTCACTTTTCTTCATTTCTGAGATTAAACGATGAAACAGTACCATTTCGATAATGCGGCAGACTACTCAGGGGCGCAGTCCTCACAGGCCCACCCAATCAAATGAAGACAGAATATTTATTATGCTGCATTTTTAAGGACAGTGAAATTTGATTTGTTTTCTACAGAGGTTTGGAGAGGCCATGAGGTAGTGGTAATGTTTTGGAGTTTACTATGTTGTGATTTCAAGATAACAAAAGTTGTTATCTTGAGATAACGAGTTAATTATAAATAACCAAGCCTCTTTTATTAACAATAAAAAAACTTCTTTTAGCTTTGGTATATACCAAAAACGCTTGATATTGACAGTGATTAAACTTCTGTTTAAGAAACCAAATCTTGATCCCTATGAGCCATCAAATTATAGACCTATCTCAAATCTTCCCTTTACATCAAAGATTTTAGAGAAAGTCATAGTGCAACAACTAAGTTCACACTTGCACAGGAGTCAACATACATGTAAATTTTCCGTTTGGATTTAGGCATCATGAAAATTGTCAAAATGATCTTTGATGAAGGAAATGTATCTTTACCGGTTCTGCTTGATCTTAGTGCAACGTGATACGATAGACCATGCCATCGTACTAGACAGAGTAGAAAATCTTGTAGGGTAACAGGAATAACTCTTCTTGGTTAGGATCTGACCTGACTGATCACAATCCGTTTGTGAATGAACTCAGTGACCCATTTGTTTCTACAAAACTAAAGTATAGTGTTCCACAAGGCTCTGTTTTAGGACCTCTAATATTCACATTAAATATGCTACCACTGGGTAGTGTTGGCAGTAAATGGCATACATTTCAAATGGAATACATTTCCACTGATATGTGATGATGCGCAATTGTATATGTCAGCCACACCTGACAAATTTCAACATAATAAGACTGAGGACTGTAAAAGACATTAAAGACTGGATGTCAAGTAACTTTCTCCTACTTAACTTGGATAAAACAGAGGTTCTTCTTCTTGATCCAAAAGCTGCTAGAAACAAACTAATTTAATGCTAAATTTTAACAGCTTCTCAGTTGCATTAGGTATATCTGTAAAAAACCTTAGTATCATGATCAAGCCTGATCTGTTGTTCAATGCACATAAGCAATATTACTACAACAGCTTTCCTTCATCTTTGAAATATTGCCAAGTTAAGAAATGTACTGTCCCTACTGAATGCGGAAAAGTTAGTTCACAAGGTTGGATTACTGTAATGACCTGCTCTCTGGATGTTTCAGCAAAAGCCTAAACAAGCTATTCCAGAATGCTGCAGTCAGAGTCCTTGCAAGAAGTAGAAAGTTTGACCAGATCAGCCAAGTTTTATTAACACTACACTGGTTGCCAGTTAAGTTCCACGTCGAGTTCAAAACTCTGCTACTGACCTATAAAAAGCTTTAAACGGCCTCACCTCTCAGTACCTGAGCAGAACAGAACTCTTACTATGAACTGTCATACCTACTTAGATCACAAAGTGCTGGCCCACTATTAGTACCTAGAATTAATAAAGTTACGTCAGGGGGTAGAGCCTCTTCACACAAAGCCCCTCAGCTTTGGAATTATCGTCCAGTCAGCGTTCAGGATTTAGACATAGCCTCAGTATTTAAGTCTAGGCTAAAAACCTACTTGTGTAGTCAAGCCTTTGGGAATTAGTTTTCCCTGTTAGATAAAAGGTGCAGATCTGGGATGTGTCTTTCTTTGCTAAGCTGAACAACTGCCCATTGTTTGCGATCTAATGCTGTTGCTTCATCCGCCTTCTGGACCAGTTTGACCTCTATGGAGCTTCCTGTTGTCCTATGCTGTGCAAAAAGCCTCACCTGCATGCCACACTCACCCTCCTGGTGGTACTACTGCCTACACAGACATTGTCACATGTCTCATAATACATTGAGCTCTTCATATATTCATACTAACAGATCATCATGACAGGCTTCTAAAAGTAGCCACTTGTTTTTACTGGTAACAGTGACTGATTTTCATAAATGACAGATGATTTCCATGGTCACTCTCATTAACCGATGACTACTGTTAGAGGCTTTTGTTGGTTAATCTAAATACTTTATGTCCAATGACAGGCTTTTTTTCCTATATTCATATTGCTTATGTCATGTTTTTGTTTTGCTCTCTGGTTTCGACCAGTGGAGAATGGTTTCCTCTTTTGAATTCTGGCTCCTTTCAAGTTGTCTCCCTCTTGCTCTTGTGGAGCTTTTCCCTTCCACTGTAGCCCTTGGTTTGCTCATTGGGGCGTAAACCTTTAAAGATTTTATGGATTTTCTGTAAATGTGTGACGGCTCAAACAACTGTTCAACAAATGCCTTTTTTAACAACTACTCCTGATGTTTAAAAAATACAAGTAAAACCAGTTTAACCGTACAAAGGTTGAATGAAAAGAACATCCAAACGGTTCAAAATGAAAACAAGCTTGACAGCAGCAGCATTTTTTGCCCACAGGTTACAGGAGATTATGCACTTCCTGATCAGCCTGCTATATAAGTACTTCATCTGCAGCTTAACCTGAAATGATGTCTTTTGTTTTGGTGGATTGCAGGCAAATTATTAAACAACATCATCCACAAAGCACGAGAGAAGTCCGCACATTTCCCTTTGTATGTTTAAGCATCTTCATGAACTAAGCAGTGAAAAAGGTGCACTGTTGGCTTGTCTTCTCACGCATGTGAAAGATTTTACTCCAACCACTCTGACCAACCACTTTAAAGCACTTACACAGCTCCTTTTTTCATCCAGGAGTTCAATAAAACTTTTGTGCCATTATTTTTGTGAAGTCTCCCTCTACTGGTTCAACAGAGTTACTGCACATAAATAAAAAAAGGAATAATGAAAACATTTAACAATACGATTTAAACAGGTTTATTCTTGTAATTATTACTACTAAATTGTAGATAAAGATCTAGTTGATAATCATACATGGTTAAATGCCCTTATTTGATTATTTTAATACAGAGCAGCATTTTCAGGATTGGCACTTGGCAGACAAACATTCTTCAGATTAACAAACCTACAAATAGTCATTCTGTCAGTCTGGGAATGCAAAGGGTTTTGAGAAGATGAATCACAAGACCATGAAAACAAAAGGACAAATCACTGAATGTTAACACAGATTACATACCATTACTGGACTGACAGATCACAGAACGCTGTTTATGCTGTTCATGTTAGAGTAAGAATGGTTCTGTAAGTCTCCAGGCTCTGTAACTCTGTGATTAAACTACTCAAACTTACAGGTTGTGGTGAGAGCCAACGGTCTTACTTCAGCCTGTGTGGTAATAACAATGGCTGTTACACAACTTCAGAGGCTTTTGGACCTTTTTACAAAAGAGAAATCATTACAATCAAGTGAAGTCTAAGAGCAACATTCAGAAATGGATATGTCTTATGAGTATGGCAGAGTGAGGGCACTGGATCTGGATAAAACAGTACTATGGGAGAAATGTTAAGACACTGATTGGACTGAACGGAGGATACAAAACTGGTACAGAATGCTTAAAAAAAAAATGACAACAAAAAACACTACAGTTCAAATGCCTGGAATCAATGTTTTCAACAATATAAAACTAATTTAGTTTTGATAAACAATGACGCTAGTATGCTATTCCTATACTACTTCACAGGTTTCAATGTGATTTGCAGGACAGTATGAAGCTGTAAATAAAAATTAAGATATGTTTAATGTGTCCAGAATGATAAACAGAGCTGCAGATTCTAAAATGACTGAGGAAGCTGGATCTCATGGAGAATTAATTTAAAGTGACAAAAGAATAACAAATAATTTACGTATGTTGTCATTTTATTTGCTTCTTGTTCACAGAAGTCTTGAAATATTGAATAAAACATCTAAAACAGCTTTCGTATTTTGTAATATGTAAATCAACACGTATAAGTTGGTTTTGTATGTAAAATATTTGGTAATATGACAATTGAATCCAATCTTTTGAACAGTAGTTCAGAAGTAGTGTGCGTCACAGGATGTGCATTAGTAAATCATATTTATTTTAAAACACCAATCAGAATTGGCACAAAGCCACCGCAGTCATCATTATCTGAGAATATTGTGAATATATTTTAATGGGCATGTTATTATTCCAAAGCATCTGTAGTCACCAAAACTAATCAGTTCAGCGATTCTGGATCGGGCCTTGAAACAGAGACACTAACGTTCTTTTCCTAAAATATTAAAAACAATGAGGCCGGATGGTTTTATACACAGTACATCTGGAATGTGAGCATAACACAAACACTAACACTGATTTAAGGAACTCGTGGTGTTAGTATTTGGACGGCCCAAAGGCACCAGCATTCTGAAGGCTGCGTGCTCAGAGTCACAGTCATTTACGGTTCAGCCAGACCTGTTCTACACATTAACGTGTTTTACAGTTAGAAATAGTGCACTACATATTTAACATGGTACTATGTGGAACCACCTGACCACTCGTTTAGTCTTCTGAAGCCACACTGGCAGTGTCCAGGCAGGTTGGAGGAGGACGGGGTGAAGTCCTACAGTAGGACGGCCTCCACAGTTATGGTGGGATCTTCAATGTCTCCTTTACTCTGAACCATCCGCAGCTCCAGCTGCGCTGGACTCGGCCTTCGGTCAGGCCCAGCTACCTCTAACAAAAACACAAAGAGAGGAGCTTCGGAAGTTAGCAGCATGGCTATAAGGCTAGAGTAGAGCAGATTTTCTACTGACTGTGACATACCTGAGGATTTTTCACTTTTAGATTAGACTGGCGGAAGTAAAAGACAGGTAAACATACTTAAACAGTCTCTGATACCCAGTTTCTACAGCCCACTTCCTTCTGCCCTCATTTTATGCTGGCACTTACCTTTGGCATAGTTGATAGTCCTTTTAATGACATGCTGCATCACAGAAACAGTCTTCTCACAGGCAGCCTGTCAAAATCCCACAAACAATAATAATTTGTGAGCCACAAAGTGTAAAAGCAAAATGAGGAAGCTTTCTAATCTGATGGACACACTCCCATTTGTCACATATCAATAAGTGAAGCCTAGATTACACTGAAATACCACAGAATGAGTCTCTCCTATTCATATTCACATATATATTAAGCCTCATGTGTCTGTTTAAGACCATTTCCACCACACAAGAACAAAGCAAACATTTGCAGTATCTATGCTTTGAGATATACATACACTACATTTATTAGCCTTCTTCTCTATTTCCCCATTTAGCCCCACTAACTTCTCTCTCTTTTCTTTGAACAACTTTTTCTGAATTCCTGCTTTGATAGAATGAAACTCTGGAACGACACCAGCCCTTTGTGGATAAAACTGGACACCCCTGATCTACACAATGACTTATCAAGGTAGTCCTTTAGGCATCATCTTAGTTTAATAACAATAAACAAACCACAGTGTTCAGACATTTTATGACCTAAAATTGTTAAATCTATTTTAAGAGTTTGAGACTTTTTAAATATCCATGTGAACTTCGCTTGAAAAATAAATTTTACTAATTTTCGTGGGTTAAATCACATACTTTGAAAAACAGGTAAAATGGCCATAAATGCATGTCTGTTTCAGGACACTAAAACAAAAACAAGGAAGCAATATATTTAATAGTAGGTTTCTGTGGCTTACTTGATTATAAATTAGCCTCTATTGACCACATCAAAATATTACATGTACAAACCACCATGATTTTGTCACAGTCACAAAAACTACTTGTTTACCTCCCAGTGCTTTTCTACTCCATCATACCTTGAGGTTGTTTGGGTGGTGGTGTGTCCAGGCCAGCAGCATAGCAGCAAACAGGTCACCTGTGCCCACAAACACAGCATCCACCCTGGGGATGTCCATTCTGATCCGCTGCTTTCCCTTAGTGCCATCTGCCTTCACTGAAACACAAGCAGAGATAAGCAAACAGAGTTACTGACAAACTACAAACCAGTGAATAATAAAGTCTAAATACAGAGCATGTATCTATAATTACTTTAGAGGTGGGTGAATTAGGGGTTGGTGATAAAAAATATAACATGGTAGATCAAAACATTTTCAGATGCACAAGAAACATCATAATATTTTGTTTTTGTGATGTTAAGTTGGAAAAGACAAAAAGAACCACACTTAAAAAAAACACCAAAGACGATAATTTTTATTAAACATGTCACATAATGCAGTTGTTTGGTGTTCTTTAACCTCTTTAACTCCTTGAGACCACCGGTGGTTACAAAACGCACTTCGTCATATTCTTCAAAACTTTCATATTTCATATTCATAAGCTACATTCAAAAAGTGGGTATCATATGAGAGCTGTAACTGTCTACTTTCCAGTCTAATAGACAGGTAATGTACTTTTAAACCTTTATAATGAAAGAAGCTGAACTCACAATTTTTCCACAAATCTGGGCTATAAACTATAAACACATGATGTCTCTTCAGTGATCTGCTCTGTAAAAATTATTTTTATAAAATAATACAAAGAGCATTTTAAGCATATAGCAATGTGTATGATCATAAAACGGATGTTCTGTTAATTTGAGGGGAGCTTTTACAAAAAAATAAATAAAATAAAATAAAAAATGACATTTATTTCATGCAGTTACTGAATAATTTGCCTTACAATTTGGTCATGTAAATTCAGGTGGACAAACTAAAAATACCCTGGAGAATAAGAGGTTAAACTTGACATAATGTGACGCAATTCATCACAATAACAATAAATATGGTCATATTGCTTCCCCTACTATGAATAAATATTTTCTGGGCCTGTGATCACAAAGCGTCTCAGATTAGGAGTGTTCCTGTCAGTGAGACCATAAATAAGACAGAAATCTGATCTCAGACTCTAAAAAGCTTTGTGAATTTGGGTCCTGCCTTAAACACACGTTGCCTTCAGAGAGTAAGCATTCAGTCAGCTGCAGGTGTGATGAATTCTGGAGTATAAACAAGAAGCACAAGCAAAGACTGGGCATAATCTATGCTGAGCTATTAATGCTTAGCACTAATAAGAAATAGTTTATGTTTTTTGCTTAAAGCATCATTCGCAATTACAACCAATTAGGACCTTGACATGAGACCACCACACTAACATTAAAACTCTGTTTTGTTTCTCACTAGCTATTATGAATAGTGACGTGAATAGGCTGTACCAGTGATCTGGCTCCCCAGAGCCACCAGGTACTGATCCCCCAGAGGAGAGAGTAGGTCAGAGCTGGTGATGACCACAGTGTCAGGACCCATCCCATGCAGCAGGTCCATCACCTGAGGACACAATCAGACACATGCGTTCAGACAGCATATTATAACAGTGCAATAATGTATACTACAATTGTGAGACACGGCTGAAGATCCTTATTAAAGTATTCTGCTAAAAGTTTTAATAATAATTTATCTGCAAGTCCAACATAAAGCTAGTTCCTGTATCACAGTATTACAATCCTTGGCAATATGAATTTCATAAGACAACTCGAGGCTTGAGGTACACTATGCTCCACCTGAATGCCCGCTGGACTGGTACTGTTTTGTGTTGGTTTAAATACAGTTTGGAAGGTTTTCCAAAATACCTCACAGCATGAAAAGCGTGGAGACTCACCTCAACTGCATCTTTTTCCGTACCGATCTTTCTGCCTGTCAGCAATCTTTCAGAGGGGGAAGAAAACATTGGTCAGTTTTAGAGACTGCAACTCCAACTTCCACCTCTGGGTGGCAATGTTTCACACTTTTTCATGACTTCAACTTAGACTGTAATGATTACATGTTCATTTATAAATAATGACATCTCTGGATGGTAAAAATGACACCACAGGCCAATAAAGTGTTATATTCCGGTTCACAACACATCTAATCAGTTTTCGGCTGGTTGATTAATTGGTTCAAGTGTGTTGACAGATGATACAAAAACCACTGTACTAACCATTGTACAGTACAAAAACTGTACTGGCTCAAGAAGCTCAACAACTAGACTTGTACTATATGTCCAAAAGTATCTAGACACTGCCTATGATGAGTCAAGATGCACAGGTGTTCAGTTGCATACACACAGCTGACAATCTCCATAGTAAAACATTGTTAATAGAATGGGATTCTCTGGAGCAGCACTGGGCTGTGGAGCAGTGGATCTGCATTCTCTGAAAGTAATGGAGCTCCATCCAATACCTTTGGGATGAGTTGGAGTGGCATTTGTGATTCAGAATTAATCATCATCAGAATTAACATCAGTACCTGACCTCACTAATGCTCTTGTGGCTGAATGCAGCCAAATCCTCACAGCAATGTTCCAACATCTAGTGTAAAACCTTCCCAGAACACTAGAGGCTGTTACTGCAGCAAAGGAGGACAAACTCCCTGTTAATACCTTTGATTTCAGAAGAAGTGTCAGATGAGCAAGTATCTACAAACCTTTAGACATATAGTGTGGAAACTACAATGCATGTGGAGACAAGGACATCACACAAGGATGAAAACATACACAAATCACAAAATCAGGCAAGTACACTCACTCTGCCTCAAACTGGTTGGGTGTAATGATGTCAGCAACTGGAACCACTTTTTCTTTATACACAGGCAGCAAGGCTTCTGGAACATACTAGTAACACAGAACAGACAGTGTGGTATAGGTGACAGAGTAAACCAAGAGTGCAACTCCAAACCTAAAGGGGCCACATTGCTTGTCTGCTCCAATTAACTTGATTAAAGTCAGGAAGGGCTTGACAACTTGCTAATAAGTTAAACATGGAACAACTGTCTATATAAATCCAGCCTTTATTACAATTAAATTATATAATTAAAGACAACTATAAAGCTGAAGGGGATTTCGACTGGTCGTGTGCACCAAAAGTGAAGAAAGAAAGCCATAATATCAGCCTTAATGCCTCAAAGCTTTTACTAGAATAACAACTGTAGTATTTCGAATGAGCTCAAAACTCTGCCACACCCAAAACTCAGTGTTGCTGTGTGACCAGGCAATGCAGTCAACTGGGAATGGAGACTAGGAGAACACTTATCTGGACTGTGGAGTGGAAATGTGAACTCTTACTGTAAACGAATATCATGTCTTTGCAGTCTTTGAACAACTGATTGACACAGTATTTTTAAATATGACAGACTATATAAAAGCAACATAAAACTGAAATTTGCTTCAGCCACTTACAGCTGTATGGAAAAGTCTGGGCCCCGCTAGCCAAATGACATGGTTTGTTGATTTTCTAAGTTAAAACAATTAGTGTTTACTTGCTGAATTTGACATTTGTAAAACAATAAATGTGTCCTGTGCAAAATAAGCACATTATTTATAAAAAAAAAAAAAAGTGCACTAAAATTTGCAGATAAACGCCATATTCAAGTTTGCTTCCTGCAGAGGATTTGTTAACTTTTCACTTAGAAAAATCAACAAAATATGTAATTTGACCAGGGGTGTCCAAACTTTTGCACACAACTGTATAATTATCATTTCAATCAAGCACATGATATTTATGTAAAAGTAAACAGTGAAACGAAGGATGTGGCTGCTACAAATTACTCACCATTGCCCCGTTATCACCCATTACTGGATCACACACTAGAAGAACAACAGAAACACGCATATTTAAAACCTCTGTCATATTCAGGTACACAGATATATCTGAATAACTGCTGAAGACTTCAAGAAGACCAACAAATGATTCAGAAGACTAATCACAACTAACCTATGAAAGCAGGTAAAATACTATAAAACTAGAGAAAAAAACAAGGAAAAGCAGTACAAAATTCTATAAACAGAGGAAGGCCTTGTCCGATTTTGCCTAGCCTTTGCTTAGTCAGTGCTATTAGACAACTACAGAGAATTGTGGCCTACCATACACAAGACTAGGATTGGCTCCCTTCAGCTCCTCCACCATGTCCACTACCATCTCCAGAAAAGACACATCTCTAGAGTACCCTTAAAAAACGAGAGAACATTAAAGGAATGAAGGCTTTGCAAACAGCAGGCATTCAATGTTACTTTCAATGACCATTCTCTTACCTTCCTTTTTAGCTCTTAGAATTAAACAGACTGTTTACTCTGTCTGTTACTGGGTCTTTAAGAATCAGTTTCACAGAAAAGGATTAAGCCTAGTCTCAGACTACACAGCATTATGAATGAAGATTCTGAATTGAAAGCAAAATGTGGTCCAGGACTAAGCTTAACCCCTCTTTTATAGATCAACCTTAAACTGCACCTCATTCATAGACTTCAGTGTGACTGGGCAGAGCTAAACTACTGCAGGCTGAAGAGCCAGATACACACTCGAAGTCAAGTTTAAAGGCACCTTAGCCACATGAATTTAAACTGACATTTAATCCAAGTACACATTCCCTCTCTTTGGTCAGTAAGAATCATTACTATATTTTGAGAACGTGAAATGTCAGAATAACACTAGAGACAATAATTTATTTCAGCTTTTATCTCTGTCATTACATTCCCAGTGGCTCAGAAGTTCACGTACACATGGTAGTATTTGGTATCATGGTGCTTACTCTTGCATATTATCGTTTGAACCGATGAACGTGGTACCTTCAGGTGTTTGCAAATTGCTGGATGTACCAGACTTATGGAGGTCCACAATTTTTTTCAGATGTCTCGGCTGATTTCTTTTGATTTTCCCATGACGTCAAGCAAAGAGGCAACTAGGCCTTGGAGCTATTTAAAGGCACAGGCAACTTGGTGTATGTAAACTTCTGACTCACTGGAAATAGATACAGTGAATTATAAGTGAAATAATATTACTAAACACTTGTTGGAAAATTGTTTGCATCGTATACAAACTTCAACTTAAGTGTATTTAAGCTTATGACTTCAACTGACCATACGGACTGGAGAATGAAAACATATTTTTAAAACCTTAACAATAATTACATACATCATCAAACTCTTCTCAAAAAAGTGCAGGAAAAATGTTTTTCTATAATATGGGCCCTTTAATGTTTTAACACAGAAACTGTATTGAGTGATCAAAATCACCTGACGGATATCAAGTGTGCCTGCAAGTTTATATACCTGTAAGCACGTAGTCATAATGGTTGAGTTTGTTGAGTTTGATCCCCTCATAAAGGACATGTAGCTCATCTGCAGTCAGCACCTGGCCTTTCCAGTGCTCATAACCTAGCGAACAGACAGACAGACAGAGACACGGAGACACAAAGAGAGAAGCAAACAGACAGACGGAAGTCAGCACTCGCAGCACTTCTTATCCAAAGGAGGGTAATGTTAGTGGGCATGGGATGTACTTTTGGGGTAAATTATTCCCAAATTATTATATTTAAGACATTTATTGGCTCTACCCAAGCAAAAGCATGTGCACCTGATTCTATTACCACATGGAGTTTTTGTGAAATAACTGAGAAAATCAAACTGAGGGAAAAGTGCACTTGTAGAGCTTTACAATCAGTTTTAAAAATAATATAGTAATAAATGTAAAAGTGTATTCAAGAGCAAAACATTTGGATTTTTGTCTAAAAATTTAAAAAAGTATTTAAACATTTTTTTTTTAAATCAAACCACATAATCTTGCTACAAATAAAAACAAACTGTGTTTTCTGCATCTAATGTTTATGAACAATTCAGCCTAAAGCAGTAAGAGTGCAAAGGTTACAACTAACCCCATAGGTGTAACAGATAAGGGAGCTTGTGATAACAGTTATTAAAAAGATAAATCGATGCAAAACACAGTGAACTTAATATGATGTCTACAGCATAGTTTTCATGTATATGTGCATAACACATTTTAAAAAAAAGGTATTTTTGAATTTTATGGGACAATGTTTACTTTAAGAGGCTTACTTAGAACACAAAGTTAGTTTAAACTAACCCTGCTGTGCGGAGGCTGTACTTTAGCCTGGCAAGCTCTCACTGTGAGTTGCTTACATTCTTTAAAAAAAAAGCTACATTACAGTCTCCAAGACTAAAATAATAAAATAATACAGGTGTGAATTATGTGACTTATACACACAACTCAGTAATAAAAATACACTTATGATGGGAAAAAAAGCTACTTTTATAGTGAATCTTGGTGAATCTGTCAGAATTCCCAGATGATGTTGCTATGGGAACATGAGAACATGACTAAAAGCACATTCAACATAAAACCATTTAACTATATTAATTATCCATGTTACATTTTAACCTATGTTAGCTGGTGCTGTGCTCTCCCCTACAAGTTCTGTTATCCTATGTTGCATCACTGTTGCAAAACCCACTCGTTATCTCAATAAGAAAGTCCACTGATTGCATGATCACTGTTGGCAACAGCTCAGCCAAATATGAATATATGAAGAATTCACGAGGATTAATCCTCTCCCTGCACTGAAAGGAGACCAGTCGAATCCCAAAGGCATGAGAAATTAGTGCTAAAGCGGTCACGTTAAACTTGTTTTAATGAGCAACCTGGTGTGCAGAGGTTGGGACTTAGAGAAAAGAATTTGAAGAATGAGATTTTGCTGATTCTTTGTTTCTACTGTGTGTGGGTGTGTGTGTCTAATACACCCAGACACAAAGAGTCACACTTTGCACCCTCAAAGGAAACCGGAGGACACAGTAAATCATACACAGATGGCAACAATGGTGCAGCTGCTTTAAGGTTAAGGTCTCTGTGGATGTTAGTGTACACGTAACCTTCACTGCAGAATTTGAAAATTTAGCCTCAAGGTTGCCCTGGACAGAAGATGATGCTCCATAAATATCCTGTATCTCTTTCTCTCGTATTCCCTTCACTAAACTCTAGTTAATCAGTCTTTCACAAAAGTTCATCCACAGGCTGATGCCTGAACTCAGTGTTCCAGCACAGCTTGTCTGCACCAAGCATGCTCCCACATCATACATCTCCCAGAAAAAGCCTCTGTGCCTTGTTTCATACCCATAAATATACTCTGTGCAGGCCATTGGCTCACACAGTAAAAGATCTTGAAGAGTCCTATATATTCTACATTCTTTCTTCTCCCAAAGTCCAAGACCATTTGTGTGGTGGTTGCTTTAATTTTTAAAACACAACCAATTTCCAATCTCTGTTTATCCTTTAGAATTAAACATGCTGCTTCTGTTACAGTGCCTTTAATATTGATATGTCTTTTTTCCCCAACTGGTTATCCAGCACTTAGCCTTATTCAAAAAGTATGTTACGTTTGGACTCAAATCCTGAAGGTCAATTTATAGTCTAGGTGACAAGTGTTGATCAACAAAACACCGTGGCCAACAGCTGCAGTGAAACAGCACAGAACAGCTGCTACAATGAAACTGCATTAACAGTCGGATTTTAGGCTGCAGGGTTGCTACAGCAACCAGAAATATTACTTGTTTTTCCACACGCATGTTTCACTCATGAGTTCTTTCTCAGTCACGCGGGGTTGCCAGATTCACAGTTTTTCCCAAAATTCTGGTTAGTCTGAAAGTGCAGTGCTGGAAGAAATTACTCCGTTGTGGGTTGTGTTCTCTGCTTGGATTACTCTCAGCGGAAAAAGGTTTGAAAATGAAAAAACAACCTGCCTTTCGTATACTGATCCTAGTTCTGAATAGCTGGCAACCTGTTCTGTTTTTCTGAATGCAGCATAATCGAGAGCAGCAAGAAAGTAAACACAGCTGCACACTGTGACCACAGAAACAATCCAGAGCGTAAAACTTTGAGTTTCTTTCTAATCAGAGTGTGCGTCAGGGTCAGTGCCCCTTCAGATATTTTGATGTATGCAACGCTGTCTCAGACACCAACAAATTTTGTCTCTTTTGCGTCATTTTTGTTCACTGACGCTCCTCGCTTGGACTATAAACTGGACTTAAAGGACAACGCAAAAAACTTCGCCATGTCTTTGGATGTGTGGATCCTTTGCCGTTTTCTTCATATTATCCACTCGAAAAATTGTCCACAGTAACAACACTCAGCATCACATCAACGTGAACGGACGGACTAAACTGCTCTAGGCTGAATGTACTATCAAGGCCAGCAAAATATCTGCTTATGAAAATCTGTCACATGTAAACGTGTTCATGGTGGTGAAATCACACGGATGATAAATTCAAAACAGGCTGTTTTTGCAGCTTATTTGCACATATGGTCAAATTTTAAATTCAAGTTCAAGTTTCCTCTCTTTCTACAGGTGAATCCAAGCATATGAAACAGGGAAAGAAAGTGGTCAGACCACCCCCTGCCATATGTGTTCCAAACATATGTTCACAATGAATTAAAGGTGATGCACCTTACAGGTTGTAGAGCATAGCAAGCCATGGTGTATCTATATTCAAATATACTGAACACTATGGCAATGTTGCAAATGTGTAACTGACAGAAAAAGATGGAGATACAATTTTACGAGCATTACACCGAAACAGACTACAAATGCATAAAGGACTACAAAAAAGGGATGTAGCTCAAATTTATTTTAAACCCTCGCAGTTGTATAGTTGTATTCATATCTGTTGTGCTTGTACGTTTGCAAAATGACAGTTTCACTATTCCAGCTTGTTGTGATTTTTAACCAATTATCAAAATTTCCCTATGACAAAATGGAAGGCAATTCAAAATGTTTTGAATGCAACAGCAGGTGGTGTACTTCTGCACTCTCTCCTCTCCAGAGCAGTAGTTGTATCTGGTGGATTCATTGATGAATTCCTAATTTAATCAGAATCTGCGCATAAGGAATTGTCACATAACACAAAAACCTTTGAAACGTAAGCAGGTGTCTGCTCATGTCAGCCTTCCAGGTTTGTAGTTAATAGCATTTAAACTAAATAAATAATGTTAACTAGCTAGAGCTCCAACTAGCCAGTGCCATATATGGTATATAGTACATTTAACACATTTATGACATTTTCAGAGGAGCAACTTAACCTTAATTAGTTCAGCTACAGCTAAATATGGAACCGTCCCTACGGCAAACTTATATTTACTTATAATTATAATATTCCTCTCTTTCTGCTCTCCCCTTTATATTCTGCATATAGCACCACCCCCTTTTGCACCCAGGCGGCGAGCCATAATACGAGCCATTTAATAGGCTAACTGCTCCTGCTCATGTATAAGTAAGTGTGTGCGGTTGCAAAAGAAGCAGAAGAAGCTAACAGAGCAGGAATTGTGGTATGAATGGGTTTAACACAGTGAAAGGGCGACTGAGTGAGCACAGAGACGGTATTAACAGCAAAAAAGATTTAAAGTGCTCAAACCTCCTGGCATACAGCCCAGAACACAGGAACAGAGAAAGGGGAAGAAGAGGAGGGGGTGAGAGAAAGAGAGAGATGCCACAGCTTGAGAAAAAGTGATTAAAAACAGAAGAGAGGGAGGTGAGGATATGCGAGGACACACAGAGTTACTATGAGAACCACAGAGGAGAGGAAAACAGGCCCATGCTGTGTGTTAGGGGCCTACATTACAGGGTGCTGGCACAGACCATGAGACCACTAGCAGAAGCCCCCCCCCCTGTCATTCCCATGAAAAGTCTCATGAAAATGACTCATTAAGTTTCTGCAGAACAGAACATTTCACATCAAAATGCCCTTGTTTACCTCTTACTTATAGAATTATGCAAAGACTTTGAAAAATCTGTCAAATTCTCTTTTGTAGCCTTGCTGTAGATCAAGTTAACATGCAGTTTTTCTAAAAGGCTAGTGACCCAGAAAGCATTGAGCTTTGACCCATGTGTGGGGAATGGGTTTCAGAAACACTCCACCTTTTCCCACTGTCATGTGACATTACTTGGGTCAAACAGTGACGACTTTTATCTCTGGGGTTAAAACAAACACTCACACAGATACAACACATACCTACTCTATTGTGCTTTCTATTTTTCATCCATTAAGCATTCACACTGAATCCTTTTGTCAAGTAGATGTCACCCTGTTATGACTGCATGTTCACAAAGAAGAGAATATAACAGCCTCACATTGTAGTCAAATGTCTACAAAAATCTTGTTCAAGTAATTATGAACAGAGCCAAGATCCACCAAATGTGTATATATATGAAAAGGAGACCCAGTGCCCGGGATGATGGAAAATAAAATGTTATGTTGATCCAACAAGGGAATTTTATTATTTTGCTGCCTCATTATGCCCAGTGTGAGCACATCAGCAGGGGCCGTGGGCACTTAGTGCCTATAACCAATGGAATATACCCCACAAAGACTGGAATACAAACTTGTATACTTTAGCCCTGTTTCAATTTTCTTATTAAACTTACCCTCGCCCACTTCAACTCACTATGTTATACAAATGGCCCCTCGCAGCAGAAAGGGAGGAGGGGACCGTGAAGGGCAGATTACTCAAATGGAACAGACTCGCTCTCAGCAGACCAGCCTCAGGGAGCTAATCAGCTAGCTATGCAAACTTTGCAATGCAACGTTTATAAAGAAGTTTGAGCATAACGTACATAACATGTGTAATTGCTTTGTCTGGCTTTAACCTTGGAGTAAAACTGTGGTGAAATGCCTTTCTTTTTGTTCTTGTTAGCCATGTAGCCTTTAAAGTGTAGAGAGTAAAATGATGAAGTTGTATCAGCAGTCATGTATAACAGATGGAGCAGTTGGTAACTTAAAGCCAAGCAAATCATTCAAAATCATATGTGTTAAGCATTTTAAAGTAATGTATTGCTATAGCTTATAAGCAGCTTTGTCTGCCATTATTTCGGGGTCTGAAAAGGGAAATCCATCAGGTCACAATGACTTCTGGGCAAGTTCTGCTGCTAAAGTCAGCATTAGTGTTCATTTGATCCCTCACCCCTCCGAGGGCTCATCTAACACCCTTCAGTTTACCCAATAAAGTAATGGAACAGCTCTTAAGATGACACTGGGGTTTCCCACCACAGGGAAATGATGATTCCAAACGGACGAGGGCTTGTTAAAACCAGTATTGAAATGCAGGGCTTGTCTTTGTGTGTCCCTTTTGCAATGCAACCCTTTACAATATTACTGAAATTACAGCATGCATTTATTCACTATAAACAGATTAATTATAGTTACCTGTATGATTGGAGAACTGCACTGAGTTTATGGAGTCCACTTCAAATCCCAGTACCTGTTAAAAATCAAAACACATTTGCTTCACTGACCACTTTAACTTCCAACGTCAATACAGTTTCTGCACTGCATGTGCAAAAGTAGATGAATTCAGCTACTTACTTACTTAAACTTAGTGAGTTAAGATTAGTTAAGGTACACGCATCATTGACATTCAATTGTTCAATTGTGCACACAGCTTATATAAACTGCTACAAAAAAGCACTGTCTCACACTCTAAGAACAGCCGCACTTGAGCCTAAGGTCACGAAGTCCAATGCCAAGCATCAGCTAGAGGGGTATAAAGCCCCCCAGCACTGGGCTGTGGAGCTGTGTTGCTGTGTTTTCTGGAGTGATGGAGCTCCATACAATACCTTTGGGATGAATTGGAGTGATCCAGAACTGATCATCCAACACCAGTACCTAACCCACATTAATGCTCCTGTGGCAGAATGCAATCAAATCATCACAGCAATATTCCAGCATGCAGTCGTATGCAAAAGTTTGGGCACCCCCAAATTACATGTTTTGTTGATTTTCTAATTGTAAGTACTGAGGACATATTTTTCTGAACAGTTACTATTTATTTACTGAATTTAACATACTGGAAAAATAAACCAGAAAACGGTGCTGTGCAAAAGTTATGGCCCCCTTTACATTCTACTTTTTTCTAGTGTGTTGAGCTCAGCGAAAGGATGCTGTGCACTAAAAGCTGTTATTTTAAGGCGTGTTCTCTGTACAGGATGTGTTAACTTATTTTTTCGCTTAGAAAATCATGAAACATGTCATTTGACCACTCAAGCTTTTGTGTACTCCTATGCAAAAGAAATATATTCCCATAAGTATTTTCCAAAACGTGTCAATTTTGTAATATTTCCATACACTGGTCTCAACAGCAAATTGACACCATTACATATATTTCACTATGTTGACATGCTCAAAATTGGCACAGTTAAACAGACAGTACTAGCACAAACATTTTAAAACTATATATGTTACACATATATTTTAATATGAGCAAATGTATGTATGTTTATTCCTCCATTTGGATACGACTACAGTCTTATCCCAGAAGAGTGGAGGCTGTTACTGCAGCAAAAACTCCCTATGAACACCCTTGATTTCTTGAGATTCTGGAGAAACGCTAAATAAGCAGGTGTCCACAAACTTTTGGACACATAACGTGTGTGTATGTGCAGTTTTAGGACTAAAACCATGAGCACCGCTTGCACGTTTGGACATAATCGAGACAGCCTTTCAGAGGAAATGACTCGGGAAGCGAGTGTACTAGTCTAGGTCTGTCGATTAAGCAGGATAACTAACTTCTTCTCTTTCTTACCTGTAAAGGAAACGTCGCCGACTTGTTTCCTACATAGCCCCTCACAACATGGCTTTGAATGGACAGCACTCTGCAGTCCATACTGGAGGGATTAGCGCTGAGGCTCTGACTCTAAACTCTCCGCACGTTTGTCTTCCGCCTGTTTACCACGCAAACCCTCTCAGGCTCGTCCTCATACACGCGCCGGCGGAGAGGAGAGCGAGGAAGAAGCAGCAGCAAACGAAACAAGAAGGAAAGTCGGCAGCGAAACCAGCGCGAGCACTTCCTCCCTCCTTACGGCGTGTGGGACGGATTAATCTTCAGGCACTCGGGGCGGATACCTATGTTATTCATGTGGATAATGGTTTACCACGTGTTACAACACCGGCCAGACGCCTTCAGGGGAAAGTCCACCCGAATACTCACCGCCTCTCTCACTCAGAGCCGGCCCTGAGGGTGTCGTTTGAAAGCTAACATCCGTTTTCGGCTGCAAAGTCATCTTGTGTCTGTAAGATTTAAAGGGCAATCCCACCAATTTTTCAAAATTTCTGCATAATTCAAATGGACGTAAAGTCATTCAGAGTGATTTGGTGTGGAATGCTCTGTTCTAGAGACACTTACTGTCGCAGTGGTAGTGATAGAACCAGACGTCTGAGGTGTTTATGCCTCTAAAAGCTCCCTCACAACTCAAAGTTCGTACATGAAATTGTAATGAACACGTTGCCTGAAGCCTGAAACACTGTTTTACGACAGTCCTAATCTGTACTTTTGTCAGTTAAATTGTGAGTATATTTTGTCAGTATTCTTTCACTTTTGACCAGTGGTGGACGAAGTACACAAATCATGTACTTGAGTTAAAGTAGAGATACCGAAGGTAAAATATTACTCCAGTAGAAGTTCCTCCCTTTAGTCCCCCACTTGAGTAAAAGTACAAAAGGATTTGCCTTCAAATGTACTTAAGTATCGAAAGTAAAAGTACTAAAACACTAATTATGACTCTAATGTCCTATTATCATTTTTGTAGGAAGACTCTTGCTTTATCAACTCATTTTAGGTGAAAATACTCCAGTGTCACTCTTGGTAAACCAATCTTTTTAATAGAATGTCATTAATTAGTCTAACACTGATGTCTAAATATCATAAGCACAAAACACTGAAGGCAAACAATTTCCATTAGGTAGAGCCGAGTGGCTATGAAAAGTTTCAGTTTAAGATTTATTTGCAACTTAGTTACAAGTTTAAGTTTAATAAAAACTTGCTTTAAACTCAGGTTCACAGAGTTTTCCTTTACTATATTGCATCTGTAGGTATCCCAATAGGTATCAAATAGGTATCCCAAAATTTTACGCTGCTGCATTGTCGTTGAACCGTATACTTGCACTGGGTCGGTATGTCCAACAGGTAAAAACAAGCTCAAAACAAACTGTGTGCTGTACCCTGACTGGTGTTCTTGCTTCACGCTTCTCTCGTTTTGACATGCTACGTTTTTATGCACACATAAGCCAAAAGGAACGACAGTAAAAAGTAAGATATTTGACTTTGAAATGTAGTGGAGTGAAAGTAAAAAGTCATCCAAAATGGAAATACTTCAGTAAAGTACAGATACACAAAAAAATACTCAAGTACTGTAACAAATTACTTTTACTTAGTTACTGTCCACCACTGCTTTTGACTAATGGAGTAACATTTTGATAATGTATGCATACTTTCATATTAGCATAGTTCTTTCTATGCTTTTTCCATTCCTGGTATCAGTTACTAATGGACTACAGTTTATGTGCTGACTTTTGTACATAAGTATTAGTATGTATAAGCATGTTTCTCATCCATCTAGAATTTTTTATGGTTAGTTGAGCCTCATGGACCTGGCTTGTAACTCATTTTCTCTCTCACTCTTTCATGCACTCACTATTTCTTTACTCATTCAGTCCTTCACTTATTCCCTCACACACTCGCTCACCTCCTCCTCCCTTTCATTTAGACACGGTTATATTTTTTTCCTTATTCCTTATTCTGGAAAAGCATCGACTGTCGTAAGGCAGCAGCAAGAAAGTGGTACAAATGAATGAATGAAGTTGTGAATGTAAGCAGGCCTATATCTGGTATTTGAAACAACAAGCACCGGGACTGACTGAAGAACAACCAATAAAATACTTAAAGCAATGGTGTAGCCAAACATTTAATTTGCACAAGTAACCCAATGTGATTAATCACCCGAGACATGTTTGAGGCCTGATATTTGCTTCTCTACTTTTGCATTGGCGCTATGCCAAGCTTATTCCCATTAGCACTGTGAAAACTGCCTGTCTAAGTCATTGTGTTCAGTTGCTAAGTAACAACATTACACGTTGCTGCGATTTCTGGCATCCTGTGACATATGCTACCTAAAAATGCACAAATCAGTACACTAAATAATTCTAAACAGTTGGAGCAGCCGTCTCAAAAAATGTGTGATTTACGTTGGTTTGTTTTAATGCTGAACAGTTAAGTAGAGTGAACATCACACTGAAGGTTGATCCAAGAACCCTAAAGCTCCTAGCAGCCTGTAGCAGCCTTCTGTAGCAGCACTGTCCTCACTCTGATATATGACTTATATCATTTTCTCTTTCATCAAATTCCAAACATCATGTGTCTAATGTTTTGTTCATAGGAACAAACACATAGATGTCAGTGCTCTGTTCTCAGAAAGTTCATAAACAAAGAAATTGTCCTCACTGTACTTATCCATATGGGCTGTAATCTCAGCCTGTGATAGACACAGGCAGAAGTCATTTGGCACTCTCGCTTGCATCCGTCAGCTCTCATGAGTAATGCGCTGTATAGTGGGTGATGATGTGAGTAAAATTACTCCACGAATGGACGAATGTCACAAGATACTTTGTTGATGCTTGCAAACCAAAATTCAAGATATGATTCTAAAATAAAATGCCATCTGTGCATTTAGGGCACGTCTCCTATTTCATTTTCGGTTCAGCTGAATCCTGTTTTATTCAGTTCAATCAGAAGCATTCAAAGTTTCTTTTCAATTCAGATCAATTCATTTTTATTCGGTTCTAATGTATTAGGTTCAGTTTAGTTTAGATCAGTTTAGTTCAGTTCTGTTTAGTTCTCCTGAGTTCAGTTTATTTCTATTCAGTTTGCTTAAATTCATTTCACTTGAGGTGAGTTCTATTCAGTTTAGTTTTATTCAATTTAGTTTAGTTCAGTTCGTTCAGATATATTTAGTGTTTTACTCATTTCAGTTTTATTAGTTCAATTCAGGTCAATTTAGTGTACACCAGTTGTACTGAGTTCAGTTTAGTTCAACTAAATTCTATTCAGTTTAGTTGAGTCCTTTTGGGTTCAGTCTATTTCTATTCAGGTTAATTAAATTCAGCACAACAGTTCGGCTAAGGCAAGTTCTGAGTAGTTCTATTCATTTTTGTTTAGTTTTATTCAGTTCGATTTGGTTCCGTTCTACTGAATTCAGGACTATGTAGTTTTTATTCCATTCAATTCTATTAAGTTTAGCCTGTTCAATTCAGATTAGCTTGGTTCTGTTCAGCACAGTTCAGTTCTATTAGGTTCACTTCAGTTCAATACTGTTCAATTCTGTTTAGTTCAATTCAGTTCAATTCAGTTGTACTGAGCTTAGCCTAGCTCTATTTAGTTTGGTTCAATTCAACCAAATTCAGTAAAAATAGGTGCTAGTAAAATAGGCCCTATTCTTCTTCTTATCTTATTAAGCATTTATCTCTCTCTCTCTCTTTCTCTCTCTCTCTCTCTCTCTCTCTCTCTCTCTCTCTCTCTCTCTGTTGCCGTCTGTCAAACAGGCAGACAAAAGACTGTGTCATAATTCTCTAGTACAGCTGATAAGCATTTCTGAGTCAGCTTACACAACCACAACTTCACATCACTTACATTTGCCTTTGCATTTGCATGCAAGCTGTAATTCAAAATGATATGGTTCCCCTCACTCTCACCTGCAGTCAGGCCTTCCACCTGCGACTCAGCGTACTACTGCTTGAGGAAGCATAATAGGATCTACTGTTTCTGTAATGATTCAGATAACAC
The DNA here is from genome assembly GCF_904425465.1 of Colossoma macropomum. NCBI lineage: Eukaryota > Metazoa > Chordata > Actinopteri > Characiformes > Serrasalmidae > Colossoma > Colossoma macropomum. The sequence continues at coordinate 35,887,190 of NW_023494784.1, read as the reverse complement.
CTCACGGTTTGTTTGTGAGTTGCTGCTGGTACAGTGATACAGCAGCAGAGATAACAGCAACAAAGGAAATGGGGTAGTCAGAGGTGTATACATAGACGTAAATGTCTATCTGTGTGGGCGCACTTGTACTGTGCATGTATTCTGGATGTACTTTTAGTCATGGAGGCATCAGAGCTGACCGAGAGGAGATATAAGAGCAGATGAAGGATAGAACACGATACACTATGCAGAGAGAGATTGAGAGAGAGAGAGATGGCATACTGACCCTGTCATAGTCAGCTAAAGGACAAATTGTTCACTTTTCACAGTTTCTACTTTGGAACTGTGATGCACTCCATGGTATTTCAAGCAACTAGAGCACATAGCCATCTATAGCACTGCTATAACAGGGCAAAGCCAAAAGGGCTGAATAACTCGTGAGCTTCCTGAAATTGGACCAGAATCATGTCATGGTGGCTCACCTATGTGTTTGTATGGGACTGATGCTGCTGTCATGGATGTACACTGGACACTTGCGTCTTTGCTACTCCTGCTTTGTTTGTGTGCGAGCTGTAATGGGGTGGACACAGATGTAGGCCCCACTCTGGATCAGGCAAACCAACTGAGACACATGTGGCTGCTGTCCATCAAGGAGTCAAAGCTGAAAGAGCAAGGTATGCTTAGTTCACATTTATCAGTTGTACATGATAGGTTTACAATTTCTGCTGTACAATTTACACATCCACCCTCTACAGTGTGCACTGTCTTAGAAACATACTAAATTAAACATTACATTACTGTTCTTTTAACACTTTTCTAATTCTAGAGGGGGTGAAAGAGCCTGGAATTTCATTATACTGCCTTTTAGTCATGTCAATGTGACAGCAGGACAGTCTTCAGCCTTTTTGCACTGTGACAGATATTAATATCAAACAGATATTTTAGGCCAGTCATCTACTAGATAAAGATGGGATAGCCATTATTCCTTTATTAATTAAACCATGAACAATGTACGTCATCGTTAATAACAAAAAAAAATGTTGGCTATTTTTTTCATATTTCCTAGTTGATCTATTGTAAAAATAAATGTAATTTGCAATAACATGTATTTATTAAAATGTAACTTTACAGAAGAGAGCAAAAACATTCTGAACCTCCAATGTAAGTTAATAGAAAGAGGTGTTTTTCTGAGTAATAAGTCCATTAATCATGAAATCTTCACACAAGGTAAAGGGCATCTGCCATGTTCAAGTGACATAGAAATTTAAAAACTGACAAAATAGAGCTTTATATTTTTTTGTTTGTTTTTTGTCTGTGATAAGAGAAAGCATCCCAATAATTTTAGTAGGGCATTAATTCACTGCATTGTATTCTATTCACCATGTAATGTGAATTCAACCTCATTCTGTTTTATATAATAATAATAATCAGCAACACAAGGACAGACCCATGACGTTTTCCTCAAACCATCGACTGATAGCAAAAGAGAGTGCGTGAGTGGCGTTTGTTTGTTTAGCTTAGCATTTGACTAGAGCGATAATGAATGAGTCATGGCCCACATTGAAACAGACTTAGATGGAATAATTCACTGAAAAATGCTAATGTAGCTAATAATGAATGGATGTCAATGGGACCCTTTGCATGATTCTAATTGTCCCCAACTAGTTTTCATTCATTATTAGCAATAATATTGTTAACAAGATCTGCATCTTTAAAATGTTGTTATGAAACAGAGTGAAAGTGTAATTCCATCCCGTTGCAGAAGGGACAGGATAAATAAAGGAAAACAGAAATATACTGTTGATATTTAACTCCAGGCATAGACAGGTCACTCTTTAAGAGTTAATAGTCTCACTGTGTCATGGTCTGTTACTCAGCACTGCAACTTGAGAGCCTCATTTCCTCACACTTTTCATTGTTATTGCAGGTGCAACTTTCCATATCCCATTGTGATTGACATTTAGACTGGCCTGGGCTGTAGCAGAGACAGCAACACTGCCCGTTATTAATCTATGGGCTCTTATTATATGCATTATACTACAAACCTTAATAGTAACAAACATTGATTGGTAATCAGTTATCACAAGGAATCATGACTGTCCCTTTTCACATCTCTGTAAAGCAAAAGGCATCAGATGTTTATGTACCCCAGCAAAGCTTCAGGCTTTTGCACAATGTTCCAGGTCAGATGTTCCAACTCAAGCCCTTGAAAAGACCCCCCAGCCAAACTACACTGAGGCAGGTCAAGGGCAAACTAACAGAATGACCTGCTGGGAGTTGCAAAGGACCAAATGTGGATAGGATATGGAGAGGTTTGACCTCAAAATAGGTTACTTCTGGTCAATGTGCAATGTGCTGTGTTTAAGTAATTGGACAGTGGCAGAATTTTTTTGCCTTTGTCTTCCAGCATTATGTGAAGTGCAGAATGTCATCTTTAATTTGAGAGTATTCACATCTACCCAGAGCAAACCTTATACAAATCACAGCCCCTTTATGTACAGTACAGGTGAGGATGAGTAATCAGACCGATCAACATATGCTGAAATAAAACTGTCATCATTTGTGGGTTGCTAACCCTTTGTAATCAGTGCACTGTCTGAAGTATGTGACTTTACCAGATGCTGGTTATCCTCTCTGGTGATGCTCTTCTTGGCCTATAATACAGCCACTTTCAGGTCCTGCTCATTTGAGGCACTTGACTAAATTGAAATGCATATACAAATATACAGTACCAAAACAATTCTAGGACTTCTCTCAATAATGAAACCTTTTTTGGTGATATTTACAGCAAAGTTTCTTTAAAGAGCCACATACAACATCCAATCTCCATCTTGGATACAAAGACCATTCAGATGTTTTAAGTTTCCTTTAGTAAAGAACCCTTAAAGAACTCTTTAAAGGGTCTTGTGTAGTTCATTTGGTCAGTCTCCATAGTAGTATGGTTCACTTTATTGTGTCTCGTGCATAAACTAATAACGCAAAAACACATCTTAGCAAGAAATAATTGAGCAGACTAAGTACTACTAAGACTAAGACTAAGACTAAGTGCATATTCTATCTATAACCTTCTTCTTTACGCACATTGAATTTAAAGGGCACCTTTAATATCTCTCAACAACTCTATCACAATCTCCTCCAGACAGAACAGCCAGCGTGCATCAGCTTCTGTACTGCCGTGTTGGGATTGGCTACCATCTACAGATCCTGACCAATGGGAGTGTACGGGGGGTTCATGAACCCACTGAACACAGTAAGTTTGACAACAAGCTACTGCACATTGATATGAGATCACACAAAAATAACCTTAAACCAATGGGAGTGTAGGGGGTGTTCATGAACCGCAGTATGTTTGACAGACCAGAGGAATTAAGTGGGTAAAATGAGGTAGACTGGCTGATCAGTGATAAGCCAGTTGTGTCCAAACTCAAGCACAGGTGGTCAAGAGTACAGATTATGCTTGACCGAAGTCAGTGGTAGAGACTGTGTTTAACACTTTTGTAGATTAGTTTATTTTGTGTTGTTGACTCTTTTCTTTCGTTACTCAAAATGTAACCACTCTTCACTCTCTCTCGTTCTCTCTCAGGTTGGTTGAAGGTGTTTGCCATGAAGCACGGCGTTGTGGGCATACGTGGCGTAAAAAGCGAACTGTATTTATGTATGAATAAAGAAGGAATTGCACAGGGAATGGTAAGCAACATTTCCAGCATGCCTCCATAGCCCATAACCTACCTGTGCAGTAGAGCAGTGATTTCCATTTGATTATTGCTCTAAATTCTTGCTTTTATAGACTCTGAAGTAGTGTATCATTCTGTGGTCATGCCCACATTAGGAACTCAGGGTTCTAGTTGGTTTCATTATGGTAAAATAAAAAAAAACTGTAAAGCTTGAGGACACTAGAGTTAACCAAATCAAACATCTTAGCTTTGTCGCTTAGTCAAAGTTCTCCTAACCTACAATTTTAGTTCTGTATATCAGTGAGGTAAACGATAAAGATTTTTTTTACTCAGTTTTCCCACTAGCTCTGGGACTCCTTCCATCACATTAACCCCACCAATCCTTTTCTTCTTCTGGGCTCCCAGTTATGGATGGCTGACGCATCGCTGGGGTTCAGACTCATAATGTCCTCAGGTTGTGGTGAATGCTTATATGGTTGCACCATTTGGGAGCTCCTGAAATTGCAAAATTGTAAAAAACATTTATTTTTAATGTGATAAAGTAACATAGTTGACCAACTGTTCAATCAACTCAAGATTTTAGGTGAGCCACAAATATTTTAAACTTATTTTTAAATTAAATGAAACTCTGAAGTTTTTCTAACTAGCAATTGTGTTCATAGTACTGAAGCAGACTGTGGTGAAATAACTAAAATGAACATTTTTACCCAATTCAGGCAACAAAAACTTAAACTTAAAAAAAAGTTAGACTCTTTATAGTAAAATTTTGCTTTTTAACTTTAATGGTGTGGAGTTTTTGAAAATCACAGCACTGTGGTCAAAAAAATGTTCCAAGTCCTGCATATTTTGTCTTACGTACATTTTTCCCCCAAATATCACTGGATCCTCTGAAGGTGGACAGCAGTCGAAATATGAGGTAAAGCTACATATATACCACACGCAAGCTACCCCTTCTGCACATTGATATGACATCACACTAAGTAACCTTAAACACTATTTATACACTATTTTATATTAACACCAACATTTTGATAAGGTTTCCAATCTTATGATGTCAGTTCAATGCACAGCACTGTTAGCTTGCATGTAGCAATTTTTGCATATCGACTCCTCAATGACCTTATAATTCAAAGCAATCCAGTGATATTCAGAGGAACAGTGTATGTGTGGCGAAACATATTGGCTTTGGAAAATATTTGTTTTCCACAGGGTGCAATAGTAGCAATTTCTGAAAATGGAATTTATTTTTCCCATAGAGAATTCCCATGGAGAATTCAGCTTTGACTCAGTGTTCCTAATATGGGCATGATGCCAATTACAGAATGATGACATGACCTCAGAGGTCTATAGTGTACTGAAACACAGTGCTTTCAAATGTAACAAGTGAACAAGTGAACATTGAAACATTTCTCACCCACAGAAGCAATTTTCACCTGACTGCCTGTTTAAAGAGAACCTGGAAGAGAACAATTACACAACCTACTCATCTGCAGTTTACCCAGGACTGTACCTGGCTCTGTCTCAGCGAGGCCAGCTCAGGAGAGGAAATACGGTGGGCCCACAGCAGGCCTGCACCCACTTTTTGCCACGCAAGGCCCAAACAAACTAAACCATTAAAGCACTTTACCTACTCACAAAGTCAGCACATATAGTGTACACAGAGACTTTAATACTGAAAAAATAATGAACATGAAAAGCTGGCCTATACACCATATGCCTAAAAGTATCCAGACACCTCTTCTAATTAGAGAGTTCAGCTACTTTACGGTGCATTCATTGCTGAGACAGGCTCTCAATTGTGCACACATAACCAGAATAAACTCCATAGAAAAGTATTGCCAATAGAATGTGGTACTCTGGAGCAGCTATACATGAGCCAAAAGTCATCATACACAATGCCAAGCATCAGCTAGAGGGGTATAAAGCCCCCCACCATTGGGCTGTGGAGCAGTGAGACAGTGTTCTCTGGAGGGATGGAGCTCCATACAATACCTTTCCAGAACTGATCATCCAACATCAGTACCTGACGTCACTAATGCTCTTGTGGCAGAATACAATCAAATCCTCACAGCAATGTTCCAATATCTTGTGTAAAGCCTTCCCAGAAGAGTAGACGCTGTTATTGCAGCAAAGAAGTATGAACTGACCATTAATATACCCAATTTTATGTACACATACAGTGCATCTTTGATGAACTTATGAATGTAAATGTGGTCCCCTTATTTATTTTGGCCTCAGTACTCTGTTTAATATGATGTTATTTCATATGCATATTTATGTATTTAATTTTGATATTTCTTTATACACTTTAAAATAATAAATGTTTTATTTGGAATGACTCATTCCTTTTTTGTGGTTAATCTATCTTAATTAAAATGTGATTTAGCAGCACAAAAATAGACACACCTGTATGGAGAAAGTTGAATACAGCCCCATCTAAATAAGACATGACAGGAAGGCTTGGTGTAGACAGATATGTTAGCCACCCACAGGCTTCTCCTATGACTGCAGCTCAGGCAACACAGACAATCATTCACCTTACACAGGGCTGTAAATGATGAATTTAGTCTAATTTGGACAAAAGGTTTATCTAACCCATCTAAAATACACTACTGTGTCAGAGACCACCCTTCATTTATTTACATTCCAGTCAAAACATCTATTAAATACAAGTTATTCATTTTTCTATTCATATTTCTGAAGAGAAATATAAGATAATCCACTTGCATAAGGAAGGGGAAGGTGAAAGAAAAATGAAAAGGCAAGAATATCTAAAACAGGAGACAAATAAGAAAATATACAGAAAAAATGTGACTCAGAACAATGGACTGACCACCCCAGACCTCAACATCACTGAATGGCTTTGGGAATATTTGGATTGCAGAAAATTTAACCAACTTATAAGACTGAACTTTGGAGTCATGGAAAAATATTTGTGCAGGTTTTTTGGAAAAACTGAAAGCAAGCCTCCTAAAAAGAATGGAAGCTGTAATAAAGGCAGTGAATGGATACACTTAGTACTGAGATATTTGCTTCTGTGTAATTTCCTATTAAATAATTTTCTGCTTTTTTCCCTTACGCTGATAAATGAATAACTTACTTAAGGACTGTTTAACCTAGACATGAAATAAATGAAGGTTTACTGACTTTTACATCAAAAATGAACTAAAACTATAAAATTAGGATGAGTTAATTGACCATGTCAGTATAATTACAAAGTACATTATAGTTAATATAATGGCACAATCCATAGCCCTATGAGTTTACATCATCACTGATGATCTACTTCATCCCTTGTATCTTTTTCTCCATCATCCCTCCATCCTCCCATCTTAAATCCATTGTTAATTACTCCTCTGTCCTACCCTACCATCCCAAGCAGTCTGGAGCTGTCCAGCAAAAGCTGACGTTTTTCTGTCTGCCCATTTGCCCAATGCTCCAGTGCCTCTGAAAAGGTACGCAGGTCCACCTGTAACCCGATCATGTATCCAGGGAGACGCTGAGGTCACTTGATCTTCTCTTAGAGTGACACAACTTCTCAGTAAACCCCTGCTCAGGTATCCCTCTGTACCCAGACAGAGAGAGAGAGAGAGATAAAGAGAGAGAAAAAAAGAGAGAGAGATAAAGAGAGAGAAAAAGAGAGAGAGAGAGATGTCCAGTTATTTTGAAAGACATAGAGCCCATGGCACTTGTACACTTGTGGATAAACAAAGCATGAGGATACTATAACAACTCTGGGTAAGTAAGAGACACAATTTACTCTCAGTATGTTTGCTAGTTATAGATGCATTTACAATGTCAATACACAGGAACACGGTCAATCAAAAACTACTATAAAATGTTCAGTAAGTACTATGTAACTAATATGTAGTTATGTAGTTATAAGAATGTGGCACTGAAGTGTAGGTTAAAATTACACAGTCCTATCTTTTTTTTTAAGAAATGAGACCTCTAGGTAAGAAAGGAATACACTATATTCTCAGAAAGTACTGCTTTATAGTTACTGTTACTTGGTTAATTAACATGGAATTGGTGAATTAGTATTATGAATTGCTCATTAACTACTATGTAACTAATATATAGTTATGTAGTTATGAGCGTGCAGAACTGAAATGCAGGTTACAATTGGACTGTCCTATGGCTAATAATATAGATACAATATAGATACAATACAGAATAGCAGAATACACTGCTTTATAGCTACATGGTCAATTGACATGGGCATGGTCAATCAGTAATTACTATGAAGTATTTAGTCATGACTATGTAACTAATATATGATTACAAAAGTAGTAGATTAAAATTACACTGTCCTATGGCTTTTGTCTTAGTGCATGTAATATAACGACATTGCTTTTAATGTTTCAACTTCATAATGAAGCTAAAAAGGTAACAGATAAATAAGCAATGAAGAAAGCAAAAGTATACTACTCCATTCATTCGACTGGTACATCTTCACATCAGTCTTTTTTTTACCATGGATTTGTCCTGTCTAACTCATTCTTTTCATGTTCTCTCTTTAATCATAGCCATAATGACTGTGTGAAGGTGGTCATGTCTAACCCGGAAGAGCAGGAGGCTGCCGTGGGTGTAGCTACTGGAGCTGGGCTTCAGAATGGAGGTGTGGAGTCTCCGGCAGGTGAAGGAGAGACTGTAGCTGCACACATAGTGGTTAGTATGTGGTCAGGTGAGGACCTTTTCTCTCATGCTGGCTGAGCTATAGTGGGTTGGTATTCATTTAGTCCATAGTAAAAGGGCCAAACATCTAAAGCAGAGGTCACCAACCCTCCTCTTGGAGTACTTTCTTGCAGAGTTTAATACCAACCTGTATCTAACTTGTCCCTCCCTCCTTATCTTATACTAATGCATCTGATTCAGCAAATCAAGTACTTCTGAAGAAGTTGATTAGCTGGACCAGGTGTGGCAGATTGTGGTTGGAACTAGACTCGAATGGTGTTTTTCTCACAAAATAGGTTCCTCCCATTGTAAATCAAAGTGTGATTAGTTGATTGGCTGTCTCTACTTATTTTTCTGCAGAGAAAAAAAAATTGATTGGATGATTTTTCACTTGGTGTTTCAAGAATTAGCCCTTCCAATTAAAACTTAACAGTGAAAGAAAGAGTAGTAGAACAATGCTCACAGAGTTTAAATACAAGCATTAACTACAATTACACATTTGTATTGTTTACTTTCCAGAAATCATTAGGACTTCTCTGCAGTAATTGTATACCTGCAAGTGGCAGGAGTACCTGATAAACTGACAACTCAGTGTAATCAGCCATTTAAGGAAGAGGTCATTTCATCCTTTTCTATGAAAATGCAAATTCTCTCCACAGCCTGCAGGGACAGAACAGACAAGCCCTGAAAAGATAGAAGTGGTTTCTGTTGGAGATGAGGACCTTCCAGCCTCTGACACCCCATCCACTCTCAATGTCAGTGCCCTTGATACCCACAATGGCAGTCTGGCAGCTGAAAACAGTACCAATAAACTGGCCTCTGAGACCACAGAAAACACGGAGTGTCAGTCTGAAGCCCCCAACAATATCCAAGCACAGCCCTGTCCAGCAATGCCGGTAACTAAAGTCCAGCCTTTCCTATCAGGTAAGAGAAAACACAAAGAAAGAGTATTTTCAAGGACAATGGATTGGTACAAAACTAGAGTGTAACAATATTACAATAGTGTAACAATTTGACATTCTGAGATTCTAATATCTTACTTAATGAAATGAACTGAATTTAACCTTTGTGAACTCTGTGAGGGCAAAATGACCTGTTTAATGTGATGATCAGTGATAAATCTCAGTGTTACTGAGCTCTGCTAAAGCCTGAGTAGACTGATAAATTAATGTGATGATTAATTATAAATCTCAGGTTTACTGAGCTCAGTTAAAATGTGAGTAGACCGATAAATCAATGTGATCATCAGTTATGAATTGCAGTGATACTGAGCTCTGCTAAAGCCTGAGTAGACTGATAAAGCAATGTGATGATTAGTTATTGATCTCAGGTTTACTGAGCTCAGCTAAAATGTGAGTAGACTGATAAATCAATGTGATCAGTTATTAATGCTAAGCATTGGTGATTTCGCTGTGTAGCTGGTTCAAATCACTGAGGCAAGATAACATGTTGGCTTTGTACTGGAAGGCTGCAGATTCTGGTGTTATGTGGAAACCTTTAAAGTAGTAATGACTACAGCTGGATTTCATAAGAGCAGTTGTATTTTATTGTCAGTGTTGCATCACTATGAGTAAAGGCTGTTTATATCAGCTTAATTTTCTCACACGTCATTGGAAGCACATTACCTGATGAAGCCTGTCTCAAAATGTCATGAAAATAGGAACTGTATTAGCACTGAGCCTAACTAAAAATGTTTTTGAATGACCTACTACATGGTTGTATGACAAATGAACATACTTTTTTAAGCCACTCTTAAATTCTTAAAGGAGTGTAGTGCACACATGCACTACAAGCACAGATGTTTCATTCAATTTGTTTTGTCATCTGCTCTTCATCACTCAGATGATTTAGCAGAGGAGAAGACACTCCGAGGCCGTTTGTTTGCACGACGGATGGAGCTGTTAATTGGCGCATGTGCATTACTCATGGTTATCCTTGTGCTTGGCATTGGGCTGGGAGGTGAGTGGGTGACACACTGCCCATAATGTGCTATGGGCTAGAGTAGCCTCATGGTGGCACGTTGTGGCCCCAGCCAGCATGAATAATTAATCACCATGATTATATTGCAGAATGTGGGGCCCACCAGCCCAATACCGGGAGATGTCTTGAACTCCGGTTGCAGAGTCTGATTAAATTCTGTATAGTGTCAGATTCCTATACTGTCTGATTAGTGGTGTATGGATGTCAGTAAATAATACAATAACTTTCCTTCTATTAAATCATTGTGCATTTATTGCTTAACTGTGAAAAACTGACTTGTAGTTAGTAATTTAGGATTAGTAATGTAATGTATAGTTGTGATGTTGGCTCTAAACCGAGTTATGTCTTCAACACAGTCTTATTTTATGTAAAGCTGTGATAATGACTGGCTGAGTTGATATGTTTAACTAGCATCATCAGCATAACAAAGATACAGTATGTGAAAACTTGGGCATCCCTGGCCAAATTATTGATTTTTTTAAAAAAACTGAAGATAACCTTTGCAGCAACTTTTTAAAAAATACTTATTGTGGCATGTAAAAGCATGTGGACGCCCCACTTTCCTTCCAGCTCTGCAACATTCCTGGGCCATTTTCATGCCCAGCATGTTCAAAATCTACTCACATATCTTCAATGATGTTCGAGTCAGAGGACGGTTAGGTTCATTCCAAAAGCTTCAGCTTGTGTGTGTTGAAAGTATTCCATGGTGGATTTTGAGGTATGTTTGGGATCATTGTCCTGCTAATGAAGCCAGACTTCAGTTTATTGACTGATTATGTTGCATTTGTTTCCAGAATTTGCTGGTATTTAGTTGAATCCATTCCTTCATCTACCTGTGCAATGTTTCCTCTGCCAACAGCTGTCACATAACCTCAAAGCATAATAGATCCACCCCTATGCTTAACAACTAGCAAGGTGTCCTTTTCATCAAATGCTGTTCCTTTTTTCACCAAATATACCTTTGGTGATTGGGCTCCATTTTTACTTCATCATTCCACAGCATTTGTTACCAAAATGTCTCTGGCTTATCTAGATGTTGTTTTGTATACTTCAGATGCTGACTTTTGTGATGAGATCTCAGGTAAGGTTTGATGACTCTTCCGTGTGGATAATATTTGTGCAAGTGACACTGTGCAGTAGAATGGTGTACCACTACTCTTGTGTCAGCTAAGCCTTCCTGCAGGTCCTTTGCTGTCATATGGTGGTTTTGCTTTTACTTTCTGGCCAAAATATAAGCAGTTTTATTTGAGAGTTTTCTTGGTCTTCTAAATCTTGCCTTGACTTCCACAGTTCCCCCTAACTGTCTTTTTTTATGATGTTACAGACAGTGCAAGCCGAAAGTGCTTTGATATCTTTTTATAGCCTTCTCCTGCTTTGTAGGCATCAATTAATTTAATTTTCACATACTCAGTGAGCTGCTTAGAGGAACCCATGGTTGTTGAGTGTTTGCATAAGGTTTGAATAGTCAAAGAATTCATTACGTTCTGAAAATGTCATCAGTTTACAATTCCTGGTGACAATTATTGACCTTTCTAACCACTCCTGACAACTCAATTAAGTTCTGAGACTTTACCTCTGGAAAACTTCCAATGCAAACATTTGTACATGCCATGATTACTATTTAATTTTTTTCTATTGTTTTTTAAGTTAATCATGTAAAATGTAACTGTGTATTAACATTTGCAGAACAACATATTTTTTAGATACGCTGCACAGTTTGTGTTTACGTCTTTTCATTTAAAAAACCACGAAAATATGTAATTTGGCCAGGAGTGCCCAAACCTTTGCATAAAACAAATGATAGATTGATAGATAGATAGACAGACAGGCAGAGAGACATAAACCCATGCTTACACACCTGTTTGTCCTGTTGCAGTGGGTCTGAGCTGTATGGGGAAGTTCCAGTGTGGCTCATCTCACTGTATCAGTAGCTCTGCTCAGTGTGATGGACATGTGGACTGTGAGCACGGCGAGGATGAGCTTAGCTGTGGTGCGTGCAGTACGACCCTGTGTGAATACTGCAGCTGTGTTCATCACATCTGTTCATGCATGTTATTTGTCATGTCTGGCATTACACTGCATACCTCATGCTTTTTTTGTGATGTTTTTAGTTCACCTTGGTGCTTTTAAGAAATTTGACAAGCCTTTTCCGCATGATTAATGCATAAAACTGGTCAATGTGCACTCTTCTTGTGTAAGCCTAAAATGAATGCTCCACTGACCTTTTCATGCTGACAGGCCTTTCCTTGTTGTGTGTAGTGCGTGTGAGTGGGAAGAGTTCAGTTCTCCAGGTGCTGAGTGGGGGAGTGTGGAGCACAGTGTGTTCAGAGGACTGGGACCCTGAACTGGGTTTATCTGCCTGCAAACAGCTCGGATACTCTAGGTAAGGTTCTGAAGTGCTGTGTAGTTTGGGAGGAGGGTTTTCCTTGAGTTAGATTAATTACTTGCAAAGACTAGTTCAAAAGACTAGGTTTAGTGTTTTCTCTGTTCTAAAACACCTTCAACTCAGGAAAGGCTCACCGGTTAGCTGCTTTGTTGGATCACACATATTAGAGCAGGAAAATGCCAAAATGTGCATAACCACTGTATCAGGGTTAGGAACCATTCACTTTGTTAGAAACCACCACCTAAATAATATCTGGTCAACTATGGCCCTGTGGTCAGAAACCAATGGTGAATGGTGACTAACACAACAGAGCTACAGTCCACAGACTGAAATAATACACTGTAAAAAAAATGTGGTCAAGTCAACTTGAAAGTTTAAGTCAGTCTTGCGGATGGCTTTCTTTTTGTATTTTCTAAACTTAGTTTGGTCAAAAGTTGTCCTAATTTACATGTTAGTACTACCACTGAGTAAAGTCTATAAAATCCACTTTAAAGTCAGCTTACTCAGAAAAAACAGAGCGTATGTTTGTCTCCTTATTTGGCTGAAATTGCTGGTGGATTAGCCAGCAATTCCAGCAATTTCAACGGCCAAAAGTCTGAGAGGAGAAAACCTTCAGTGTGTATTGGGAGGTTGTAGTCTGTAGGCGGGAACTGGCAATAACTAAATTGGACTAAATTACAGTGCAGCCTATACAGTATATTGAGCTCATAAAGTAGCCAATGTTTAAACTTAAAAAAAGGAGGTAAAATGGTTACCTTGAAATTTTGAGCTTAATAAACTTCTAATAGTACGGTAACCGAACAATAATGTGTTTTACATTCTGTAAATCTCTTATTTGAGGTTCAATAAACTACAGGTTACTTACTTGTTAAGTTAAAACATTACATTTTTTTTTACAGTTAATCAGTGGAAGTACAACATAGGTGTTTCTAATACACTCTCAGAAATAAAGGTATGAAACTGTCACTGGGGGGTCCCCTCAAGGGTACATCTCAGTACCTTTACTGAGGAAAAGTTGTATTGACTCCACACACCCTGTCTCTCTCCAGGCTTTTTATTTTATTGATCTGTTTTAAAACATTAGGTTATGAAAAGGTACAAATATGAACTTTTCACCTGGGAAAAACTTATTTAAGGTGCACAATTGGACCCTAAAACCACTGTTGCACCTTTGAGGGAACATTTACACTGTTTGTACCTCGATGAACAAAAAATGTACCTGCACAGAACCTTTATTTCCAATAGTGTACAGTGAAGGGTGAGTGCATCTGTGCAGCTGTGAAATCCCCTGAATCAACGGGAAAGTATCACATTTAAAATGACTGATCATGTTTTTCCAGGATCAAGATTCCAGATGAGAAATATCACCCTGCTCTATCAGTGATGTGATATCTCTTCTGTTTTTCTTTAGCCGTTCCCCTTAGGAACAATATTTACCCAGGCAGGCTGTCATGCTGTGTCCTTTGACAAATTGTTTTTCTTCTTTCCCTGCCTCTTTCAGCTTTGTGCAGTCTGGTTCTCTCCCTCTCTCCAACATTGAACAAGACCTTCAGAGTAACCTAGTGTCAATCAACCTGAGCCAGCCAAGTCCGCTGCATGCCGTCAAGATACACAATGCAACCAGCCTGAGGTGTGGAACAGTATTACTTTGTACTCCTATGATATAGTTATAATGCCAATGATGATAAAGATGAGGATAGTTTAGTGCAGTAATGATCCAAGAAACAATTTGACAAGGATCATTGGAGTCAACAGGCAACATTACTATCATAGCAATTTCTGCCATGGATTTTCAAATACATTTACTGGTATACTTTACATAAAGGATTAATGTAAATATTTGAACTATTAATCAATAGCAAATATTTAATAAAAAAATAAATAAATAAATATTAATTATTTTATATATTAATATAATAATTCATATAAATAAAATAATTAATAATAATAATTAAAAATAATTCATTAATAATTTGACAATAGCTCATAGCTTATCTGCTCCTTAACAGTGTAATTGCTGCCTATTGTTTAAATAATTGCTGCTTATAGCTGCCAATAAGCTATTTACATTAGCTAGTCTTTATGTATTAATGTTGGTAATTATCTGTTTATTTATCCACCGATTCATTGTTACATTTTTCCTCCTCTGTGCAGCTCTATGTGGAACACAGTTCTTGGGCTTTGCTGGTCACTTTCACATATTCCACATATTTAGCTGTCTCATTAAACTCAGAGAAGTCTAGAGCATAAATAAATAACAAAATGCATCTGTTGTGCTCTACAGGCTTAACGTAGGTCTATATGACTTCTTTGAGAATGAGTGATGTATTTTTCTCCTGTGAAACTATATGCTATCATGAAATTATATATATATCTGCTGTAAACAAAAGTTAACTTACAAGTATACTTCTAGTCGCAGTTCTGTTCATAGCAAGTATAGAACCAGTACACTGATCATATGTAAAGTAGTAAACATACGTATACTTTTAATATATCATGACATGTAAGTAATGCACTTCAAGTACATTTTAAAATGTAGTAAAACATAAATAAAGAGAATAAGCACTTTACAACTATAATAAGGTCTGTGCTCTATTTGAGGAATGTTCCTCCTACACTCTGAAGTGCTAAGTGCTCTTTAGTATCTCTGGACTTACAACATTATTTCAACATCTAATTAAACCTGCAGCACTTTCTCTCTATGTAAACTTACCTTCAGAGCTATACAGTATTACACACACACACACACACACATTTCCATTTTTGACATTTGTCTGTTTTGACATAATTTGAAAATGCTTGATACCCTTTACATTGTGTGTAAATTTCATGATAGATGGACTAAAAGAAACAGCCCAAAACGACTTGTGAAAAATGTCTGGTTCCATTGACTTACATTAAAAGTAAAGTAGGTTTTTACCTTCTCCTGTAAAGTTACCATTTTGGAGATACAAGGTTTTCTTCAGACAACAGTGCTATGATATATATATACACACCACACTCAATTACAAACACATAAGTCTCCTCCAAATGATTGAAACAGCAGGCCAATTCTTTTTTGCTGTGCACTGAATACATTTGGCTCAAAATGTCAGCTCTTATTTTTCTGATATTTACATCTAGACATGTTAAACAACTTAAAACATGGCGCCTTTGGGGGCAGAACTCCCAATTTTTAGGTGAGCATAAATATAGAAATACATGGTCTTAAAGTAAAATAAAGTAAATAACACTTGATATTTGTTTACATGTACCTTGCTTACAGAACTGAATAAAGCCCACTGACATCACCAAATGTTTTATTCCTCTTTTGTGATGCTTTTCTGGGCTTTTACCTCCAGCAGCACTGCTGTGTCTGATCCACTCAGACCAGTGCAACACACACTAACACACAACCACCATGTGTTATTGCAGTGCTGAGAATGATCCACCACCCAAATAGTACCTGCTCTGTGAGGGTCCATGGGGGTCTTGACCACTGAAGAACAGGGTAAAAGTGGGCTAACAAAGTATGCAGAGAAACAGATGGACTACAGTCTGTAACTGTAGAACTACAAAGTGCACCTATATAGTAAGTGGAGCTGATAAAATGGACAATGAGCGTAGAAACAAGGAGGTGGTCATTATAATGTCATGCCTGATCAGTGTATGTTTTGGATTATGAGCAGATCCCTTCTTTCTCCACACTTTGGCCTTTCCATCACTTTGATAGAGATCAATCTTGGTCTATTCTTCAGTCCATAAAACACTGTTCCTGAACTATCTTTGCATTTCTTTGTGGATCCCAATCTGGCTTTTTGATTCTTACTGCTGATGAGCTGTTTGCATCTTGTGGTATGGCTTCTATATGTCTGCTTTTAAAGTTTTACTCAACCAGGGGATTGTGATACCTTCACTCCTGCCCTGTGGAGGTTGTTGGTGATATCACAACTCTCACAATGTTTTTGTCATCAGCTGCTGTTATTCTACTTGGCCGGCCTCTTCGATGTCTGGTTGTTAGTACACCAGTGCTGTCTTTCTTTTTCAGGATATTCTAAATTGTTTTACTGGCTATGGCAAATGCTTGTACAATGACTCCGATTGATTTTCCCTCCTTTCTCAGCTTCATAATGGTTTGCTTTTCTCCCTCAGACAGCTCTCTGGTCCTCATGTTGGTTTATACTTTTTAACAATACATACAGTCTTCACAGGAGAACCCCTGAGCTCAAACCATGAGTAGACATTCAGAGCTATGAATTATTTAAACAATCAATCTAACAGGGCTCACCTGGACAACAAGAAACACCTTTCAGTCACATGTTCCAGTATTTCTGCTCATTTGAAAAATGGGTGGGTTCAAACAAGGTGCCATGTTTTTTTATATATGTTTAACACATATAGATGTAAATATCAGGAAATAACTGAAATTCTGATCAATCTTCTCATACTCATGATTTGTGTGTACCAAAAACAGAAGAACTTGCCTTGTTGTTCCAATACTTTTGGAGGTGGGAGTATATACTACATGCACTCACAAACACATACACAAGCACACACAGAACCCCAAACACAGGAGGATTATGTGTCCTCTTTGTTCTGCAGCCAGCAGCTTAGCAGTAACAGTGGTCTCCTCTGCTGCTCCTTTGGAATTTCATTATTACAGTGTGTTTCTGTTTACACTCAAAATAGAAGGAGGAATTTTTAAATGTCGCACACAAATTGTTTTCTTATTTGTTTTCACAAACAAATAAGAGCATTGGTTCCACTGTGCAAACCATGAGAGCACTACAATTCCTGATGGCCTTATTCTGACAGTGTGGTAATGGCTGATAAATTAACCCTTTAATTTTCTCTCTCCAGTAAAACTGAATGCAGTTCAGGAGAAGTGATAACTCTGAAGTGTTTGGGTAAGAAAAATGAAAAAAATTCTCAATCTATTTATGAACATAATTTTTTTTATCTATAACTTTTCCAACATGTAAACAGTCACAGTCATTTCTGACTATGTATAGGACTAAACTACATATTGCTAACTATGTTTTCAAGTATATGACTTTGTTTTGAGAGCAAAAATTGTTTTGAAACATTGTAGTTATTGAAATGAATATCTTGTTCTATCTATCTATCTATCTATCTATCTATCTATCTATCTATCTATGTATCTATCTATCTATCTATGTATCTATCTATCTATCTATCTATATATATATATATATATATATGTATATATATATATATATATATATATATATATATATATATATATATATATATATATATATATATATCTCACAAGGTTCTAAGGAAACCCTTTAATTGGTATAGATCTTTTACATTATGTGGAGAATCTTTACATTTTAAAATGGTTCTAAACACTCAAATATCTTATTTACAAAAATGGTTCTTTAACCCCCTAAAATCCCAGGCTTATTACATACTAAGGCTTAGTATTCAGTAACTACAGGGACTTCAATGCAAACTGGTTGAGCTATTCTTAGATTATAGATGCATGTAATAAAACTTTGGGCCTGCTGGTGGGCCCTGGCCATTTAAGGGTTTAAAACAGTGGTTTGCAACCCTGTTCCTAGAGGATGCCCTGCACAGTTTAGTGGTTTTCCTCCTCCCAACACACCTATTTCAACTTATCAGCTCATTAACAAGCCTGTCATGACCTCAGGTAGGTGTATTGGGAGCAAGGACAACACTAGAATGTGCAGGGTAGGGTTCTCCAGGACCAGAGTTAGGAACCAGTGTTTTAAAGAATCAACCAAACTTTACAGAACATCTCTCCAAAAAGCCCATTTTGGATGCTTTCTTTAAACTGTTTACTGATGTTAATAGCCTAGAAATTATTATTCTGTCCGATTCATAACATAATGAGTCTTACAGCATTGTTTACAGTAAACTGCAGTATGTGGGAAATACTGGTGTTTCTTTTGAAATCAAACATACTAATAGGAAGTATATCACCCCCTTTTGCTGCACTCTACACTCTACACTTTACACTAGATGTTGGAACACTACTGTGAGGATTTGATTGCATTCAACCACAAGAACCCTAGTGAGGTCAGGTACTGATGTTGGATGATCAGTTCTGGATCACTCTAACTCATCCCAAAGGTATTGGATGGGGCCCCATTCAGCCAGAGAACACAGTTCCACTGCTCCACAGCCCAATGCTGGGGGGTTTTATACCCCTCTAGCTGATGCTTGTCTGTTCATGGTGACCTTAGGCTCACATTTGGCTGCTACAGAGCGTCCCATTCTGTTGACAATGCTGTTCTATGGAAATTTTACAAGCTGTCTGTGCACAATTAAACGCTCAGCAATGGGTGCAACTGTGGAAAGTGGAATTCTCTAATTAGAAGGGCTGTCTGGATACTTTTGGACGTACCATGTATAGTACAACATTCCTTGTCATGCCCTCTCACCAGTCTGAACATTATCTCTCCTTCTAATATTGTTTGTATGTGTGTAGATTGTGGCTCCAGGCCTCAGTTCAGCACACGTATCGTTGGGGGTAACTTGTCTCGAGAAGGCCAGTTTCCCTGGCAGGTGAGCTTGCACTTCCAGAGTGAACACTTGTGTGGAGGATCTATTGTAGCACCACGCTGGATACTAACCGCTGCCCACTGTGTTTATGGGTGAGTGCACTCACATACATACACACAAATCAATCAATTTAAGATAAACTGAACTTAAGTTAACTAAGTAATCAAAAATGACTGTAGGTTCATAAATACAGTAATTTAAAAAATCTTCTTTAAAATGTATCAGCATTACAGCTTATATTCTAGAAGTGAATGAAGTGCCATGGACCTGTGGCCGAACCTGACACACAAATTCAAATAAACAGATGCCATGCACCTCTGCATACGATATCTGTCCTGACTAAGATTATTTACAGCTCAGTTGGTGGAAGACCCTTTTCTCATATAGCTAATAAGCTCTGGAAAAGCATCCCGGAGAATGTTAGGAATGCAAGCTCAATACGTGTTTTTAAATCCAAATTAAAGTCACACTTTATTTAGATGGTCCAATATAGATGATCTACAGATACTTAAATCATTAATACACTTTCTGGTGATGTTCAGTTGATTATCAACAACATTATGGTTAGGGTTAGGTTTAGGAGTAGATGTAGGTTTTGCCTTGAGGTTAAGTTTAGGTTTAGAGATAGATTTAATAAACTCTTTCACACTGAACTTGACATTCAGTTGCATTTAATGGATATTTAGTTGAACGTTACTTAAAGATATACTGAGCGTTTACAAAGCATCTACAGTGGACCATCCAAATAAAGTGTTACCAAAATTAAAATTATATTTGTTTAGGTACTGTGAAAAAGTCAGAGACCATCATTTATTTAATTTCCAGTTAAAATCGTGACAAAAACAAGTTATTCATTTTTCAAGAGATATTTCAAGAGATAGTCCATTAGCTTAAGGAAGGGAGAAGTCAATGGATAATAAATTAAAAAGAAAATGGAAAATTATCATTATAACAAAAATGTTCAAAAAATGATCATTATTAATTGTTATAACTAAATAGATTGTAATATTATTAGTATTACTAATAGATAACAGAGGAAATGGAACTGCTAACAATCATGCAGCCATTGGTCTTGCCACCAAAACTGTCACCATCAGAATAATACTTAAAGTTTTCATCTTTGAGAGAGAGGAGAAAATCAAGCTCCACTCTCATTTCAGATCTGAAACAAATTCACAGGTGTTTCTGTCCATCCTTCCACTGTGAGAAGCCAACTCAACACTGTGAGTCTAAAAGGATGTGTAGCTGTTAAGAAGCTTCACTGAGAAGTGGAAATACAAAAGGTTTCTGCTTTTTTCTGGCTGTTGAAAAATAAATAACTTGTACTTAATAGTCGTCTTGACTAGAAATAAAATGAATGAAGGGTGGTCTCCGACTTCTGCACAACACTGTATGCCTAGAGTATTGTTTGAAATTGTGCGGCTCTTTTATTTAGACCATTGTGTTTTATCTTTCCAATCTTTCACTTATACTACATAAAGCACTTTAATATTTTGTCATTAAATGTTTTTTTTTTTCTATAAATAAATATTATTATTATTGTTTTTTTTTAGCTTTGCCTTCCCCCAGCTGTGGACGGTTCTTGTTGGACTTACAGAGCAGCCGGTCAGCAGGGCCAAGTATCTCTCCGTGGAGAAGATCATTTATCATGCCCGGTACCGGCCTAAAGGCCTGGACTATGATATTGCTTTGCTGAAACTGGTGGAGCCTCTTACCTTCAATGGTAATGCTTCCCTATTCTCCATTTAAAGATACATACAGAAATCAAATTCACCCAGTTTGCCAACTGCATACAAAATATAGCCTGTTCTTTTCTGTAGAAATGGGAAAATGCATGGACAAAATTCAGGTTTCAAGATTGCTACAACTGTTTTGGCACTGCAACATACATTTGTCCTTTGTACTCTGTGCGGATCTGTTTCAGTGTAGTGCAGTTAGCTGAGTGGCCTGTGCAGAACTAGTCAATGTCTTTGTGCTTCTACTGCTTGGAGCTGTTTTCCATATCCATTAAGGTGTATCTTTATCCAATATCTGTTTGAAGGCTTTAAATGCCAAACTGCTGTTGCCACTGTTTCTTTGAAACATACATGGAGGGAGGAACTGTTGTAGTTCTGTGTTTGTTTGTTTTGTGTAATAGTTTTGCAAACTGATTTCATTTTGTAGCAGCGCCTTCTATGTGTAATAAGACTTTGGGCCGCCAGCAGGCCCGTGGCTTATTAAGGGGTTAAAAGTGAAATTGTTGACAGTCTCAGCTCCTTCTCTGACCTCTCTTCTTCAGGCTACGTTGAGCCCATCTGTTTGCCTAACTTCGGAGAGGAATTTGAGGATGGGAAGATGTGCTGGATCTCAGGCTGGGGGGCCACTGAGGATGGGGGTGAGTCTGGAAACAATAATCACATGGTTTAGTATCATCCTACCTTGCCTTGCCCTGGTCTTTGCTTGTTTTTTCATCTTGTTTACCTTCACTTGTGCCTCTGGCCATGTGCTTTTGTTTTTGTTTTGGTTTCCCTGCTCCTCCCTTGCTTCACCCTTTTGTTGTGCCCTTCCCCTGTGTCTGGTCTGTAGTCCCACGCTGTAATCAGGGAAAACAACAAAGACAGAAACTGTACACTAAGAAAACTGAGAAGCTGCAAAAACAAAGAAGCTAATAGAGCAAACAGGGCTACAAGGAACAAACCCTGTCAAGCCAAAGGCAAGACAAAGACGGAGGGAAAATACTGGGGAAAAATAAACAAGAAACACCTGGGAACAACAACAGGGCGGGCTACAGACCAGACACAGGCGAGGGGTGGAGTAGGGGAGGAGCAGGAAAACCAAACCAAAAACTAAAATACATATCTAGAAAATATGCTGTTATAGCTATAAAGACACACTTGTGTAATTACATGAGTAAAAACTGAAGTTGACATGCAGCTTCAGTTTTTACTCATGTAATAATAAAAACAATGAAGTATTCACACCTTAGCTGTACTACTGTAATCCATCTGTAACAGTGAAGAGATTGTAGGTCAACGATATGTAGACCTACATGTTAATGAGCATATTGAAAAACTGGTTTGTACTGCAGGCTGTGCTGTGCTGCACAGCACTCCTTTGCATTTCCACTGTCACATTAATCAGAGTCAGAGTAGAAGTTCTGGATCTGATTGTTCCTTAATCTAAACCCATAATGCCATGCACTGTGTGCTGTGTCCCAGGAGAAGCCAGTGTGTCTCTGCACTCTGCGAGGGTGCCACTTATCTCCGCCAAAGCCTGCAGCCAGCCTGAAGTCTATCAGGGCTACATCTCCCCCGGCATGATCTGCGCTGGATACCTGGAGGGAGGAACAGACTCCTGCCAGGTAACATAAGATCATCAGATCATCACTTATTTTAAAAAGTAGCATTTTAGCCCCGCCCATTCACACTAAATTTATAAGGAGTTTTTCAGCCTGGACTACTTTTTTAATGAGGTAAAATACAGGAAGCCAATAAGAAGTCAGTCTTATCAGTTGGAAGATGGTCATGTAAAAATTTATTCTGACTGTTTTTGGTTCATAATACTACAACCCCAATTCCAAAAAAGTTGGGATGCTGTGTAAAATGTAAATAAATGTAAATAAAAACAGAATGCAATGATCTGCAAATCTCATAGAACCATATTTTATTCACAATAGATCATAAAACGCATATCAGATGTTGAAAGTGAGACATTTTTCCATTTCATGAAAAACATTAACTCATTTAGAACTTGATGGCAGCAACGCATCTCAAAAAAGTTGGGACAAGGCCATGTCTACCATTGTGTAGCATCCCCTCTTCTTTTAACAACAATCTGTAAACATCTAGGAAGTGAGGAGACCAGTTGCTTGATATTTCGTTTCATGATTTGCCAAATGTTCTATTGGTGAAAGATCTGGACTGCAGGCCAGTTCAGCACTTGGGCTCTTCTTCTGCGAAGCCATGCTGTTGTGATGGATGCAGTATGTGGTCTAGCATTATCTTGCTGAATTATGCAAGGCCTTCCCTGAAAGAGACGCTGCCTGGACGGGAGCATATGTTGCCGAAACCTGTATGTTTCTTTCAGCATTAATGATGCCTTCACAGATGTGCAAGACACCCATGCCATGTGCACTAATGCTCCCCCTTATCATCGTAAATGCTGGCTTTTGAACTGTGTGCTAATAACAAGCTGAGAGGTCTTTAGCCCAGAGGACACATTGTCTATTATTTCCAAAAAGAATTTAAAATTTTGATTCATTGGTCCACAGGAAACTTTTCCACTTTACCTCAGTCCATTTTAAATAAGCTTGGGCCCAGAGAAGTTGGTAGCGTTTCTGGATCCTGTTTACATGTGGTTTCTTCTTTACATGATATAGTTTTAACTTGTGTTTGTGGATTGCACGGCAAACTGTTTTCACAGACAATGATTTCTGGAAGTGTTTCTGAGCCCATGCAGTGATTTCTAGTACAGAATTACACCTGTTTTCAATGCAGTGCCGTCTGAGGGCCCAAAGATCACAAGCATCCAAAATTGACCATCATCCTTGTCCCTTGCTTACAGGGATTTCTCCAGATTCTCTGAATTTTTTGATGATATTATGTACTGTAGATGGTGGGATATCCAAAGTCTTTGCAATTTAGCGTTGAGGAACATTTTTCTGAAATTGTTCCACAATTTTTAGTGCAGTTTTTCGCAGATTGGTGAACCTCTGCCCATCTTTGCTTCTGAGAGACTCTGAAATGCTCTTTTTATGCCCAGTCATGTGAGATAGTCGCTCCTCCAGCTGTTTTTTTATTAGTACCACTGACTTTTCCAGCTTTTTGTTGCCTCTGTCCCAACTTTTTTGAGATGTGTTGCTGGCATCAAGTTAATTTTTTTCATGAAATGG
Organism: Colossoma macropomum; assembly: GCF_904425465.1. NCBI lineage: Eukaryota > Metazoa > Chordata > Actinopteri > Characiformes > Serrasalmidae > Colossoma > Colossoma macropomum. Next base: position 35,863,093 of record NW_023494784.1, on the reverse strand, counting down.
TAAAATGTCTCACTTTCAACATCTGATATGTGTTCTATGTTCTATTGTGAATAAAATATGGGTCTATGAGATTTATTCTGTTTTTATTTACATTTATTTACATATTACACAGCGCCGCAACTTTTTTGGAATTGGGGTTGTACACAAATGTTATAAGTAGGCCTGATAGAAAAAAAAACGAATACTGAAAAGGAAAAAGTTTGTCTATTTTTTAATAATCCTGTTTTTCATGTCTGCAGCTATACAGGTCTTAATATAAACCGCTCATTAAAATAACATATAATAGCTAGAATAGCTTAGTAGTTTTACTTTTGATACATAAGTATATTGAAATGCAAGTACCTTTGTACTTTAAATCAAGCAGAAAAATTTACAGAGGACTTTTAGTGTTACATTTTACATGGGTTTCTTCATGTTTTGGGTTTAATCACCTGAGACACATTTTTTTTTTTTAATTTTTGGTTTCAATGATTTTTGTTTGGTCAATTTTGGTTGTGATTTTTTTTTTCAAATTGAAGTTGAAAGATTCAGATTTATCATGAGTTTAATTTTTAGATTAAAAAAAACTTCAAAAAATGCTGTCCCACGTTTTCATGTCACTAAAACACAAACAGTTTTAGTCCATAGGCAGAGCCTTAATATAGCCACATCCCTGCATTTTAGAGCAGGAAGTGAGACTACATTCCTGTTCCTCATGACCACATTGTGAGAAGTCAGTCTGAAGTAATTGTGTCCCAAAACAATTTTTTTGATTGTGATTGACTGATTTTTTCATGTTATGTGTGAAAAGTATTCAAAGCTGTGTTTGCCAGTCATGGACTGGTTGCAATTTCGAGTTATGCTCAAAAACAGCTAAAGTTGCCACTACTGAAACAGTCAATCATGTTTATTTTATTTTATTTTTTTTGGTATGGAGATTCTCCATAGAAAGGAAAATGTAGAATGTAATCCAGGACAAGTCTTAATCCCCACCTGGGAAACCAACCCTGTATGTTGGTAGACACCTGTTCATCACCTGCACAGTGTTTCATCTAAAATGATGGGTATTAATAGGGAGTTGGTCCTCCTTGCCTGCAGCAACAGCCTCTACTGGGAAGACTAAATATTGGAAACTAAGAGCATTTCATTTACTGCTAAAGAGCATCCTATTCTATTGACTTCCTGTGGAGATTATACAACACTCTGTGTGCAACTGAACACCTGTGTCAGCAGTGGATGCACTTCAGAAAACTTGTGCTTAACTACTAATATGTATATACAAATATATTGTTTTAATATTTATGACAATCACTATTACATTATCGTTACATTAAACAATAAGACAGCATTTAAAAACTGTATTGCAGAAAGGGGATTTTTGTTTACCAAGTTGGTTCCCTGCAAAATTCTTCACAGGGGGACAGTGGTGGTCCACTGGCCTGTGAGGACTCCTCTGTGTGGAAGCTGGTGGGGGCCACGAGTTGGGGTCAAGGCTGTGCTGAGAGAAACAAACCTGGAGTCTACACACGCATCACACAGGCCCTCACCTGGATACACCAGCAAATGGAGGTGAGCGAATAAATAACAGCGTGAAAGTAAAGGCGAAAGGAAAGTTAACTTGGCAAAGATTCTGCAGCTTTGAGTGAGAACAAGAAGCCAGTGAGATGACGGGAGACATGAGGTTGGAGTGCTTTCAGAATGAAGCTGCTTAGAACAGTCACTGCCCCCTGGTGGTTTAAAACACAATAAAACAGACTAGTTTTGAATTTAATATTATTTTATGTTTTTGAGGAGCTGATATTTGCAAATTCAGTGCCATCACAAATATTTGGACAGTACAAAAAGTCGTATTGGCTCTGCATTCCAACACATTGGATTGAAATGAAAAATTATTATGAAATTAAAGTTCATGGAACTGACATAGGTTTATACAGGTTATACAGATTGAACTTATACACGTTGCATAAGGTTTGTATACCCTACTGTGTAGAAGTCAGCGACCACATTTTCGTTTGTTTAATTGTCCTATTAAAAAGGCCATCAATTACAAACTATCCTGTTTTTTTAACCTTTAATTAGTAACTCATTAAGAACATATTCTTATTTTAAAAGTATGGCAAGCAGCAGTAACCGCTAGAGGAAAAGGGAGATACAAAACAGGGACAAAATAATAACAGGAAAGCAAAAAACCCAATAAGACAAGAAAAAAAAAGAAAAAAAAAAGTAAATGGGAGCTGATGACATTAAATGACAAACCCCACCAAAAATTAGCGCAGCTGCAGCAGCCACATGAAGGGCTTGAAATAGTCATTTAACAGAAAAAGGTGCATGTATCAACAAAAACATCCTTTATATAATTCTTAAAATTAGAACTTGAGATAAATGGTTCTAAATTTCATGTTTTTCATGTGTTTTTGTAGTGTGTTCCAATCGTATGCAGCTGCAGACTGAAATGAATAATGAGCATCTGGCCTAGAAAAGTCTATTGTGTATTGCTAGGAGTGTGTAAAGAAGGTCAATTAACCTGATAGTAAAGAGAGCAGTGGTGTGTTCTAAAAGGGGCATTATAGCAAAGCAGATAGCAGAATCATGAAGAAAATCCGGCTTCTGAAGTGCTCCCTTGCATGCCGGTCTGTAAACTCCATCACCACGATCAAGCGGAGGAAGAATAGTCATTTGAACCGGAGTAATTTTGCCAGCATGAGTGAAAGAGGAACGTTTTTATATAAATAAAAAGTTTGGCCTTAACCCTTGATTGTAGCTTGGCAATATGGCTAGAGAATGATAAAGAACTGTCTAACCACATGTCTAGATTTTTATACGTTGTAACCTGTTCCAGGATGGTTACCTCATTTAGTGAATTTAAAAGTAGGGGCAGTTGTGATATCTTTCTGACCAAACCAAGTGATCTCGGTCTTCAAAATGTTTAAAGACAGTTTAAGGTTGCGAAAGGCATTGAACTTGAGGAAGACAGGAAGATAGGAAGATAAAGGTTGACAGCACAGATTCCAGGGAAGCACCAGTAACTATAGGACAGTATCATCAGCATATAAATGAATGAAAGCATCACCAGCATTAATATACATAGAAAACAATGTAGGACCTAGTATTGACCCTGGCGGGACACCTTTAGTAACTGGACAGGGGAGAGAAAAAACATTTTCTAACTTTACATGCTATTACCTTAGAGAAAGTAAACCAAGCTAAAGAATGATCCATGAACCCTATGCTACCCTATTTATTAAGAGGGAATGAACAGAAATAACAGAATCAAAGGCTTTAGCCAGGTCAGCAAATATTCCAGCACATTATTGCTTCACATCCAAAGCAAAAACTTTTAAAAAAGCAGTAACACTATCATCTTTGACAGACAGGAGAAAATCAAGCTCTACTTTTGCTTCAGATCTGAAAAGTCTGTGGACTTAGAAGTCAAATTTGTAATTGGGATTATTTGGCTCATCAGTAGCAGAAAACTAAAAGCAACTCTCTTGAAAACAAACCAAGTTGTTTAAAGACAAAATATAGACACACTTAATTTATATTTAAAATTTATATTTAGCTGTTGCAGCTTTTGTGTAATTTTCTGTTGAATATGTGTTCTGCTTTTGTTTCTCAGACCCTGAAAAATAGAATAACTTATTGGCCATTTTGACTGGAAACTTAATGAATGAAAAGATGGTCTCTGACTTTTGCTTTGTCCCTTAATTTCAAAGGACGAGTTATTTTTATTATCAGTTGCAGTATTATAACTTGTTTAATGTCTTCCCCTGCAGAGAGAAGAAACACTGAACCCCTCTCCAGTCAGCTCAGACAACTGAGACTGTGTGGAACAAGGAGGCTGTGTATTTGCCATTCAAACAATGCTTCCACGAGTCCACTGGACCGCTTTCATTCTGAATGGACCAGTTAGTGAGTGTGTTACTGTAGAACCATGGACAGATTTGACTGTAGTCACTTATGCACCAAATGTCCAAAAGTATCCAGAGAGTCTTCTATTTAGTGAATCTGAAACTTATGCTCTTGAGATGATCTCCTGCCAAAAAACCTGGATCAGGCTATATAGAAACTTGCAGGCTTCCCCTAATTGGCCTCACAGCCTGGTTCGGCCTGGTCTTAAAGGAGACGGTAGCACTTTACTTGCACCCTCCTGCAGATCAGCAAGACAGCATGACATCTGCCATGACATGGTAACGGCATGGTTATGTCAATGTTATGTTACAGGTTTCAGGAAAAGTGTTATCATAGTGATTCATGTTGGGGGTGACACTCCACAACTTCATCACATCTTAACAGTACCACACAGAAGTGTAGGGAAATCTTTAGATCTTCATCACATGTGAGTAGACATGCAGGTGAAGGATTTCTTCAGGAGCTTCCAGAAACCATTATTTCTTTTCAGATCTTGCTGTCTAGAACTCAGCCAAACATTATTACTACTGCTGCCTTTATGTTAAACCATACATCCATCAGCTTAATGCATAGAGATGCACAAATATATTTGGTATATATCAGCAGATATTTTGGTACCACTTTAAAATAAGACTACCCTTAAAATGGTTTAAAATTAGTTTATTAATGGATATTTATTAGATCCTTAAAATCCTTAGAACTTTAAAATCATTAATAAGCATTTATAACACATAAATAAAAAGGGTAAAAATGACCTCTCGTTTGCCTAACAGTGAACCCTCGTTCATTTATACTGTCAAACTGATCTTGCTGTCTTCATCAGTTAGCCCGTCAGCTTAATCACATATTCATATTCATCAGATATAACAGCTCACTTTTGCCCTTTTATTAATGTGTTATAACTGCTTATTAATGATTCATGAAGTGTTTATAACCCAATTAATACCCATTAACAAACTTTTTAAACCATTTATAAACTCTTTTCTAATCCAGGTGGATCTAGACTCAGTTTCTACATTTTGTAAACATGTATGTATTAACAGTGAATTTCAGTGCATTTCAGTGAATATGTAAACGAAAAATTCTGGAAATCAGCCCACAGATTCCATATCGGTGCATCACTAATACTTTATCTGAACAAAAAGTCTACAAAGAAATGAGGACAGTAATTGAGATGGATTTTTCTTGACATTTTGTTCCTTTGCAAAACTTTTAAACGCTTGTCTTCACTGATCTTAAAGAAAAGAAAGCATTTTAGCATTTTTTCTGTACTTTTTATTCATTAGAAAAACATCTTTAATCTAATACACAGACTGCCATTATTTAGAATGGGCTGCCAACCATAGAAAACAGTGTGACAAGATTGAAACGTCATGCTTGTGTCTTTTTAACAGAAAGATATTTCAAACAAAACTACATTTGAATAGGTACAAGACAGTAATAAGAGTTGTGGTAGAAGTGGAAGACCCATTCTAAGCAAGTGTTTTAACTTTGTAAACTGCTACAAATCAGAAATTGTATAGTCACTCCATGTAAATAAATAAGAAGGTGTGAATTTCACATTTTGTTCTGTGATTCTGTAGTGTGGAATATTCTTCCCTTTAAGAAGAAATAAGATTTTTTGCTAAGAAATCTATAAAATCAGAAGTGGAGAAAAGAAACCGTATATTTATTACATTCTCTTTCCTGCAATAGGTTTACTTTTCTTACCTTTGCTTCAATAAAAATGTTTAAGAGGTAAAAGCAAGTAATAGTTTTTGCCAATGATGGTAATTTCATAAAAAAATTAACATTTTAAAAGTTTGTGGCATTTGATGCCATCTTTATTTGCAAAACACATTTTTATATATATATAAAAAAAACATTGGTAACGGCCCACTGGAGCCTTTTGTTAATTCCAAGTTGATCTCAAAAGGCCAATTTCCCTCACCCAGATTAAGCCTAATCCTAGACTATAAAGACCTTCCAATAGTGATTCACCATTGGCACAGCAATTTAGTCCAAGGTGAAGCTTAATCCATGTCCAAGCCCATAATGTCTAAAGAGAGCTAAGACTAATGTCAGTTCCAAAAATTAGACTTGAGTTCTTTCAGACCTCAGTACTGAGAGGCTTTGGCTCTACAGAGCACAACATAGCAAGTAAAACAGAAAAGCACCTTTAAGTGGGCTGTGCTTACTGGCGAGTACGTTTTAGAAAAGAGAAACATGTAAGGCATTATTTCATGGATTGTGTTAAAACCAATCTACATATTTAAAAAATTCTAAACCTTCTCTGCACTTTTTGTCTTTTTTCCTAAAAAAGGTCATCAGGCCCTGAAAACTGGGCAGCTATGTTGCACAATTTTTGCATTTTTTTTTTTTTACATTTATATTTCTTAGAAAACACAAAGCAAAAACGAATAAAAAAGAAAACAAATACTTTCCATATACAAAAATAATAATCTTTTACTGTTTTAGTTTGTTTTCTGTCCTCGGCCTGTTTGGGAGAGAGTGAGGACACGGGGAGGGGGAAACTCTAGCATGCAGAAGAAAACCATCACAAGCACAAACTCACAAACTGTTGGCATCCAGATGAATTCATAAAAAGAAGTAAAACTACTACCAAATGCTAACCAGACACAGCTTCAAAAACTCGCCTCAAACACTTGCTTGTTTCTGTTTTTTTTGCCTGCTGTTTTGGAGTTCATACAAAAAAGTGCACTCATCTACACGTCTACGCAATAAAAAGAGTCTGTCCACTTTACACACCTGTCTGTAAGGTTGTGCTCTTTGTAAACTGTGTGTTGGGAGAATAAACGTCTATGTACAGTACTTTACGGGATGTTTACTGAGAACCTCCTTTTAGTATTTTTTCTTTGTAGTGCTGGTTAACTTAATGGCTTGAATATTTGTGCAAGTCTCTGTGTGCAAGTTTACGTGTGTGTGTGTCTCAGTCGCTGGGATCCAGGCCCAGAGCGGTCATATTAGCCGAGGACAGGTGTGTGTCGTCCTCGTCTCCACTGTCATTTGTTTCTTCCTCACTCTGATCATCCATCATGACTTGCTGCACGGCGAGGATCGCTCCGTCTGCCGAAAGAGTCTGGAAGCCATCTATGCTCATCCCCACCGTAACCATGGTACCTAAACACAGAGTTAATACTGCATTTTTACCAAATTGGAATATCTTATTTTTGTTTTAATAGTTATTCGCACAAGTTTAAACTTCCCCACTCCATCAAATTACAGGTTCTCTTGATTTATTAAACGGAAATAAGTTAACTCATCCTCTACAGAAAACTTAAATATGGCATTTTTCTGCAAATTTTAGTGCACAATTTCTATTAATTTGCTGTTTCACATATAGGAAAAATATAAAACATGAGATATAAAATGTGCTATAACTTGGTACAGGCCATATTTATTCTTACTTTGTTTTCCAATATATTAAATTAAGCAAATAAACAGTAATTGTGCATGAAAATATCCATCTACAGGGAACAAACTTTAATATGGCATATTCTACAAATATTTGTGCACTTCTTTTCATTCATTAACTGAGTCTAACATACAGGCAAAAAATAAAACATAAAACATAATGTGTGTCAACTTTTTCACAAGCCATGTTTTATGATTTATTTATTTAGATGTTAAATTCAGCAAATAAACAGCAAGTGCTTATTAAAATGTGCAGAAATATGTTCTCTGTAGAGGATGTATTAACTTATTTTCTCTAAGAAAATTAACAAAACATGACCAGGGGCGCTTGACCAGGGGACAGTGGCGCCCAACTTTTGCATATGACTATTAACAGACTTTGTCCATTTGTAAAGAAATAGTATGTCATACATTGTCAGAAACCACACAAGGAAGTCCATTAGAAACAACAACTCAAACTGTTTTGAGTTAGTTTGTTATCTACATGATTTTTTAATCCATGTTATCCACTCATTACCCCTTAAAATTCCAGGCTCATTACATACTAAGGCTTATTTTTCAGTATCTACAGGGACTTCAGTGCAAACTGGCTGAGCTATTCTTAGGTTATAGAAGCGTGTGATAAAACTTCGAGCCTCTGGCCATTTAAAGGGCTAAACGCCAAACTGTTGTTTCCACTGTTTCTGTGAAACATACAGGAAGGGAGGAACTGTTGTGGTTCTGTGTTTGTTTGTTTTGTGTAACAGTTTTGCAAACTGATTTCATTTAGTAGCAGTACCATCTGCCATGGTGAGCTGTTGCTGGGATACGGAGGAGGCGATGGTGTCAGGCCAGAAGCGTTGAAGGGGGCGGTTCTGTGGAGTCTTCTTCTTGGTTTTCGGTGTCTCTGCAGAGCTGGCGTCCAGCATGGGCTGCAGGATCCGCCTCCGTGCGTTAATAAACCTATAGCACAATGTATATGAATTATAGTTATTGCATAAGAATTTTTCCACTTAAGTTCTGTGATACTATCTTCTGATCTGGACATCAGATCTCAAACATTTTTGGGCAGCATCAGAAAGAAAAAAGAAAAATCAATAATGTGTGTCCACCTGGACAGTAACATACCAGTTGTTGACCTGGAGTAAAGTCAGATTGGTTTGAGAAGCAATCTGTTTCTTCTCCTCTTCCGTAGGATATGGGTGCTAAAAAGAAAATAAAGAGCTTTTGAACTGAAAGTTTGAAAACAGAAAATACTGGCGAGATCATAACCTGAGAAAACAGGTTTTTTTCCTCCAGAAGACATCCTCACCCCGATGTGCTGGAAGAGCCAGGAGCGCATGACGTTGGTGGCATGTTTGGGGAGAACACCGCGCTTGTTTTTAGGTGAGCTGTCATCAGCGGTGAAGAAACTCAAATCCTGATTCAGCTGCAGCTGTAGCTGCTTAGAGAAAAGAACCTCAGCTAGTCAGTCTGTACAGGTGATTTGAGTGTAATCTCTGTGAAAACTACCTTTCAAAAGTTACTGTTCAAACATTTGGAATCAAGGCTGACAAAAATATAAACAATCAACATGGCGGTAGACAAGTGTATAAAATGACTGTAATATAGGTCCTATGTAATTTCACACGTTTCAAGTAATCAACAGAACACTAGTAAGCTGTAAATAAAAATTACGCAATTTAAGAGTAAAGTACAGTATGTAAAGTAACTAAAATTGTTAATATAGCAAGTGATTCCAAACGTTTCAACGGCAGTGGATATATTGCATATATTCATATATTTATATTGCATATATACTGTACTGTGCAAAAAGCTTGCCTAGATAAGTAATTTACAATGCTACTGTTACAAATTAATATTGTGCTTTGCCCAGGCATTCAGGCAATTGTTAGTGCTGAACCATGAACATTATTTGAACTTACTGTAATGTTGGCGTTTTTATGAGCAAATGCACATTTAATGCCCAGATAAACTGCTTTGTAAATATATTTTTGTGTGTGTGTGTGTGTGTGTGTGTGTGTGTGTGTGTGTGTATATGTGTGACTGTTATCCTGTTTTGCATGTATACAGAGCAGCAAAGTCCATACCTGGGAGTTCTGAAAGCGTAAAGTGCTCGGTGAGAGTCCCTGTGTCACCACATGACCTTCTGGTGTGAGTACAGTGACCGGCTGATAAACTGTCCCACCTGGAGGACCTCAAAATACAAAAAAATAAGAATATATATATATATATATATATATATATATATATATATACACACAAAAACATACAATAATAATAAAAAATTAAAAAAATAAATTCAGAGGAAAAACGAATTACGATGATGTTTAATAAAATAAAAAATTATGATGTTTAATAAAAAGGAATATGTTGGTATTTATTGTATATTTGTTGTTTAATTAAAATATTTTTATATATTTAAAAAACCCTCAGCATGCATTTGGTGTATTTTATTAGTGCTTTTCCTAAGGCTTTTAAGTACATGTAGAGCAGATGCAGACAAAACATTGTGAGGTGATCTTGGTCTCCAGAGACGTACCTGCTAGCACCTGTTGCGTATTTCCTGTTGTCACGGTAACGCTGCCGTGTTGTAGAGCTGAGGCAGGGACCACAATGCCCTGGGGACTCATTGTGCTGGAGAAGTTAGGTGTCTGTACAAAATAAAAAAAAAATAATAATAATAATAAATGAAAAATAACCTCAGCAGTATGTAATGAACAGTCAAGATTAAAAGCCTTGTTGTCTGAGGATCCTTAATGTAATCCTACTGGTAATCCAAAGAGAAATAAAAACAAAATCTGTTTGAAATTTCTCTATTATTTACATTTTTGAGTAAGGTTATGCACAAGCACGGTAGAGAAATTTATCAATGACATAGGAGATGCTGTCTGGCAGATCATTTGAAGAAGCCACTGTGTAGTACTGTTCCAGCGCTTCTTCAAAGAGCAGCTCAGTGACTGATCCTAAGCATTTAGAGACACTTTCCAGTCATGTGATTAATAAAGGGCATATAAGCTGTTCTCAGCTGGAAACTAATGCAGATAAGACTGCACATATGCAGGTACAGGTGAGTAATGTGAGGTAGGAGGTGACTCACCTGCATCTGTATGTTAGAATATGGACTGCCCGGCTCTCCACTCAGCAGAGTCTCGCTGTTCATCTTAGACTTGAGGCAGGAGATGTAGCGGCTGCAGAAGTCCTTACACAGGTCACTCACCTTCTCCAGCTCCAGCAGGTGAATCCGCAGCACCTGAATGGCCTTTACCATCTGAATACGCAGGCACATGATTACTGGCATCTCAAACAATAAAACAGTTACGAACAATTAAAGCACACTGCCAAACTGAACCATTCAGCATTTGTAACATTTTATCTGGCTGCTGAATACTGCACTACACATTCTGATTGATAATTATAATACTCGCTATTTATAAATGTGTGCCCGTGTCCATGTTTACAGTACTTAATGTCTATTTGTCTATCAGTGCATGTACACATGAAAAAACTGGATGAAGGAATGGAGGAATGAATGTCTGTGACTGCACAAGTGTAACTTTTGTACTGTGAAAAACTTTGTATCCATATGTAAATTCCTTGTATGCAAATATAATTGCCCAAAAAAGCCTGATTCTGGTTCTGAAAACAGCTCACACACGTCATCACTGCCGACACCACTGAGATCTTTCAGATACGTACAGCTTACAGACGACAGCATCCCATGCCAGGACTGCAGCTTTCTCTGAACTATAAGCAGTGTGAATGCTTGTTTTCATTCAGAGTCAGTTTGTATTGATGTCACTGACTGCAAGAGGAGATCATGAATTGTATTCAAAGGCAGATTTTATAACAGGGGAAAGGTTTTACACTGTGCTTTGTTAGGCTGTTAAGTTCAACAAAGTCAGTAAATATTGATAAAGGCTCACCAGTGGTAAAAATGACATGTTTTGTTGCTTTTCTAAGTGAAAATAATAACACATCCTCTACAGAGAACACACTTAAATATGGCATTTCCTGCAAATTTTAGTTGCAATATTGCATACAGCAAATAAATAGTAACTGTGTATTAAAATGTGCACAAGTGTGTTCTCCGTAGAGGCTGCGTTCACTTATTTACACTTAGAAAATCAATAAAATATGCAATTAGAGCAGGGGCACCCAAACTTTCGCATATGACTGTATACAATTTGATTTATTTCACAACCGTGGAAAACACCCTTTAATCCTTTGAAGAGCCCATATGTGGGTCCACACTTCATCTCCTCACTCATCACAACTGCACAACTTATATATCAGCTTCATTGTACTTACTGAATCACTTAAAGTGGTTAATGACTAATAAGATTTAATAACTGAACAATAACCTAAGCCTCAGCGGTCAACAATGGACTCATTTTCAAATTAAGGAGTCCTTAAAGTCAATGTGAAATCAAAATGGACAACTTTTACCTTGTTAGTTCAAGTGTCTGGTCATACTAAGCACAATTCATCAAATTATATCATTTAAGAGACATATTTTTTGTTTTCTCATAATTTTCCATCAAAATGTAATGGCTTTTTGCATCTAAAAGGTCTTCTAACTTTTGATTATGTCACTGTGCACTTATGGTCAGGGAAAATAATATGAAAAAATAACATATTTTACATCTTCTTCGCCCTACCCTCACATATAATCGAGAGAAACAGGCAGCTAGCTCAGAGACCCTCCCTGATACCGTGTTTCACTTGATTTAGTAGGAAAATGCATTATAATTATGGTTTACTTTGACTTTAAGGTAGTACTTCTTACCAGGTTGTCCAGCTCAGGGTCTTCGCTAAAGAAAGTCTTGCTGTCCTTCTCCTGGCTGCGAACAAAATTCTCTATATCGACATCAAAGCTTGCTGATGACACACACTCCGGACCCTGAGTAGACTGCTCACACTTCTCAAACAGCAGTGCCAGGAGAGGAAAGAGGGGATGCCTGTAATTGCATAGAAAACACAAACTATACCTTAGAGCTGAAATGTAATGAAGGAATGGAGAACATTAAATAAGAAACAAAGGGAATTAAGCAAGATCAAAATCTCTAAAATGAGACTAAATTTGTAAATTAACAGATGGTTCTGAGCAATCATATCATATCACATGAATCAGAACGTATAAAACCTTGTTTTGTTTTTTTTTTAACACCATTTGAAAAAGCCAGTTGCCCTTTATATTGTGATCAGATATCATAACAGATTGATTTTAAAAAATGGTGCAAATTAACAGAACAAAATAATTCATGATATATATTAAAGTTCAGAAAAATTCAGAAGGTTTTTCCTATGAAGTTTCAACAGTGACAATATGCAAGTGGGCCTCCAGGCCTCCAAGTTTGGCTCATTACCTGTATATGGAGGCTTTGTCTGTGTCCATTGGAGTCTGAGGCTTAGCAAGAGCAGGGCTGCAGATTCTCGAGTCTACAAAACTCTTCTCTGGATCACCATCGGTCTGCTCCATTCCCTGCATCTAAACCAGCAGAATCAACACAGACACTGTAAATACCATGCAACAGTCTGTAGGGGGGAAAAACATGATCAACATTGCCCAAATGCTAACGAGACAACCTTACAGCTCTCAGTCATCTGTATGTCATAAATGAACTGGGATTATTTATGCTGGCCTGCAAATGTAACTTTGATTTAACCATAAATTTAATGGAAAGGTTGTGTGTAAATGCCACCAGCCTACCTGCTGCACTCCCTCCTGGTACTTGTCTAATGACACAGGCTGGGCTGCCATCATGTTCACTTTATCCACAGCCAACACTGAAGCATTATACGGGCAGGTAGCAGCAAATCACCTGTTTGTACACACAAAACATGTGCATATTACTCATATTATTCATAATAAAACGTAGTCAAAGATACTGGAATTAAAAGCTTATAAACGTCTTCTGAACGAATGACTAGAAGAGAATCTGTTAGCCTAGTCATCCCTTGGGACTATGAGAAGTTGCATTAACACTACATCGCTTTAGTTTTAATTCTAAATATTCGCATGTAAGAGCTGTCCTGGCAATAAAATGGAACTTTCCTATAAAAGTCTCTTTGTTGAGAAAGCTTTTCTGAAAAATTCACTGGTCACATAACCACACTGTTTCGCAGATACACCAATGACACTTTTGGCATTGCCACATACACACTTAAAGAAATCCAAATTTCACCCACTGTTGGAAAATACTGAGTGCTGTTTGTCGTGGCTCTAGCATAACTTTGGATATACCAGTTAAATAACACACAAAAAAATCTTCTTTAACTACCACCATCCACTATAAACATACAATTTGCTTCTAGTTATACTGATTACATTCTAAACATTCTGGATTTCACAGACATGTTATTACATTCACGATGCTATTACATACACAAAACAATGACCAAACGTTAAGTAAATTACATTATTTAAAAACGACATTGAGACAACCAATTGTTAGATACCAGGAACCTAGATGAAAGGTATGCACGAGAAGTTGGCATCATGGTATGATGCCATGTGTTGGTAAATTGCTGCCACCAGGGTTAAAGAGGAACTCCACTGATTTTTTTAAATGATTACATAATTCAATAACTAGGATGGAAGCCAAGATATTCAGAGTGGTATAATGCAAAATGGTACATGCAGATAAACTTACCCACCCAGATTTCTTTACAGTGGGGGTGGTAAGAAACAGTGAACGTGGTGTCTCCAATGCAAACATAGTCATTTTATTTACTGTACAAAATGACCAGCAAACCTAATATACTAAACATATACTACAAATGTTATGCTTTTCATGCTCCAAATCCTTCTCAAAGGTATTGTTAAACAATGTCTCAGGCATCAGGTGGCGTATTCATAACTATTCCATGTTACACCTGTCTGTGACGTAGCTTTTAGAGGCATTAAACGTTTTAAATGCCCAGTGATCACCTGCACTGTGTAAAATTCTGATTCTGTAAATGTAAGCATTTCATATGAAAGAACTCTGAGTGACTTTGTTCACAACTTAAACATTTAATCATACAGAAATTTTGAAAAATTGGTGGAACTCCCCTTTAACTTCTTAGAATACACAAAATCTAAGGTCAATACATCAGTACTCTCACCACCAAAAAAGTAAACACAATTTATTTACTAATTAGGTATAAGTCTGTTTGTCCTGTAGGTTTCAGGTGGAAGGTTGTTTGCTGTAATATCCGTCCCACAATACTGTTGTCATGTGTGCACCCAGAGGAAATAAATATTCATCAACATCTCGTGTACTTCTATAAATGATTAAGTCCTGTTTGAAATCAGAGTTAGATGTAAAGCCATATTCTCATGTCTCTGAAATTTGGCTCCTAAAAAATAACCCTCAGATTTTCTCACTGTGATCTAAATATTGTCTCATATACGGATTAACTCGTTTATATCTGACTAATCTCACCCTGGTCTTAGCTGAATAATATTTCCATAAGAAAAACTTAAGATAAATAAGTAATAATTATCATACAATCATAATTTTCTTATAGAGCTCTATTCTATATCACAGATCTCTTTCAGCAGCCTGTCAGTGCAGAAGGAGAACTCATGCTTTTCTCATTCACCACCAGAACTTCTTACAGAGAAGTGCTGATGTTAATCTCCTCTTTTCTGCTAAGGGTGGTTTTCAGAAATCAGTGATCATTAAAACAATACTGAGATCCGCTTTATTTCTCTGAGACAATCTTAAGTAATATTTTTTCCTCTGGGCAGGCAGAAGTTCTTTGTTTGCTGTTTTGCTGTAACTTACTAAATACTTGCTGTCATGAAGAAGTGGAAAGTTGTTGTTTGCTAAACTATGATTCCTCACATTTTTTCACAAATGGCCTTTAGTTGTTGTTACTACGCCAACATTGGCGTCCAGTGCAGGACATGCTGTATTATAGGCGTTTACAGCACTGTTGTATTGTAAGCTACAGGCGGCTGTATACGTTTTATTTTGCTCTTCTATCCTTTCCTATCATTACTGTCCATGTACGGCTGCATACACGTGTTGTGCTCATATCACGGAGCTACAAACCCATATCTGATTCATTTGCACTATTTAGCTTAGCTGTATCTGCCAGAATTTCATACGAAACTGAACGTTATCAACAGAGCAATTTTAAAACCTTATCTGATAGCTAATGTTACTCTGATAAACAGCCAGTCTAGCCTGCAAATGATGAGTGTAAACGGAGCGCTGCTGCTGAGGCCGGGCTAGCGGTGCTAGTTAGCCTTTTTAGCACAAATTAGCTGTTAGATAACTATAAATTTGAGAAACATTAAAACGTTTTTAGTTATAAAACTCAAATATTCGCATTTTGTGAGGCTGTCGGCAGCTTATAGTCGGCAAAATAACTGGCAGGGCGATACGAGATAGCTACCAAATTGGAGCTGGCTTGGTATTCGAATTTTCCCGTTCCACCTTAAATGGAGCAGCAATTCCATTCTGGCGCCTCGGCGTTATAAAAGTCACCTCTGCGCCATTTAAGGTGGAACGGGAAAATTGCAACAAGCCGACTTCAGCCTCGTCGGCAGGGCGATGTCATGGCAACGCGGAAAAGAGCAGCGATTAACTTGTATTTTAATTCACAAACTATAAAATAAAGCGGGGTCAATTAGCTGTAGCTCTGCAGCAGCCTGTAAACGTGCCGAGGTGTTTTGGCTTCGTAGCTCGTAAATTAGCTTAGCTTAGCTTAGCTTAGTTTAGCTTAGCTGACCAACTGCAGGAGATTAGCGTGAATCCGGCAGCGCTCTCTGCTCCAGCACAGACTTTTAAATCACCGATTTGTGCTTATTTTAAAACGCTAATGTTACCAGCCCGACCTAGTTGTGTTTTTGGGGGGTGGTTTGAAACCAGTCCACTCAAAAGTTAACCCAGAAAAAAAGCCCACAGTCGCGTTCTCGTCTTTAGCCAAACTGGGAAACCGCAGCCGGGCCTTGCTTTCGGTTCTCGCCCTTGGAATAGAAACCTCCTCTCTCTCTCTCCCTCTCCAATAAAGACATAAATATATTTAGATTTTGATCTACAATATATTTAAGGCCCGGTAGAGACTCATATCTGCCCCCCATAAACACACACACGCTTGCCAGAGTCTCTGGTTCCCTCAGGCCGAGGGTTTTTATAGCGTTGCTGCTGTAGATTAGTTTGATTGATAGTGATCGGGGTGAAATAAGGATTTTGAGTGACAGCTTACCTGGTGCCAATCTCCATCACACTGACAAGCGGCTGCAGCAATCGGGATCCGCAGTGGCAGCCCTGCGTCATCACGTCAAGGGGACGCAAGGCGTTCGGAATATGAATATTTATATAGGGGCGGGGCAGCGGCGAGGGATCGTAAAGGACATCAAAATATTTTCTTATGCATATTCATAAAGAGGGCGGGGCTGTGATGTGACCCCCCCCCTTGGAGAGCGAGAGAACGTACGCTCTAACTCACAAATGCAATTTTTTTTTACTATCTAGACTTTTGTTTGTTTTCTTTTACCATCTTCATTTTTTGATAAATTGGAAAACTCAATAAACCTAGTAAATTTATGTTTCCCTAAACAAAATTAAGAATGCAGTACACTTACTCCACTCTTTGCAAAATCAAGTTACTCTTCATTCTCATTCTCATAATTCAATTTAATTGGCATCAGTCAATATATTCAACATTAAGTGTTAACCTGGTGCCTCTCCTGGAGGAAACTGTATGACAGTTCAATAATAAAAGTAACAAGAGAAAAGGTTGAATAAAACTAGGGTTCTCTTATAAAAAAATTAAAATACAGCACACTCCTCACTGACACAGGTGTGCCACATTGTTTATACTACAAGGTAGTTATGTTTTCCTTTTTTCATAATTATAATTTACTGGCATAAATTGGAAATAAAAGTTTACTTACACTACTATAAAACTCAAAATGCAGTGTACTCCCCATTTTCCTTGTATGCTCTTCAGCTTTTTTTTTTGTTGCTTTCAATTACAATATTTACACATCAAGATATTCACTGGAGGCTTTTAATTTGTTCCATCCACAGAGTGGGCAAAGCTGAATTAAATAAAACTAGAAACTTTATAATAAATTCCATGAATGCTGTACCTATGTGTGTAATATTATTTCTTCCTTCAACTGTACATAAATAAAAAGCTTCAATAGAGCTAAATTAGAGCAGTTTGTAGTGAGACGCTAAGTGAGGTGCATTTAAAACAACACTAAAACAACACTAAACAACACTAGGATATCCCCTTTCTACATAATGTTCTATAATACTGTTTATACAAATGTTCTCTGCTACAGCAACAACACTAAGAGACACCTCCAAATAATTTTGATATTATATCATATACTTTTAATAGAATTACAAGCATTTCCTACACAGTGTAGTCAATCATCCAAGACACACAGGAGCACGGCAAACACGGCAGGGCTTTGAGGAATGAGGTCGTCGGCCTCTGCGAGGGGAAGATCAGTGCCTGGGTGAAGGTCTTCCTGAAGAGGGCTGGGGCAGACGGTGCTTGGCCATCTCCACATCCATATCTACAAAGGTGTAAATGTTGTAACTGTGGTGCTGCAGGTTCTTGTAGGTAGTGTTGTCGAATGGCTCTGGCTCAGGCTCAGGCTCTGGGGCAGGTTCTAGAGAAGACAGGGAGGATAGAGAGCAAGAAGTGAGAACAAACTAAGACATGTGGAAGTATAAATATACTTTATTCAGATCACATACAACATGTTAACATTTTTATATATTATATATTTTTATATTTATATATATTTGGTAACATGGTCAACAATTGGAGCCTGCCAATAAATGGCTTTGTTACTCACTTTGCAAGGTGTTTGTACATATGCTAAATGCATTAACATATAAGGTACCGGGGACAGGAATCTGTGGACGCTGGTAATAATATAGCACCATGCACAATGCACTGGAAGCCATATAAACAGCTAGATCCACTATACACATAGCATTCATCAAGAAATGTTAAGAAACTAATAATAATAACAATAATAATGATAACAAATCTACATAAGTAATCTGTAGTTAACACTAGCATGTAACACGAATAATCCCAGGAAGTAGGTCTGTCATGAGTAAAAAAACTAACACTAAAGCTTATCTTCTTAACACGGCCTTTAACTACTCTTTACATCCTAACTTGAAAGGAGCATTTGTTTGAATATTCACACTTCTGGCTGCATTGTTTTACAGTAGTCACTTCCTATTATAGGTCATGTGATTCCACCCCCTGTGGTCACAGAGATCAAATTCAAAGGAGCGTGAACAGCCTAAGGCTGCTTGTCTAACAGCCTCCATCACTTTAGCTCTAGTCAGTCAGCTGTATCAGACTGTGATAGTTGAAAATGATTTAAAAAAACAAAAAACAAACTTTTTTACTGTTAAAAAGCAAAACTAGCTCCAATAACAGGTAGAGCAGTTTCATAGGCTGAGGAATAATGTACACTCAAAAGTGTGCAGAGAAGCATTCACGCTGTGTCGTTAATAGAACAGAATGAAAAGACAACAGAAGGTGAAGGGATCCAGGCATGCGGTCAGTAAGGAGGGGTCATTGGCTGCATCTCGAAATAACTCCCAACATACGGGAGGGTAATGCAGAAAAAAATGGAAGAACTGCTCTTCACTCAAGAGAAGAAAGAGACAACCTCCACCAACACTGACAATTTTTCTGACACTCTTACATTTAATGATGATTAACATTAGCTATTTTCTGGTACAAGCTGAATTTAACTGTGACATTAACACAAGGAGACAAAATAAAGTGAGCATATAAAATAAATAATAAAATAATATAAATAATATTGTTAACATAATAAGACATAGCAAACAACCCTTTTCAGGATGGAAAGAGGAAAGAAAAAGTGAAAGATGCCAAAAAGAGAAATGTAAGAAAACAGTCCTTCTACATTGGTTAGGTAGATTAGATTTAAATGTATTGTAAAGCACCCCTACAGTCTCTTGTAACATCTACTACGTAAGAGTACACTTCCATAAGAGCCTCAACAATAGAAACTCCAAATATGTGGATGCTCCTTACAATGGAAATGAACTGTCAGACTCAAGTAAGTTGCCATGTACTCCTGAGGGGTTAACTGTGATCCAGTGTATGAGCTGACTATGTTAGTAGGAATGCATTCAGAGGATTCATTCTACCCAAGAACACTCATACAAGACAAATACCAAGCCAGATCTGGATACGCAGGTCTTGAGGGGAAAGGATTATAAGATCATACATTAGTTGAACCTCTACACTGTAAATGCAAATATTTAAATTTTAGGCACTTTTCTATGACATATTTTACACATTTACACACTGTTTCTCTAAGTTGTCATTTTTGACAACACATTCTGGAACATCAGTGTTTAAAACCTAAATGCCTGTGCATGTAAATGGGAAAAGAGACATCAAATCACCAAACGGTTTTATGAAGATTAACTGCAAGACCTTTAGTGCAACAGCTGGCTAAAATCAGAAAGAGTAAAAGAACAGACCAGAAAGAAGAACAGCCTAACATATCTGCATTTCAGGATTCTGTATGCAGAGTAGAGCTTTTATCAGACTTGATCTTTTGACCTGAACTCGAACTCCATCCAAATCTAACCCGACCATATCATCAAAACGAGTCTGAACCCAATGTGAGCCTGACGAAAATTCTGTCTGAAACTGACCCAAACTGGCCCACAATCACCCAAAATGTCAAAAAAAGTTGACAGGATAGTGCCACAAATACATTACTGCATAGTGCATTGCCATCATTAGATCATGGTATATATTTATATATAACATATATTTAAAATAATATGATACAATTAATGAATCAGCTGTGGAAAATTATGTTTAAACTCTGCTTTAGCAAATCTATTCATCAAGCAATGCTTCTGAACATCTTAATGAGCTAAATTCATGAGTGGGTGACTTCAGCATGCCACATTAAAATGTTTTAAATTGGCCTGTGACAATTATAAGGTAACTGCCTGATCACAATTATTTGAGCTGATTGCAATTATTTCCACAGTTGTTAGCCTTCACAATCATATGTTTACATCACAACAGACAGAATTTGAATTCTGTGCTTTTTTATCTGTGGGGCTGGGTCAAATAATATAAATAAACGAAAATAGAAAACATTTTTATCGAGACACGTCATGAGGTCTTACGAAAACATCAACGTTCTTACTTTTGATTGGTGCTATAACACCTCTAGAGGGCAACAGTGAGTCATGTTTGTTTGTTTGAGCTGGTGCTGTTTCTATCTATAGTTGGGAGCTATTAAGCATTGACAGCTAGCTAACCAGCCAGTTCCGTCACTTCAGTCATGTACATTAATAATTAACATACAGTGGAAAAAAAAGACAATCACAACTAAAGCAGGGATAAACATGGGACGAAATTCATTAAAATAAACATGAACATGAAATCTGTTAACATCTGACACCATATTTAGGAAAGCAGATCGAACACAACGTGAGCAATCGGTTCCCGACGAGTTTGGACAAATTTCAAGCTCTAATCTGGAGTCCTTAAATGCAGACATGCACAAAAGCTTGAAAAAAGTGAGGCAACTCATAGCTCAAAATGATGCAGGTCAATGCAAATGTACTGAGGATGGCAGAGAGTTATATATTAAAAGAAGAATAGTGTAAAAAAAAGAAAATCATTTTTTAAAATGGCATTTAAGTGGGGAAACCTACACCAGGAAAACAATATGATTTTAGTATTCTGTAAATCACAGAACATGTTTGAAGGCTCCATAAAGGATAGAAAAAGATTTAAGGTGGTGTGGTCAGTACCCTCAGGTGCTGCCGCTACTTCAATCTCCGGTGGAGGTTCTGCTGCGTCGACAACTACAGGAGCAGGATCGACCAACTCCTCTGTGGGTGGAGCAGCTTGCACTTCAGATTTGGGCTCAGATGCCACTTCCTTAGCAGAGTCAGGGGCGACTTCTGATGTGACTTTAGCCTCTACATCAGGGCTTCCTTCAGCAACGGCTCCAGCTACGGTTTCAGCTACTTCTGGAATTACCTCAGTTGCAACCTTTGGCACAGATTCAGCTTTGGCCTCTGAAGTCTTCACCTCCACATTTGGTTCTTCTTCAGATACAATTTCTTCTGTGGCTGCTGTTTTAACTTCTGGTGCAGTATCAACCAACTCCTCTGGGGCTGCAGCCAGGGGGGATTCAGTAGGTGCTTCAGGAACTGCTTTAGCAACAGGTGTGGATAAAGCTGGGGCAGGGTCAACAATCTTCTCAGCAAAGGCATCGTCTGTGGAGGTTTCTGGTGCAGCACCTGAAGCTGGCACTTCTGAAGATGTGGCATCAGTCACAGCTTTAGTGGTTTTTGGTGCTCCTTCAACAGAGGCCTCAGGCACAGTCTTTTCCTTTGAGACAGGCTCAGAAGCCACACCTTCAGGAGCACTTTCAGGAGTCTTTACCTCTGAAGCAGACTCTTTTGGAACGCTCTCCTGTTCTGCTTTTTCTTCAGGCTGGACCACTGTTTCAGTCTTCTCAGTCTTGTCTGGTGCTTCGTCATCAGAATCCGAGTCAGAATCAGAATCTGAGTCACTGGAGGAGGAGGTAGCGGTAGCTTCTTCATCCTTTGGGGTTGTTGTTTCTTTGGCTTCTTTTACTGGGGCTGGAGAATCTGTGGCAGTAGTCTCAGATGCCTCCACCTTGGCACCTGCAGCATCACTTGTAGTCACAGATTCTGCAACAGGTATAGCTTCAGGTTGATTTGTGACAGATTCACCTTGGCCAGTGCTGGAAGCCTCTCCTGTGGCTGAAGCCTCAGCTGAAACTTCAGTGGCACCTGCAGCCTCTACAGTTCCAGCTGCCCTCAGGTCAGATTCACCTAATGCACTGACAAATCCTGGGGCAGAAAGTCTAGTAGGGAAGGCAACAGCGGTCTTGTAGGCTAGTAGAGCCGCCCTGTCTTCAGGGGCCTCTAAGACTGAGAAAATGGGACAAACAGTGTGAGTTTGTTTTGATGATGAACGCTGGAACCAGTAGCCCTGCTGATACCAATGTGAAGAGGAAAAATTATACACTCACCTTACTGACATCATCTGACTCACAACAAAAAAACATCCGCAGAAGCATGATTGGAGTATCAGTATTTGGAGTATCGTATTTGAAAATGCACACTAACTTTGTGAAAATGTCCAGAGCAGTCAACATTATTAATTATAGATGCACAATGATATTGGACTCGAATCGGCATTGACACATACTAGCTTTAAAAAATATACTGGCACTGGATGTTTAGATTTGACTGACATTTCAAATCCATATTTTATGAAGTGAAGTTATGTACTTCAAAATAACAGAATGGTTAGGCAATTCTAGGCTACTGTGCTATGATGTCTGAATTTTCTTAATTTTACTGCATTTGTAGCCAAACAGAAATGAGCAATGCATTTCTCTGCAATGCTAATCCAGGTAGATTTAGTCTCAGGCATTGGCAGATACGTACATGAAAAATATCAGCATTGAACCACAATTCCCATAAGAGTGCATCCGGAGTATTAATAATACAGTAAAATATTGTAGTTTGTCTTATCAGTGACCTGAAAGTGCTTTGATTAAGGGGGAATTCCCAAGATTTTTCAAAATGTCTGCATAATTAAATTGTAAAGATGTAAATAAAGTCATTCAGAGTGGTTTGATGTGAAACGAGCCTTTCTGAAAGACTTCTTAAGTCAGAATCATTTACAGTGGCAACAACGCCTCAAATATTGTTTTGTGACAGATCTGAGGTTTTGGCCAAAACGTATTAATTAATTGTGCAGAGACGCATATCGCTGCTGTCGGAACAAAACCTTGTATCTCCATTTTTGTCGTTTTTCAGTTCTTGACATAATTCAAAAATACCTGTTGCTCTTTACATTGTCTGTAAATTTGATGATGAATGGACAAAAAGAAATGGCCCAAAATGACTTGGAAAAAATTCTCGTTCCATTAACTTACACTAAAAGTAAAGTATGTTTTTTTCCTTTTCCTGTAAAGTGACCATTTTGGAGATACAAGGTTTTCTTCCGACAACAGCGATATGCAAGGATTTCTTTGCTAAGTCTCTTATGTGCCATTTCAGAGGTACATCTTCAAATTTGATAAGGTTTGTTTTCTCTTGTACACTGAATGACAAAAACGTAACTTTTGAAATGTACTTTAACTTATTAACCCACATCCATGTCAAGAACACTACAAGACAAGTTCCTGTGCTGCTGTTAGGTGCTTAAGTATCCAAGTGCTAACTAAGATAATGCTTTGAGGAAAAAGGAAGCATGCTCTTACTCTTACTTGCAGCTTTTGCTTTCTTTGCTGGTTTCTTCGGCTGTTTCGCTTCCGTGCAGAGTGCTGCAGTGAGTGGGGTCCTCAGAGTGCCCCAGCTGTCCTGCTGGAGACACTGAATAAAAAACAGAGAGGAACAGTTAGAGATTTTTGGGATTCCTGAGGATATCAACCAGGGCTGGTATCAAACTATTCACATATAGCTTTTGTAAACACGTGCACAGCATGCCAGCTCAAAAGCAACTTTGATCTGTCATGTACAAATGTTAAAATCACACATTAAATAATCTTATAACACCACCACAGCAATTTAGTCTGATTTATTCATCTGGTTACAGGAAAGTAATGTTGAAAGTAATACATGAGTAAAAGCAAAATGAAGTCTGTTAGGCTATGTTCTTCTCTTTTTAAGAGCTCCATAATGGAGCTTCTCTTAGCTGTAATTAGCAGGGGGAACAGATTCAGATAAGGCATTTTAACTGATTATAAATGTTCTCCCTAATTAAACTCTGGACTGTAAAGACTCAGAATAATAACTGTAATGTAGATTATTAAACCAGGTATGTAACACAAATGAATAACATTTACAATGGAGCTTCTCCCAACAGAGTTGGACAGATTATTCCCTGTCTATAATTGTTCTCCTTAATGGAAAACTGTCATTTTAGGTTCAGAATACATCTCTGAGCTGTGTAGGAAGGGAAGCAAATCTGGGCTGCTTAGTTCCAATTTGATACTTGTAATAATTATTAATAATAACTAATAATAATCATTATTATTATTATTATTATTAACACAATATTATGTCTATTATGGGGCTTATCTTTGCTGTTTCTGGGAGCAAGGTGTGACTTGAACGGGGCTTTTTACCTGTCTGTAAATGTTGCCCATAATTTAACTGATCTCCTTAGTTCTGAAGTAATTACTGCTAGTGTATCATAAATTAATACGACTATATTTCATCCACATGTATATTGTCTATTATGGAGTTTTACTTAGCTGTATTTGGTAGGAGAAACAGATCTGGATATTTCTGCTGGGTAAACGTGTTTTCCTAAAACTGTCTCCACATCTGGATAATTAGCTACAAAGACCATTCTTCAGTCTGTGTCACACTAACAACAACAACAACAACAACAACAACAACAACAACAGATCCAGTAATAGTACGTTTGTGTCATCTAATAAAGCAATGCTCATTATGAACCTAGTCATTCTTACTCAGAAAGCTATCGTGCTGTTTTATTTATTTGTTTATTTATTTTGACTGTTTTGGATACAACACCGGCACCGCGGTCTCCATGGCAACGTCTGCGTAGCTTCACGCCGCCGTCGGCAGCGAACCGCTATGAGGTGCGGAATGACGTTTTTCAACGCAAACGTGTGAACAATGACGACGTCTTAGGGCCACTGTTAATAAAAATAAAAACAGCAGACTTCGAGAATAAAGTCGTAGAATTACGACATTAAAGTGGCATTAATATCAGGAAAGGTCACAATATTGTGCAGAGTGAAGGCAGCCCCTCCTCGTGTTAACTGAGGGGCGGTGAGTCGGTGGAGTTAAACTTTCATATCGATTCACCGATAAAGAAACACTCAGTCTCCCTGTCTCTCCTGCGCATCAGCACCAGCCTGTTATTAGTATAACAACCGGCTGAAACGGCTGAGCAGGAAACTCTGTTTATCTAGAATAAAGAGCCGGACGGACTCGGAGGAAACTGTCTGTCTGTTTTGTTGAGAGAGAACCGCAGGCAGGGTCTTTTTATTATTATTATTATTATTATTATTATCATTATTATTATTTCAAGCATATAACCATATATATACAGACAAGTATAACAATAGGATGCCTTACAGCCTTCACATCCCAGAATAAACAAAATAAAAAATAAAGAAATACCATTGGGATTTAAATAAAATTGAAAAGCTTTAACATAGCAACGGATTTATAATATTTCTTATTTTGCTGCTGGTGCCAATTCACTAATGTGGAAATGTAATTACACAGATCTGTGCGTACAAACGTGATGTATGAAGGCATTTTTCGCAGGCAGGGTCGTCTACACGGCCATCGGTGGCTTCATCTCCGCGCTATCCAAAGAGGGCACGAATTTCACAGTGAGAATGATGATCAAAATGATCGATCGATCCGCGTTATGGCAGCCCCCCCTATAGTTAGCCCACTTTTATCCCCAAATATTACGACTTTTTTTCTCGAAATAGTGCGACTTTTTTCTCGAAGTCTACTGTTTTTATTTTTATTAACAGTGGCCCTAAAACGCAGTGGGAGAATGCAGCATAAACTGCACACAACAGTATTAAGCAGTAAAACGCTAAGTGGGGCACTGCTGCCTTATGGGCGTTATACAGTGAAAACAGTGATCATTACCTACCAAATAACCAGTATCGCAAAAATATCGCTAAAAATTGCAGCTTAAGCAGCATTTAGAGCACATCAATATCACCCGTTTCTTGTTCGAATTTTCCCGTTCCACCTTAAATAGTGCAGCAGCTACATTGTGGCGCATGAGTTATAATAACTCCTGCTGCACCATTTAAGGTGGAACCGGAAAATTCGAAGAAGAAACTGGAGAATAACACGACTTCTTGCGGTGAAGCGATGTTTCCCCCAGCACGGACCTAAACTAACTCTTTCCAGACCCACTGTACTGTTCAGCGACACTGACATTATCAGGCAGCATCTGAATCTCCAGCTGCGAGATCAGCTTTAACTCGGTCCTCGGTGTTTATGAGCTCAACAAGGACACAGACGGCGACCATCAGCCTGCTTAACGGTTCACCGGAACCCACAAGCCGCGAACAGTCAGTCGAAATAGCGCTAAACTCATCAGATTTGTTCTCTTAAAACCAAACTCTTATTAACTGCAGAGTCTTTTTTACTGTTATTACTGTTATTTTTACCTTGAGCGACCCGAGTCGTCCCAGTCTGAGCAGAGAGGTCGCCATTTCGGTACAGCCGCTAATATCACACTGACGGAAAAATGAACTGCATGTAGGAGGTTCCGGGCAACGACAGCATGGAGATAGAGAGCTGCTATTACTGCTGTGCTGAAAAGAAATATGTCTACATTAACTTGTTGTTTATAATATCATCTTAAAATGATCTTATATGTGTATGTGTGTGTGTGTGTGTGTGTGAGAGAGAGAGAGAGAGAGAGAGAGAGAGAGAGAGAGACAGTATGACAGTCTTATTTATGATTATATACAATACAAAACACTTTTTGTTTGTGTCACATAAACTTGATTAAGAATTTATTCTTCTACCTCTGAAACCAACTGTCAGCATATGTGTATATCATGCAACAACAGACTTCATTGCATGAAATACTACTTTGTACACTTAGAAAAAAACAAAATCTGTCTGTAGTTTTGCTGAACAACAAAAAAACGTTGTAGTCAAGTCAAAGCAAAGTTTATTTATATAGCACTTTTTACAATAGGACTTGTCACAAAACAGCTTTACAGAAAAATCTGGGTCCAAATCTGGGTCCCATGAGTGTCACCAGGGGTGACAGTGGCAAGGAAAAACTCCCTAAGAGCAAGAGGAAGAAACCTTGAGAGGAACCAAGACTCAAAAGGGGAACCCATCCTCCTTTGGTCGACACCAGATAGCCAAACAATAATACAAGAGCTATATGAACAGAAAAAGGTTTTACCATTAGTATAAAATATTAAAATAAAGAAAAGGGCAAAAGAGAGTCTGTGCATGCAGCAGTATCATCAGGAGGGTCAGTGACATGCAGGCCAGGTTTGCACAGCGTTGCACAGCAGGAAGCTCCATGATGGTCAGACTGGTCCAGAAAGAGACGAGCTGTGGACACCAGATCAAGACAGATTAAGCAAAAGCATCAGACCGCACAGGATGGGCAGTTATTCAGCTCAGCAAAACACACACACAGTGAGTTAGTTCTGTTAGGAGTGACTGAGAACAGTATACAGTGTAATAATTGAGCTATTACAGCCTAATGGAGAGCCAGAAGATCTGCATCTTTTATCTAATAGGAAAAACTAATTACCAAAGGCTCGACTAAACAAGTAAGTTTTTAGCCTAGACCTAAAGACTGACGCTCTGTCTGAGTCCCAAACACTGACTGGAAGATTATTCCAAAGCATGAGGGCTACATATAAAGATGTAACTTTATTAAGTCTAGGTACTAATAGTAAGCCAGCACCTTGTGATCTAAGTACCCATGATAAGAGATAAACTCACTCAGGTACTGAGGGGTGAGGCAGTTTAGAGCTTCATATGTCAGTATTATAATTTTGTACTCAATGCATAATTTAACTGGCAACCAATGTTGTATTGATAAAACCGGGCTGATATGGTCAAACTTTCTGGTTCTTGTGTGGATTCTGGCTGCAGCGTTCTGGACTAACTGAAGCTTGTTAAGGCTTTTGCAAGAACATCCAGACAGCAGGGCATTACAGTAATCCAGTCTTGAGGTATAAAGGCATGAACTAGCTTTTCTGCATCCTGTAGAGCCAGTGCATTTCTTAATTTGGCAATATTGCAAAGATAGAGGAAAGTTATTCTAGTAATATTGGTTATATGTGCATTTAAGGACAGATTGAGATTTTTTTTCAGATGTATCTGATGTAACTAAAAAGCTTTTAAGTTTAAGACACTTTGTTTCTAGCAGCTTTTAGACCAAGAAGGACCTCTGAGTTGAGTAGGAAGAAGTTACTTGACATCCAGTCTTTTATGTCTTTTACACAGCCTTCAGTCGTATTAAATTGAAGTTTATTATCTGGTTTAGTTGATATATTCAATTGCGTGTCATCAATGTAGCAGTGGAAACTGATTCCGTGTTCACTGATAACACTACCCAGTGGTAGCATATATAATGCAAATTATAGAGGTCCTAAAACAGAGCCTTGTGGAACACCATACTTCACTTTTGTACAAACAGAAGGTTTGCCGTTTACATTCACAAACTGACAGCGGTCAGTCAGTTAAGACCTAAACCAGGAAAGAGCTATTCCTGTTACTCCTACAAGGTTTTATAGCTTATCTAGTAAGATAGATTAGTCTTATTGAATGCCACACTAAGATCAAGCAGAACCAGCAGTTATACCTTGAATAAAAGATCATTTACAATTTTCACTAGTGCTGTCTCTACTATACTGAAGCCTCAGTCTAGACTGACATTTTTCATGTATGTGATTCCTATGCAAAAAGGAACTTGATTGGTGTGCTTTTTTCAAAATCTTTGTCTGACAGTGTTTTAGAGCTCGGGTATGATCATTGTATCATGGTGTGAGCTTTTCTGCCTTATTCCTTTACGTTTTAATTGAGCCACATTATCTAAAGTAGCACAAAATGTATCTGCTAAGCACTCAGTCATATCTAATTTGGTAGGTTCAGGCAGACAACTGATAGAATCTGATAGATCTGGTAGGTTTTTGATAAAGCTACTAGCTGTGGAGGATGTTATAGTCTGTTTAGTTAGGCATGAGATTACATTTTCTTTTCTGATACTAATATTGACACTTTCAGTACTGGCTAATACCAATACCAATGTAACATTTTTTCTCTCTCTGATATCAAAATCCATGTTATGATGTTTGCAGTGCTATAAAAACTCAAAAACCAACAGCTTTTTGTACATTTCACCATGTAAGAGCACTTTCATATAGACAAGGTCAAATTCAGCATGCATGTACATTAGTAGTTATTAGTATGTTATTAGTAGTTTATATTACATTGGCATTCATCATTATTGTCATAATACATCACTTGCTCCAATTGTTTGGATCAACAATGTTCACAGGCTGAGATTAAAAAAATTAAACAAATGGAAGATATGAAATAAAGAGACTTTAAGATAAAGATCAGAAAATTGTATTTCACAGTTTAGATCACCAGCAAGGTCAGATACACAGAGAGACCAGACAGAAAACCTTTCCACATAGTTCAAACCATACTGCCTAATATTACAGCGTGCAAACGCATTAATTCACAGCTACAGTGCTAATCCCTTTCAAACTGCGCACTCAATACATCTATTAACTAGTTGCATATGACTGTTGAAAAAGGCTTCGAAAGGTTCACAAAAATATCTGTAACAAATCTATGGCAAGAGGGTGACAGGGGTAAAGAGGGTTGACGACATCATATTTATTGCAATTAGGCACAGGAGAGGGTGACGTCGGGAACTGGCTCTTTACTTGGTAGAGACTTCATCCAGTTTGGGCTCTGAAATAAAAAGACAATGTAGTTTTAGTCCAGGCCTTACTCTAAGTGTGTCTAATGTGGTGGACAGAAAGTGAAGTGTTTATAAACCTCTGCAATGCTGCTATGCCTGACACACTTATACCAGCAGTATACATACTATCATATCAGTGTCATGGGAGTGTGCTGAGAATGGCCCACCATACAAACGACATCTCTGGTCAACAGGGGCTGCCTCTCCAATTAAGAATGAGGTACAGGGCAGCTGAGAAATTGTGCAACTGATGGGCTACAGTCAGTAATTGTACACCTACAGAGTGCAGCTATATGGTAGGTACTATTAGCTTATTAGTGTGAATAATACAGAGGCCAATATTTTGCAAATTCATATTATATATTTATACTGGACAGCCCTGTAACATACATGTCTAAAAGTCTGCAGACACCTGCTTATCCAATGCTTCTTCTGGAATCAAGGGTATTAATAGGGAGTTTGTCCCTCTTTGCTGCAGTAACAGCCTCTACTTTTCCGGGAAGACTTTACACTTAGTATTGGGACACTGCTATGAGGATTTGATTGCATTCAGTCACAAGAGCATTACTGAAGTCAGGTACTGATGTTGGATCATCAGCTCTGGATCAATAGTGCCACTCCAACTCTTCTCAAAGGTACTGGATTGTGCTCCATCACTCCAGATTCGCTAATTAGATGTTTCTGAATACTTTTGGACTTACAGTGTATAATCTCTAATAAATGATGACAGAGCTGAGGTCAGTTTCAGGAAGCAAGGGAAAAAAATGAAATCAGTCTATGGTGTTAAGATAGTCCGTGTTGACTCACCAGGGAAATTGAACTCTGGGAAGGAAGTCAAGTCACCACCACCATATAACCGCTGCAGTTTGGCAATTTCTTCAGCCAAAGCCTTCTGGTACTCAGGACCTGCATCAACTAGGCCACCAGTAGACCTGATGGTAGAGGAAAAAGCAGTCAGGCATGCAAAGTAAATTAAAGAAAAAAATGCAATAGTTATGTCATCAGGGTGTATTGTTCTGTATCAGTACAGATACCAACACTGACGCCACAACCACTACCTTGACTTCCATACTGATTCCTTGAAAAGGTTATTTTTCAATACCTTCTTTTTAATAACAAACTGAAAGGGGGTGTGGCTTAAAGGACAAATGAATTTGAGGTGCTGGATATATTTACAGATTGTAACTGACTGCAGACTAATCGAGAAGCACTGATGTTAATAACACGCATATAGTCCACAACTGAGAGAGTCAATCAGCAGTGTAGATTTTGGAGCAAGCAGGTCTTGGATCACTAATGCTAATGCTGCACTTACATGTTGCTGGTAGATAAATAACAGCAAACCGGATACTCTATTGTATTTAATTGAACAGTGATGAAAAATTTTGCCACCGCCAGTCGCCATGTTCCAACAAGAGCTCAATTTTCCCAACAGTAGCTATGGGCTGCAGCAGTGGTTGTCGATTTTTTAGGGCATTAAATGCTTGTACTTAAATCCAAGGCATACTCAATTATGTACATCACATCCTGAACTTCAACGAAATGAATGGCATCGCCCCACACATAGGCAGTAATGCTATCACCAAGTCAACGTTTACATGGCCACATGCAGCTGTTGGTCGTGGACTTTTATCAATTCTGCTATGAGCCATTGAACGGTGGGTTTTCAACGCCAATATGTGAACACAGTACAAGACCGACCACCTTAGTATTAAAATTTTGTACTGAATGACATGGAAATTTACTTGATAATAATTTGGTGAGTACGACAAAAGTGCTGAATTTCAATAAGCAGTCTTATTCATCACCTGTACGAAAGAACACAAAGGTCCAATTCCATTTCACCCCTTGCCCCTACCACTTAGCCCTTAGCCCTCTGTTTTGCACGTTCACGTCTAGGGGTAGGGTGTCCCAATTTTTGTTAAGATAGAGGGGTAGGGCGAAGTGTTAGAGCTATATGGCCCTCCAAACGGAGGTTTTTCACAGGCAACACTCCAAACAGTGTTATGAACGGCAAGATGGCTGCGCGAGCGACCAAAGAAACCTACAAATGTGAGAATTTTCTCTGTTAAAAAATTACGATAACCTTTGTATTATCTTAGTTTAATGTCGTTTTAATGTATTATGGTCATTTTCTTCATAACAAGCATAAAAAATGAAATCGCTAAAAGTATGCTAATGTCTTGGTAGCTAGCTAGCTAACTTTCCCGTTCCACCTTAAATAGTCCAGCAGTTCTGACGCCTGAAGCGCCAGAATGTAACTGCTGCACCATTTAAGGTGGAACGGGAAAATTCGAACAAGAACCTGGTGAATAGCTGAGTTCAGCTTCATATCACCAATGAATTAGCGGTGGGCAATAACAAATAATTGTCTTATCCCCCTCTTTGAAAGTGTATGATGCCTTAAATGTAACTAAAGCCCAGCAGCGAGGTCGCTGACCTTTTCCCTTTTCTGCTATCACTGAAGTCGGGCCGGGTCGCCTACAGAGCACCGCTAGTAGCCTGTTAATGAAGTCATTTAATTTGAGGGTTGTCCCATTTCGTAGGGCAAGATTTTATCCACTACCCTTTGTAACTCTGTTCCAAGGGGTTAGGGTGACACTCGAAAACAAGGGGTAGGGGTAAAAAGAAGAAATGGGATTGGGCCCAAGACTTACATGCTCCTTGAGGAGTAGTCACGGATTGCTTCCACAAAGAGTTTCTGAATGGGATCCAAACCAGCTGATGGTCAAAGAAAAACAACAATTACTATTAATTCTTGCATACTGATGCGTAGGCATGTCATTGAATTACAAAATCTTTATTTTCCTACATAAACACTTTTCAGAAAACCGATATAAAACCTTGCACAAAACAAGCACAAAACAAGTATCTACTGCAAGCAGTAGATACAGAAAAGCAGTAACTGGCCTGGGGCGCTAAAGGACTAAGTAAAGAACAAAGGCTTGATTCCCCAAATGCTCCACAGAATTAGAGAAGGTAGTCGGATTGTAGCTCAACCACTTAACAATGATGTTCATGCTGTGAAACTTTTGGGGAACCAGGCCAGGTCAGGCTGTGAGTAACAGTGTCATCTACATCTACAGGAAAAGTGACTGCAGCAGTTTGAGAGTAAAAGCAAAAAACTTGCTTTGTTCATCGTAGTTATGTGTGGTTTAGTTCTTGCATTTTAAACTAAATTTAATGAAACTCCTTTGAATTAAACATAACCTGCATTCCATACACAGCAACCAGAGTGCAAACTCAGACTCACTGAGTGTGTGATTCACCACCTTGGGATAGTGGGGGAGGAACAGTAGACATTTTCATATCCATCTTTCACACATACACCACCATACAGAGGGAAAGAGGCTATATTATTGGTTACTGATATCATGCGACTCCCAGGGAAGAACAGTGAGGTACGAACACAAATGTTTAAGAGAGCGAGCAAAGGAGGAAGAGAGGATGAGTATGAAGTTGTATCCTAAAAAACAAAACACTTCCATATCATACTCATACTGTAGCATCCGATTCAAGGTAACGCTATAAGAAAAGCAATGAACATGAAAGACAGTGACTTCAGGGCCACCATCATAACCGTGACATTACCTTTAACATGACATGAAAAAGAAAAGTTTAACTTTAGCATTAAAAAAGAAAAGGAAACTTAGCTTTTAGCATTACAGAGCAAAAAATAATAATTATACAATAACAATTAAATATATAATAACAATATGTATATTTACGGCAAAAACAGAAAGTTTACAACTGCAAGTATAAGAATTGCTCAGTGGATGCAAAGGTGGAGAAATTAAAGCAAATAAGCAGAGCATCAGAAAAATAACAGAAAAAGGAGGAAAGGAAAAAATAGACAGGGAGATAAACAAAGAAGCTGCAGTTAAGAGGAAATTCCACCAAATGCAGGCATAATTCAGTTGTTTGTAAACACAGTAATTGAGTGGGTTGTTGGGAAACGCTCCATTCTTGAGAAACGTACCAAGCCAGAATTGTTCACAGTGGTGGTGATAGGAACCAGACCTCTGAAGCTTTTAACCCTTGTGTTCTGTTTGCTGCTTGGCAATGCATGTACTGTTCATGGGTCATATAAATGCATGCCATCTGTTTTACCAGGAGAATTACACATTTTATTTTTAAAATAGCTAATATAATACAAAAAATATCTATATTATCTCAGTTATTTGTGGTTAATAGTTGATATTTGCCTTTGGAACATAATAGGGTTGTGCCACATCAAAAGTGGTCCAACAAATTTAAGGCCATGCTACATGTGTACTGAACGTTTTGTTTTGTAAGACAAATCTACATGGATATAGTTCTAATAAATGTCTCATTAGAGTTATTGTTTAATGTTTAATGCTTCTAACCGGCACCTAACAGAAAGTTATGACACAACATGGTTACAAATACAATGCCTGTCTAATGAGACACTGTTTTACAACAGTTTTGAGGTAAGGCCTAAAACACAGTGCAAAGATACATGCAGGGCATTCTTAGGCAAACTGATAACTTAATTTCTTCTGATTTACTACCATTTTCAGATTTTCAAGATTACATATAAAAACTCCAAAGACACACGTACGCTCACTGGTGGCTTTGGATACTAACAAAATAGCTTTTTTGGAGCTTTAGACATTGTGACCCCTGGTTCACATTACCACTGATGTAAAGGAAATAAGAGTCAATAAGAGTCAATAAGTTTCTCTACAGTGAACCATTTCACATTAAACCACTCTGAACGGCTTTGTTTACACTTCAGCAATTGAATTATGCAGAAATTTAGCAAAAAGTTGGATTTCCCCTTTAATGAGTTTTGCAAATTACTGGCATCAAGCAGAACATGGAGCAAAAGCAAAGATTAATGCAAATCAAAGATGCGATGCAAATCAATGACTAACAAATGATGCAATGTGAGCTAATGCAGTGAAAACAATCACTTAATGAAAAGGGCAGGGGTGTGAGAAAGCCACAAACACCAGAAATGCATAAATGCACCAATATGTAAATGCATGATGAGTGGAATGCAGGAGGGGAAAGTGAGTGGGGCTGGCTAGACTATGTTCATGACCCAAGCCACGACACAGACAGAAGAACTGTCCGCTGTTGGAAGAGTCTCCTAGTTCAAAGGTCAGATTTGTTCAGCTTGCAGTTCTTATCTAAACTTCCATATTTTGTATAGCAACACAGAGCAGAAGACCAAAAGTTATGAAATGACCTTTGAACACTGGGGACAAACAGGCTGCTGTCCATATCACAACTTAGATTATGAGCGCAGCCTAATTCGAGCGGCTTGAGTCTACATGGCTGCATGGTACTACTAGTTTGTCTAAAGAGTGTGTTACAGACAGCTAAAAACACAATGTTATGACAAGCTAAATTAAAAGCCTTGCTGTCTGAAGTTAAGCCACTTAAAATGTATATGACCCATATATAAACTGAAAAAAGTAGCTGTTTATATTTCAATGACTCCAAAAAAGTAGTAGACAGAAGAGGGGTTAAAGGGGGAGGATGTGTACCCTCAGGCGCTTCCACGACTTCAACAGGAGCTTCAGCAGCATCTGCTATAATGGCAGCGGCGTCTGCCAGCTCCTCTGCAGGGGCCGCGTCAGACACAACTTCAGCAGCAGCTTCTACAACAACTTCGGCTACAGCTTCAGCCACGGCCTCCACTACTTCTGCAACAGCTTTAGTGGGGACAGCTTCAGCTATTACTTCAGTTACCGCTTCAGCAGCAGCTTCTATGACTGCATCAACCACTGCCTCTGCAACTGGGGCCGCTTCAGCCTCTTGGGCAGGTGGAGCTTCTGCTGCAGCTTCAGAGACAACTTCTGCAGGGGCTGCAACCTCCGGGACTACTTCAGGGGCTGGCGCAGGAACTTCAGGGGCAGGGTCTGCAGCAGGCTCTGGTGCAGGTGCTGCAGCTTCCACAGGAGGCTCTGGTGCAGGTGCTGCAGCTTCCACAGGAGGCTCTGGTGTAGGTGCTGCTGCTTCCACAGGAGGCTCTGGTGTAGGTGCCGCTGCTTCCACAGGAGGCTCTGGTGTAGGTGCCGCTGCTTCCACAGGAGGCTCTGGTGTAGGTGCCGCTGCTTCCACGGGAGGCTCTGGTGTAGGTGCTGCTGCTTCCACGGGAGGCTCTGGTGCAGGTGCTGCTGCTTCCACGGGAGGCTCTGGTGCAGGTGCTGCTGCTTCCACAGGAGGCTCTGGTGTAGGTGCTGCTGCTTCCACAGGAGGCTCTGGTGTAGGTGCTGCTGCTTCCACAGGAGGCTCTGGTGCAGGTGCTGCTGCTTCCACGGGAGGCTCTGGGGCAGGCGCTGCCACTTCTGCTACAGGTTCTGGTGCAGGTGCTGCTGCTTCTCCAGGTGGGGCTTCAGGGACAACTGCTTCAGTTGTAGAGGCACCAATCTCAGACTTAAGTGCAGTAGCTTCCTCAGCCACTTCTGCAGATGTAGCTTCAGAAGTGACAGCTTCCACAACCGGCGCAGCTTCCACAACCGGCGCAGCTTCCACAACCGGCGCAGCTTCCACAGCGGGCGCGGGAGCTTCGGCAGCGGGCGCGGGAGCTTCGGCAGCGGGCGCGGGAGCTTCTGCAGCGGGAGCTTCGGCAGAGGGCGCAGGAGCTTCTGCAGCGGGAGCTTCGGCAGAGGGCGCGGGAGCTTCGGCAGCAGTTGCAGCGACTTCTACAATTGGTTCTGCAACAGGCCCAGTTACAGGTTCTGC
The DNA here is from genome assembly GCF_904425465.1 of Colossoma macropomum. Taxonomy (NCBI): domain Eukaryota; kingdom Metazoa; phylum Chordata; class Actinopteri; order Characiformes; family Serrasalmidae; genus Colossoma; species Colossoma macropomum. The sequence goes on along the minus strand of NW_023494784.1, from coordinate 35,826,574 downwards.
AGCAGGGGCTGAAGCAGCTTGAGTTTCAGGTGCAGGGGCAGCAGTTGCTTCAGCAACAGGAGCAGCCGCTTCAACAGGTGGAGCTTGTACTGCTGCTGCAGCAGCTGCAACTGTCTCAGGAATTACAGGTTCAGACACACGGGCAGCAACAGCAGGTGCGGCTTCTGCAGCGGCGGCAGCAGCTAACGCTACATTCTCCTTCTTGGGCAATTCCACGTAGGATTTGTGTTGGACAAGTTTTTCTATATCGAAGTACGTTTTCGTTGTGGGCTTTTCTGAGACGGAAGGGAAGGAAGGTTAACATGAGGCAAGTATTTTATTCATGTCTTGCATCATCTGACCCGACTGAATCACTGAAAACCACTGGACACAAGTAATTTATCATTTTGCCATCAGCAAAAAGTCATCAGATCAACGATCTAAGCCCTGACACATTTGCAAACAAGGCATAAGGGGTATATTATAAAACAGGAGTAATGTAGTTTTGGGTGCTTCTGGTACGGTAACTGAGGGATCAATTACAAAAGGTTAAGAGACTCAACTGAAAAGCTACTGGTGAACTTAGCTTTAAGGGTTAACTCCATGGTCCATGTCTAGTGGCTTAATTTTTCCAATTTAGGGATCTTTTTCCTGGCAAATATTTGCAGCTTTGGTATCTTAAGCCTAGTCTCTCAAGTTTTTCCCTAACTAAAAGAACTAAGAGAAGTCTGCTCAATTAAACTACTTCAAAACAATTAGATGACTGAGCTGATCATCAGAGAGATACATTAATAACTGTCCTTCTTTAAAGTCATAGTACAATTTCATTAATCTCAACAGTCCTGCTGTTAAATGTCTACCTTCTTGATACCTGCTTTGCATATATGAAAAATCTGGTCAACAAGAACCTGTTTTACAACATACCCCTCCAAGTTTTTAAGAATGTGACTAAAAACAAGTCACTTTTGGTTAAAATATTTGCCAATCACTGTTACAAAACACAATTTAACAGGATAAATTCAAATCATAAGAAGATTAATGAGACAGCAAACCAAAATACAGTCTTTCATCGATTCTAAGAGAAATAAAAAGGAACATTAAAACAGTTTGCCCCAGTAGATCATCCTGGCTGAGGAAGAAATAAAAACTGTGGAAGAAAGAATTCCATTGTACTGTTACTGGTTACACATGTCAATCTTAAAAAACCTTGTAACTGTAGAGAAGAAATCTTAATAGTGTGAAAGAAGCCATATATACTATAAGCATGAACGAGATAAACAATCATTTAACGTGCATCAAAACACAAAGCAAAACAATCAAAGTATGGTACCAGCACACAATCATTCATATTTGTATAGCAAGAGGGAGACAACATCGCATTTGTTAGAAAACAAATATACTCTGAGTTTTTGGAATAAAAGTAGATATTAACTCAGGTGAGTACAACTCCGGTCCTGGAGGGCCGGTATCCAGCACAATTTAGTGGTTCCCCTGTTCAAACACACCCACTAAAGCTGGCAATTAACAGATCAGTGTAATTAGGTGTGCTTCAGCGGTAAACAACAAAACTTCACTTGTTCTCTCATTGCTATACAGAAGACTGCAAAAACTGAGGAATGCAGTTTAGGTGTTGGCTTCACAAAATCACTGTGGAATTCAGACTTGAATTCAACTTTGCTGCTCATTCGAAATTCCACATTTGGACGGAAGATTGTATTCCTTGATGTTGGAACACTACCCTTTTCCATGTCTTGTTCCAGGAGGAGTTCTCACTGGCCTCTCTGAATTAACCAGATTAGCCCATCAGTATTCCATTAACATTTCTTTCACATCTGAAACTAAAGGCGTAACAATTTCAACGCAGTATTGAGAAACTGAATTTGAAATTGTATCTAAATAAATAAATAAATAAATAAAGGGCACCGATGCACCTGTTGGTGACTTCTGAGTGTCTTTCTATTACAGTCTTTCATGGAAACCACTGTCAGTGATCAAAACTGGTATCTGGGTGCATCCTATCAGAATAAAGTGGGCAGGTCTGATTATATGGCCACACCCACTGGAATAACTGTTTTTTTGTTTTCCTACAGCACGTGTACAAATTGTAGGGGTTGAGATTTTTGGGGTTTATTTAGTTAGAGAGCCAAACCAATCTGTGTAGTACACAGTTAGAGTTCTCTAGAATCAATATATTTATAACACATAAAATAATCGAAATTTGAAAATCTAATCGAATTATCACCCCAAAATAAAAATCATACTGAACTTGAAAATGTGTATCATTGCACCCCCTAGTGTGCATACATGTAAGCTGTGTGCATTATGCAAACATCTTAACTTTAACATATAATTAACATACGAATGCAAGGCATATTTTCAGGCACTTCTTAAGTTTGCTGTATTGAAAAATGTATGGTGTCGAGATACAGCAGTACCACATTGAATTGAGCTTTCGAGTGTTGTTACACTCCTAGCTAAAACTTTCAGTGTTTCACAGAAGACAATCCCTTGCGGTCAGTAACATTCCACAACTAATGTAGCAACATATATGCCTTAACTAATTCCACCTGGGCTACATCTGTTCATAAAGTGTAGAATAGTACAGCCTGGCTGAATAATTGCTGTCTTTACTGCTCGTATTTCCAAAGAATCATCATCTTGAAGTGGCTTATCAAAGCCTGTCCAACTTTGTGGCAAAGGTAGGCCATTCTTGTGACATGCTAATGAACATGTAGTCACCCCCCAGTAGGAAGAACAGAACACATCACCACCTTATATGTACCACTTGCCATCTTTAGATACTGCAGTCCTCAAACTGTTGTATGCTTTTCAGTGATGTAGTATTTTACTTCTGCTACGGAACGTGGGCTATAACCATAGGTAACCCAATACTTGTTTGCAGCAGTTGGGACTGCTATGTGAACATGGTATGGCATTTAAGTGAGCACCATACAGGGTGTGACATTCCACAACTATCTTTGGCATTGTACAACATAGTGGTTCCTAAATAATTCCACCTGGGCTGCTTCTGAAGTCTTCTGTTCCCAAACTGGAAAATAATACAGCTTTTACTTTCTCCTAGGCCATGTCCAGCCCATAGATCAAGAGTATTCTTCATTTAGGCTTCCTCACACAGTCACCAAGGAAATTCAACATGACAGGCTCCTCTTCACTTTAAAGTTATCTGAGGGAGATAGCACACGTCATAAAGGAGTTCTTCAGTAGTATAACCTTTGAACCACTGGTGGCCTACAAAGGGTCTTCAGCTAAGCGTTGTGTTTCTTCATGTTCAGTTTAGCCAAAAAATCTAGCAGATCAATTTTAAGCAGCCCACCCCCCCACCACAGAGTCTCCTTAATTCAATTTTTAAACAGATTTTTCCTGAACTAGTGGAACAGAACCCAAACTGCATTCAGCATTTACAGATACAGAGAAATAAACACAACTATTCTGCAAATATATAAAAGAGAAACTTTGCACACATATTAAGGTTGCTGGTACCAGCTTTGGAACAACAATTACACCTTTAATGTACATCCAGTTAGAAAGTGATCTCGAAACACGTAAACCATGATCTGTTGGTATTTACCTCTGGTCTTTTTGGACTTCTTGCTGTCCCCAGATTTTGAACTGAGAGCAACTGCTGGCGCTCTTCTTAACACGCTCCAGCTCTCCAACTGCAGAACCTAATTAAAGGAGCAAAAATATTAGTATATTAGTTATTTTACTTAATAATAATAATAATAATAATAATAATACACTAGAATGTATTTTATGATGTTTGATTCAGCATTTCAAGCTTTTTGGGAACACCAATAAGTTATTAAATGATAAACAATAAACAGTAGAGTTATTTATTCATAGTAATTTTGTGATCTCCTTCTAGATTTGACCACCACTTTTACTTCTATTATAACTTCATTCTCAAAGCTATACAGCTTTCTAAGTCATTATGAACTCTACAGCTCTGTTCATCATGGACACAACTAAATTTCTTTCTTTTTAAAAACAATTTCCTGTTAATTAGCTGAAACCTAAGTTGTGGAGTGGTAGACTCATACTCTCATAATGAAGGACTGGTTAAAGGTGGTTCTTTAAGGGTTCTTTAGTAAAGAAAATGGTTCTATATAGAACCATAAACATTCAAAGAACACTTGGCATAATTAAAGGGTTCCTTGCATCATTAAAGCGTTCTTCAGTTTGATGAAGAATGTGTTTTATATAGATCTATATAGCACCAAAAATCGTTCTTCTATTTTTTACAGGCTTGACATCGTAATAACAGAACAACACTTTTTGGTGCTGGATAGAACCCTTTTCAGAACATTTTCCGTAAATTTGAAGAACACTTTAATGATGCAAAGCAACCTTCAATCATGCAAAGTTCATGGTTCTATATAGAACCACTTTCTTTACCATAAACCTTGGAGAACCATCATTTTTAAGTGTGTACTGAAAAATGTGAACCCAAATTTTGAACAGTGATGTCAGTATAAACATGAACTTGCTCTGTGCTTGTTGGTCAGTACCAGCCAAAAAAAGTACAGCGTGTTCCTTTACAGTTTCAGAGCAAAACAAGCTCTTCTGGCGTAGGAATGCATTATAAACTGCAAACACCAGCAGCACATGGAAGGTATTGCACTGTGGGACGCAAACAGCAAGTCATTTTGCAGTGAAACTGGTGAAACTGGGCTCTTTTGTCTTTGCTTTGTGTCTGATTCTCTTCACACGGCAGAGGAAGAGCTTCGTAATGGTACAAACTTTAGAACCAAGGCAACCTGTCAGCTATGAGTTTATCAAAGTGTGAATGCATTACTGTTACAGAAGGTCAGGGTTTCAGACAGTTCACACCGGTTCATGGCTCACTAATCAGCTTGTTCTTGTTCTTGGACGGGACTCCATAGCGTACAGGTTCTTCAGTACGAAGCTGAAGTCAACTTCTTATTGGAATTTTCCCGTTCTACCTTAAATGGGTCAACAGTTACATTCCCAGCCTCAGGCGCCAGAATGTAACTGCTGCACCATTTAAGGTGGAACGGGAAAATTCGATCAAGAAGCTGGCGGATAGTGATCCAACTTCAGACACAGCTTTACGAGCTCATTCAAAAAGCATACAGTCGTTAAGACAAGCATTCACATATATAAACACTACAAATCATTCACAGGCAACTCACAACTACCAAAAAGGCGTAAAATAACATAAATTTGTTACCTTAAGAGATCCAAGCCGACCTATTCTGAGCAAGGAAGCCGCCATGATTGAGCTCTAAAAACCTCTCCCTGTGGAAACATGACGATTTTGCTTAATGCTAAACGTCCTTCTTTCCAAAAGCCATCTGAATTATATTAGTCTGGATATTAGTCAGTTTATCAGTATGCTGCTGCATTAGTACCTTCAACCAGCTAACCTAGCTAGGTTATTTAACTGAGAAAATGAGAGACAACTCCATTATACAATACTAATATATATGCCTCACAGTGAGTGTGGGATGTTCTGTGTTCTGGATGTTCTCCTTTAACTATCCGGTGTGCACTGAATTGGCTCTTGTGGAAGTTATTCAATTTAGCTGGACCAAGAAAGTTAACGTTACCCTCCAATCCAACAACAAACAGCAGATGAGATGAGAGCTTCTGCTGCAAGTCCTCCAAGGACAGACTTTAAACGGACGTCTAAAAATGACCAAACTGCGTGTAGGAGCGGAAAGGAAGATTTTAAGACATTAACTGTCCACACTTGTGTGAAAATGCCTCTACACTGAATGAACGCCCCCTTTCACTGTTTATTTACGGACCCCTCCCCCTCCCCCTCCCCCTCCATAGTGCTCTCGTTCCTGCCTCTTTAATACAACGATTACAGAAAAACTCATCCTAAATGTCATTATTAACTCCCACTCACGAATTCGTTATAGAGCAAACTTGTAAGTCTTTCTGTAAACATTAAATACACACGAATCTGGTTTCAGGGATTTCTTATTTTTGTAATCCCCCCCCCCGTACACACCGATGGTCGCGCTCCGGCCCTGTGGATGCGTCTCAAACCGAGGAAACGCTGCCTAATCAAGAATCAAGACATTCTGAAATAACAGAGAACTCTTTATCTGAGACCCTTACAGCCCAGCAAACACACAACAGTCACAACGCTGTCTGCTGCCTTATAACGTTGCTACAACGTTGTCAGAAGGTGGTGCTGTTTACGTTGTCCGGACAACGTTGTCACAACGTCATTATTCAGGAACGTCGCCGTAGCAAAATTCCATAGAGTTCCATGCACGACATGGAGCTTCTGAGGATTCTGGAAGGTTGTGAATGCGCACTGACGGCGTCGACACTACGTCACAATGTTGTCAGACAACGTTGTCACAACTTTCAACATTTCAATGTTGTGACAACGTCGTGGGCACCGAAACAACAGTTCGTCACAACGTAACTGTGTTTGCTGCGACTCTGGACACCGAAATGAGCCCGTGTTTCAGCAGGACGCCATGAAGCGTCTATCAGTTTGCGCATCTTGGCTCACTGTAGTGAAAATTTAAATGCGGTGTTAAACAAACATAAAATATAAAATAAAAATAATTCCGCCCTAAAACAAGCACACACTGATCTTTTTCTGTTCTTTTATTTGTTTGTGGTTAAACAGTTCTGAAATGGGGGGCTTATGTGCCCTAATTTGGCTGAGGGGCCACTAACTGGACGATATTTGGAAGTTTTGTATTTTTCAACAAAAATTACAGTGCGAAAAATGGGACACTTTGATGAAAACGGATGAACAAAGTGAAACTACACAAGTATCATTACAACTAACAGTGAAAGAATGCAAGGCAATGCAGAAACAGACTGATAAATAACAAAGAAAGAAAAACGAGCGAAGGGGATGGAGCGTATAGGTTAGTCATGCACATATACAGTTTTTTGTCTGTTTGCTAAATTTCTTCATAAATGTGAATCTTTGAAGGAACCGAGTGAAGACACAAATCAACATTTTTTTGAAAAACTTTTTTTCATTTAGAAACATGAATATGATTTTTACCCAAAAGAGCAAGGACATAAATCTATTATGTGAGGCTCCGAATTATGTTTTTGAAAGTATCCTTTGTTGGTTAAAATGTTACATATGACAGTTCACTCACTATGTTTCTATGATTTATGTCGCGTGCTGTTGTTTTGTTTATAACTTTCTGTACGTTATGTAGTGCATATGTTATTGCTTAATAATATAAATATTATTAATTATTAACACGCAACATTTACACCGTCTCAAACCAGTTTTTTAGAGCTTTCATACAAAAACATCTCCTTAGACATTGACTCGTTAGGCAGCAAGGGAGCAGGCACCGCCTTCCGTTTGAGACGCGCCCCGCAGAGCTGGTTTTTTTATGGCGTATTAAACAGGCGACCGAAGTTCCCCACGTGGTTTCGCAGTGATCATGGCTGCCGTGTGCTGCTCTGGAGACTGGCTGCTGACGAGCAGCTCACAATATTTAATAGCAGTAAACATCAGAGAAAGCAGGTCAGCAGTTCTATGTGTTATTGGGTTTTCCAGTGGTTTTCTCTGTATGGAGGTCGCGCTACTGTAGATCAGGTACTCAAGCTGGAGACTAGGAGGAGCTGCAGTGCATGAATATTGTTTACTGCTCTAACACTGCGTTCATAACCAGCTGCTGAAAGAGCTGAGTTGGATGTTTTAGAGCAGGCACACTAAATGATAAGATGTCTTTAGTACTGTATGTCTGTATTATAGTTCTGCATAAACTATATCTGTAGCATTTCTTTTAGTATAGATCATCAATAGAGATGTGTCTAATACACAGTTCTGTGGAAACACTGAGCTGCACAGTGCTGTGATCCTCTGGGAGAATATTTTATATCCTGAGTTTCTCAGTTGGATAGATAACCTGAGCCAAAAGTTGAGGTTTGTCTTAACTGTCCTCTTATGGGACAGTCCTTATTTTTGTCAATAGGATTGTAGCTTGAGATCCCTACCAAGCCAGCACTCCATGCAGTCCTGATATGACAATGCATCTTGATCACTACATCATTTTGGATGATTTTGACTAGCTTGTTTATCACAGTCTGGTAATATTTTCCAAAAAAGGGAAGCGTTCGTGTTTGACTGTGCCAAAGCGGAGCAGGAACCAAAGGAAGCTGAAACCGAGAATAAAAGGTAAATGTTTTTTTTTCTATATAGAACAAATGACCTGAACATTCTTCCCCTAGTGGCTGCTCAAATCACAAAAAACTTAGAGAGCTGAATCAAGATGATGGTCATATTTGGTACTTCTCTATATACAGTGATGGAGGGGGCTCTGAGGAGAAGGGCAGTGATCGGATCCTCGCCTGCACCATGTCAGCTTCAGGAAAATACGCTGCTCTGACAGACGACAACAAACGGCTCATTCTGTTCCACACACAACCGTCATGGCAGTGCATCAGTACGAGGTATTGGCATAAGGGTTATCATTATACAACAGTTTTTATCTCCATGTTGATAAGAGTATCACTGTGCTTGATACCAAAATGTTCATTAAGTCAAATAATTTTGCATGACCTCATTCAGCATGTGAGATGACACAATTCAATAACGTTTGTTACAAAAATAAAAATACAGGATGGGTTATACTGTATATTGATTACTTATAGGATTGTAAGACATGTTACTGAACAAAACTCTTTACCTGTGTGTGTTAGACATGCTAATGGGTGTTTCTCTGCCTATCCTAATCATATTAGCGTGGCCAATTTTATTGGCCTAAATCAGGGCTGCCAAAGTGTGGTCCACGGCTCATATTGTGAGCAAACATTTACTATGCATAATGTGTTAAATTCTTATTTTAGTTTATAATTATATTTATAATAATATTTTATATTGAAGTATTTAAAAACATAGCATAATGTAATAAAATATTGTTTTAAAAACACAATTTGAAAGTTGTACTTTGGCCTCCTGAGATGTTTGGACACCCTGGTCGAAATCAACTTACGGTTCCAGGAAAAACCTTTAATTGGTGTAGAACCTTTACATCATGTTTAGGTTCATTAAACTTTGAAAAGGTTCTTCAGTCACACTCATTTACAGTAATGGTTTCTTAAAGAAATGTCCATTGAAAATGTTTCCTTTTCATATGTAATTATCATGAATTCTTTAGAATCAAAAATTTAATTAGAGAGTGAATGTTGATGTTTTCATTCCTCAGGTGGGTTGTGCGGAGGTGCACCTCCCTGGCGTTCAGTCAGGCTGAGGATGAGCTGTTTGTGGCAGATAAGTCCGGTGATGTCTACTCATTTTCTGTTCTGGAGCCGCAGAAACAAGGCGAGCTGAAGCTGGGCCATCTCTCGATGCTCCTGGCCATAGTAAGCAACTGGGTTTCTTTGACTTTAGAAATTTGTTTACACTGCTTTTGAAAATGTTTTTAAAACAAATAAGCAAGAGCTCTTTGTTGATGGTGCTAATTTAATATATTAAACAAAAACGGAGGAACATCCTCCCTACCTTGGGAATAATGCCAAACCCCACACAGTTAATCCCCTTGTTGTGATGTCTGCACTCTTCAGCACTCAAGCCTGTCTTTGTCTAAACAACCATTTGGCCAAAAGAGTTTTAATATGTACTTTTAACAATAGCTTAGAAGACAGAACTGTCAAATCATTATTTAGGCAAATCTTGCCCTTTTTTTTACTGTTCATACGTTGAAGAACATGAACTTGAGAATTAAACAACATATTTAAATTATTAGTAAATAGTTTTAGGCTAATAAAACACTGTATTTATTTTTTTAAATTTGTTAGAAATGTCACAGTGAAAATCAGACATTCCTTCAAAAAAAAAAATTGAAAAATGCACAATGTTACCAATTTTTTGCCAGGCAGTGTATAATAGAAACAGTACTAGGGTGCCAGTCCATGTTCTGAAGATATGCCTTGTCATGTCTCTTGGCTTTAAAGGGGAGTTCTACCAGTTTTTAAAAAATTGGCATTATGAAGTGATTAAAATGTAAACACAGTCATTCGGAGTGGTTCCGTGTAAAATGTTCTGTTCTCGAGAAACTTGCTGAGTCAGAATTGTTCACAGTGGTGGTGATAGGAATCAGACATCTGAAGAGTTTAATGCCTCTAAGAGGTCACATACAGAAAGTTATTACATAAAATAATTTTGAATACACTGCCTAATGCTTGAGACATTGTTTTATGATGGTTTTGAACTGAGGTTTAGTAAAAACTCAGAAGACACATGTATGAGTCTGTGAGTTTTTCTACAGTGAACGATTTCACATCAGAACACTCTGAATGACTTTGTGTACATCTCAAAGACTGAAATATGCAGAAATTTTGAACAATCAGTGGAATTCGCCTGTAATATTAAACTCCTCATGAAGACCTTGGCAGGAAGTGGTAGTTGTTTGGGACTGAATTCCACAGGGTGGTGGATCTTTAAAACAGGTCTTGGGCTCTTCTGATAGCTATAAGCCATGTAAAAGCAGCTTGTGTAGGCTATCCAGAATTAGCTTGAGAACTTTTGTGTGCTGCTTGGTTTAATATAACCCATGTCTTCTCCAGACGCTGTCTCCGGATGATAAGTACATCATTACAGCAGACAGAGATGAGAAGATCAGAGTGAGCCTCCGCAGATCTCCTTACAACATTCAGGCCTTCTGTCTGGGCCACACAGAGTAAGCATGACATGCATGATTGCCCTCTGCTGTTTCATTCACAACAAATATAACAGTAAAACTGGGGGAGATGCTCTTTACAGTTTGCACATCATAGTGTGCAGTGTCACCCCATATTCTTTATGTTTGATACTATATCAATAGACACAACTACCAGACCAAACCAGTTTTTCCTGTGTCTGTTCCTTTTCTGAGGTCATTCGTAAAGCCACCTGTCTTTTTATCTTCTGATGAGTACCTCTCTCATTTTCTCTCGCAGGTTTGTCAGTGCACTCTTAGTCCCTGCTGGACATCCTGAATGGCTCTTATCTGGCTCAGGGGTAGGAATCAAATCTGTCTTTGACTTCACTGCTCAGTATATATCAACTCTACGTTTACAGGTTTAAATAGCTGTTATTTAAGTCTCAGTAAGTCTGACAGTGTTGCATTGGCAGGACGGCACATTGAAGCTTTGGCATTATGAGACTGGCCGGAGGTTACAGGGCTTCGACCTGAAGCAGCTCGGCTTCTCACAGAGCTCCGAAACGGACACTGAAAAGGTGACAGAGCAGCTACATCACTTTTGCTTTTAGCCATGATCTACTGAACTTCAGCATTCCTGTCAGTAACAGTAGGTGTAGATATTTTAAGTATATCTCATCCTCAGCCCCCACTTAGTTTCTATGAGTTCTAATGTTTTACTAAACAAATTTCACAAAACATTTTTCCTGGCTTGTCAAAGCTGTTCATAAACGTTAAATCCACCAACAAACTCACTGGAGGTAGTGTGCTTTATTTATGTTAATGGAAAAAAATGGCTTATGTTTTCCACAGACATAAACTTTTTTTTCCCATTAATATTACTTCTGTTATGATTATTATTATTATTATTATTATTATTATTATTATTATTACATTTTTCTCTTTATTACCGATGTGATAATTATTTTTTCTCTTATAATAATTTTTGAACTATTAAATGATCTTTTATTATTTCAATTATTTTCATTATCACTCATTTTATTATTCTAAACAGTATCTAGAAGTGCGCAGCATAATTTTATTATTTATATTATATTTATTAATATTATTTTCCCTACCCACTGATGGATTGGGTTGCCTTTTTATAGTTACGCAAAAGTCATTATATTTTGTTTTAACATTACAGGAAAACAAAAGCTTTGTCTTTTAAATGGTACAGTTTTAAATGGTTGATGAATTGAGCTTAATATGACCAGGGAAATGAAATAATGTACTTCTACCAGAACCGAGACCGACGAGCCCTGACAACATATTAGGTTTCACTTACGACTTTGGGCTCAGAGTGGGCTTGGATTAGTTTTCAAAATATATATTTGAATGATTAATCGATTTATTGCTAGTACTGTTGTGATGGACAAACATATTGTTTTCGTTTCAGCAAACATTACTTACATTGTGATGTCACCTTTTCAGCCACAGAGGTTTGCTGTAAGTCGGATAATCAGTTCTCCAGATGGACGCCATGTTGCTGCCCAGTGTGAGAGGTGTGTATTACTGTTTTTTTCTGCTCATAACATATCATTGAATTGAAAACACCTGAAAAACAAACTTTTGGGATCATTTGCAGAGCACCAGAAATGATGCTAATATGATAACTAGATTTAATGTGTGCATTAATGTAATTAATAATGCTTTCATCTCTATTTCATTAAAGGTTTCCCTGCATTCAGCTGTTTGAGGTGGAGGATGGGTCAGGGGGGCTCCTGACCCCTACCAACAAACTTGCCCTGCCTCATGCTCCTTGGGACATGACCTTTGACCATCAAGGTCGACTCTGGGTCTTGCTGCAGAACAAGGACAACAGCGTCCTTCTGTACACTCACTCACAGGAGTGCTGGCAGGTATGTACACACACGCTTCACTTTTGTAGAAGCTGCTAAATTGATTTGGTGATGTAGTTCTCACGTTGCTGCTTTGTCTGTGTGGAGCAGAATGACTCAGAAAGTGCTGATCTACAGAGAGTAACAGAAGCACTCAACACCCAGTGGGACGTCTTTAAAGGTAAGGTGTCTGCTAAGAAGGTTTAAGTTTGAAACTGCATCAGAAACCACAAAGAATGACCCATTGGTCATGTTTACTGTAAAGGAAATCTCCTTTCGCTGTGTCCTTCATGCTAGTACTGGCTGATATATCTAACAATATGCACTACAGTTCTAAACTTTGGAATTACGTGTTGTATTAATAGTTGCTGTTATTTTATTCAATTATAACTTGTCCAGTAAAGATTGAAATACTATAAACTGGACACCAAATGGTTTGTCAGATGATTATTCAGTATTTCAAGTTATTTGGGGCCATCTCAAAGGTTTTAAAGTTTGATAAATTATGTACTTATTTATCTATTTCTATTTTATTTTACTTTATTATACTTTACTATTATGGTAAAGGTATCAGTTTCTTGCTTTGATCGCCATGTTGCAAATATGAGACACATCCTCTGCAGAGATTTTTTTTGCACATTTTAGACAGACAGACAGACAGACAGAACTTTATTAATCCCGAAGGGAAATTGCAGTGTTCCAGTAGCAAGACATATAATTGCACATAAACTTACATATGCTGTGCAGAAAAATAGAAAATAGAAATAAATCTAGACATAAGTTAAAGTACAAGAGAAATAAAAGTATATCTATTTGCATATTCCCATGGCATATGAGACAAACTGTTGTAATTACATGATAGCAGGCACTCAGTGGTATGAGGTAAACTAAAAGCACAATGATTATAGACATAACTGACTCGGAGTTGCATCGATATTACAGTGTAAAGTGTGCAGTGAAAGTGACATTACAGTAGTGGTTATGATATATTGCAGTGTGTATTAACAGGAGAAGTGATATAGTGATGTGATTCAGCACAGTTCACACAGCAGGAGATCAGTACCACCTCTGCAGTACGAAGACTCGTTGTAGAGCCTTATAGTAGTGGGTAAGAAAGATCTCACGCAGCGTAGCTGTAACAGTCGGCCACTGAATGTGCTTCTCTGTTTATCCAGTGTAGCATGCAGAGGGTGTGAGGTGTTATCCAATATGGCTAACAGCTTGTTGAGCGTCCTCTGTTCTGCCACAACTTCCAGAGAGTCCAGCTTGACTCCTACAACAGAGCCAGCCTTCCTAATAAGTTTGTTCATTTTGTTCAGAGCACTATTGTTAATGCTGCTTCCCCAGCACACAACAGCACAGAATAAAGCACTCGCTACAACAGACTGGTAGAATGTTCATAGGAGCTTAGTGTACACACCAAAAGACCTCAGCCTCCTCAGGGAGTAGGGATGGCTTTGGCCTCTCTTGTACACTGCGAGACTGTTAGAGCTGCAAGAGTGTTACAGCTCAAGTCCAGCTCTTTGTCCAAGTGCACATTCAGATATTTGTAAATTTATATTTAATTACTGAATCTAACATATTTGGGAAATAAATATAAAATGCCTCATAACTTTTGCACAGGTCACATTTTACATTTTTTTTCCCCAATATGTTAAATTCAGCAAATAAAGAATAATTCTGCATTAGAATGCATCAAGAGCACCCAAATGTTTTGCATATGACTGTGTGTTATTTGCTGACTGATACTGATTGTTTTAAAAGAAGTTTTAAATGCATATAAACTAAATAAATCATGAGTTTAGTTTGTTTATTGTTCACAACACTGTGTAAGGTGTTACTGTAATTGTAAGAGAAGCTCAACTGAACTAAATTGTCCAATAAAAACAAGCTATGTCAGGTGAGACATTTAGCGTAGAGGATCAATACTGAGGATGAAAGGTACTTTATTAATAGATTTTTAAATATTATCTGATACTATAATTATATCTGAACGTATCACATTATTGATTTTTATCACTCTGTGCAGCACTACATTAAGCTACTTTAAGCCATCTGTTTTTGTACCTCATTTTCTCTTTCTTTCTGTCTGTGCCTTACCCTCTTCTTTTGCTTCCCTCTTCCTTTCCTTTTTTCTCTCTTTCTTTCAGACTCAGTGGGGGTGGACAGCCGCTTCAAGCACCTCTACAAGGTCAACTTTGACAACATGGCCTCGTATTTGCAGAAGAAGCAGGAGAGACTGCAGCAGCAGGGTCAGAAGGAGGGTAAGAAGAGGACAGGAGGAAATGGCCCGCAGTCCAACGGGGCAACAAAGAAGAGCAAAAAGGAGAATAAAAGTGAACCAGTGCCTCCAAACTGCAGCTAGAACCCGGGGGAGATGCATTTAGATTTTTATGTTAACCCCACTGATGATGAACATTCCAGTGATGGTTTGGTTGGTGTGTATAGATCTCAGTTCTGCTTCCCTTCATCTGCATTTAAATGCATATTGTTATTTTTACAAAGGCAAATAGAAATATCAATTTTTAAAATAAATGTTTTTCATTCAATATTTCCTTGTAGACTTCACATATTCCTGTCTATGACGGTGCTCTGCTTTGTGTCCGTCAGAAGTCTCTATGCTCATGACTAGATTTTTCACGAAACACGCGTTAATATTTTCAATTATTAAAGGAGACATCCACCAATTTTTCAATATTTCTGCATAATTAACTCATTAAGATGTTAGTCATTCAGACTAGTTTGATGTGAAACTTGCTGACTCAGAATAGTTCACAGTAGTGGTCATAGGAACTAGACGTCTGAATGGTGTAGATCAGTGTTTTTCAGCCCCGGTCCTGGGGAGCTACCATCCTGCAGAGCCTAGTTCCAACCACAGTTTGCCTCACCAGCTCCAGCTGATCAGCCTCTTCCTAAGTCCCTGATTGGCTGGATCAGATGTATTAGAATAGGGCAGCTTATTGGATGCAGGTCAGAACTAAACTCTGAGGAAATGGCTATATTTGAGGTGAACATATCACAACCTCTGCTTCCTATCATCACCACCACTGTAAAGAAATCCAAGCTGGTAAGTTCCTCTACAATGTGCCATTTCACATGAAACCACTCTGAATGACTTGTGTATGTCATTCAGATACATGTTTACATCTCAATGATTGAATAATGCAGAAAAATTGAAAAATTGGCGGAATTCCCCTTTAATTGCCCCTGAGTTGTGCCTGCTGGAACTGCAGAGATAAACTGGAAAGTTTAGCAATTACACACCCGGGGGGGGGGTCTTATAAGATTTAGTAATAAGAAGTATACACAGTCATATGCAAAAGTTTAGGCACCTCTGGTCAGATTACATGTTTAATTGATTTTCTAAGTGGAAATAAGTGAACACATCCTCTACAGAACACACGTCTACACGTTTTAACACACAATTACTGTTTATTTGCTGTATTAACATATTGGGGGAAATACACAACAAAATGTGGCCTGTGCAAATGTTATGGCACATTTAATATTACATTTCTTTTCCAAATATGTTAAACTCAGAAAATAAATGTAAATTGTGCACTAAAGTTTGCACAAAATGGCATATTCAGGTTTGTTCTCTGTGGAGGACGTTATTCACTTATACATTCAACAAAAGGTAATTTGACTCTGGCAAACTTTTGCATATGACTAAGTATAGAGCCACAACAGCTCAGATAACTATTTGAATGTTCTTTGCATAGTTATATGGTACTGATAGCATAACCATGTTTTCATCATAGTGCTCTGAGCTTCATTCAAAATGCTTACTTCCCACTCACATTGTTCCAGCATGCACTGGCATAAGCAACAAGTGCAACCAATCATACATTCATTCATACGATTATATCAACTTTTTTGGTCATCTTATAATAACAGCATCATAACTACCACCACCCAGTGATTTATCAACAAAACATTTTCTGAACTCCAAGAGATGTAAACTGTTTTGTCAGCAGTATTTAAGCAGTATTTAACCTGATACATGGAAACACAGATTAAGCATTAATCCAGATTGTGTTAGAAATAAAGACCGAAACATACAACTGATGCTGACAAAAGGCACAAAAAAGACTCAGAAGACCCATCTTCATTTTATACGTAAAACTTTTTATTTTTGTAGTAAAGAGCAAAAGTGACTAAAAATCTGTACATCCTGAATAATATTTATATCTTATATATAAAACCAAATAAAAACAAGGCAAATAGAGAATAATATCTATAGAATAGTGACAGGTGACGTTGTCTGTGCTGTACACGGTTCATGTTCCCTGAAAGAGGCTTTGGATTGTCTGGTCAGTACTTCACTCTACGTTTGTCCATTCTGCAGTGTACCGGACCCTCAGTGGCTTCACATGACTGAAAATCTAACACAAAAAACATTAGAATTATGTTACTGAACATTTCAATACATTCTAAGCAAACATATGAGTGTTAACATATAAAGACAATGCAATTATAACTGCACTTCCCTTATGCAAAAAAAAAAATTCTTTCTAATAACAAACTGCAGAAAATGTTCACCTTGAATTACCTTTGCTTTTGTCTTTGTCATTGTTCTTTCATTTGCGCTTGTTTTATCTGTTTTGGTGAAGCTCTTTAACTTGCATTTCTACGTATGAAGATTGCTAAACAATTATCATTATTATTATTATTATTATGATTATTGTCATTATCATCTGGTGAAACTTCAGTTGCATTTCATAGATATTTAGTTGAATCTAACTGAAAACAAGAAAAAATCTGCAGAGCATCTTGCATGAACTCTCAAAATAAGGAATTATTACTGTTACTACTGCCCTGTAATGAACTGTGATTTCCTGCCTTCTGCCCAATAAGTGCTGGGATATGCTCCCCCACGACCCAGGAGGATAAGCAGCTTAGAAGATATATATGTGTGTGTGTGTGTGTGTGTGTGTGTGTTAATACTACTATTATTGTTATCAGTAGTATTATTATGTGTATTAATATTAACATTATAATTATGGCATATTAAAGGGGAATTTGATCAATTTTTCATAATTTATGCATAATTAAATCATTAAGATGTAAACAAAGTCATGCTAGAGCCATCCGATCACAACTGAATCTCAATGACTGAATTGTGCTGAAATTTAGCAAAACTGGTGGAATTCCCCTTTAACAGACAGTATTAGCACTATCAGTGAGGCAGCACCTGAACTGGATTTATTGCAGTTGTATTATTATTTGCGTTTGTGTTATGGCATGTCCTACTGGGTGAAAACATGAAAAAGTACTTGGTGAGTTAAACCAAAGTTAGTAAACTCTAATGTAAAGAGCAGTTTGTTGTCCTGTTTTAGCAAATTCTAGATAAACGCTTTAACCCTTAGAACCTTACAGTGGATCCATTTCTGACTGCAGTTTGTAAGTGTTGCTCATTTATGGCCTCTTCAGAATATAAACTAGATGTAGGCATCATTTACACATTCCTGGGATGCAGTATAATATACTTTTGTAAGGATATAATAATAAAAAAAAAACACAAAAAAACCCAGAAACAATTTTTAATATATTTCTTTAAATGAAATCACTTAAAACACAACAGGTATATGTACCAACAGGTTTTATGAAGCTCTGAGAAAACTGGAGCCTACACATGCTTTTTCAAACAACATGTAACTGTACTGGCATAGTTTTCTTAAGTGCTTTTAATAAGGGTCTATAAGGGGCACCAGAAGCTTTGTTCTTCCTTCTGCAGCCTGCTGCAGAATATTCTGCAGGACTAGGCAGTTTGAAACTGATGCTATATTGCTTTGTCAGTACCACTGGCAACTGCTCAAGCTAATGAAATCCTGCATTTCACTTCAGTGATGACATTGATGAAGTGAAATGCAAGACTTTATTAGCTTGTGCAGGTAGAAAACCAATGAAAATGTATGTGATTTTAAGCCTATGTAGCCTAGTTTTGCTTTGAACACTGAAAGTTACTCATGAGTTGCAGAGAAATTGTTCAGCACTTGTTTTTTTCTGCTGAAGTTTGAAGTGTCTGACACATTTTACTAAATCTCTCAGTGACAAATGATTGACTTTTGATAATCATTTTAATAAAACCTGCGCAGCGGGGAGTTCATGCAAAACAGTACTGGTGAACACTAACCTCATTTCTTTTTCCCTCCCATGGTGAGATTCTCACTCTTCTTTTTCTGCACCTGTAGGGGAGAAGAGACAGGATGAGCAACAGAGGGAGAAAGAGAGGGCGAAAAACAAAGCTTTGGTTTCCAAGCGCCCCACTACTGATGTCCGACCTCATTCATGGCATCGTCAATTTGTTTGAGTTCCTCATATCTGTCTCTGGACTCTCTGAGTGGCTGGACCATCACCTCCTCAATCTGAGGGAACAGCTGCAACACACACAGGAAAACAGCACTGATTATCTTAACCAGTTTTTGTATATAGTAACAAATCACCTTATTCAAACGGTGGGCAACAGTGTTAGTCCAGAGGTTCTCAACCTTTGCCACCTCAAGACCCACCTGTTTATAACTAGAAAGAATGAAGACCTACTTCTAGAGGCAAAAGGCAAAAAAATTGACAAAGCTGCCTTTGTGCACTTTGGGCTTGTATTAATGTTGTTAACAGCCTGAAAACATTTTATATTTCTTTTTTATTGTTAAGTTACTTATTTTGCTGTCTCAGGCCCACTACAGACCACTGGCTCTCCTTAGTATAGGTCAGAGGACCACCAACGGATGTTTCGCGGCCCACTTGTGGTCCTCGGCCACGTGGTTGAGAAATCCTGTGTTAGTCAGTCAGGAAAGTGTCATTACTGTCATTGCTGAGCTGTTGTGTCTATTATTCGATGCTTTTTAAACTTACATGGGGCACCAAGCCTCGGACTGGATGCATCACCCACAGAGGTCCACAGATATCAAACATAACTGTGATAATTTGGTCAGTTACACTCTGATGATATCAGCTCTGTGTGTTTTTGTATACGGTAACAAATCACCTTATTCAAACGGTTAATATTAATGTTAATATTAATGTTTTTCTTATCAGTCCGACAGAGAACTTTTGCTTATCAAGCTAAAAACTAGATTCAAGACTTTTCTTTGAAGCAAACAGTAACAAGATATTTTATGTGTTACACAAAGGGCGCACTGCTTTGTTTAACATGGGTCTGTTTTTTATAGCATTGTTGTGACAAGCACCTGCACTAGGGGATAGGAGACAAAAATACAGTATAAAATTGCAATATTTTGGATGTAAAACAGAATCAATACACAGATACTATTACTTATTAATATGTAGCATGTTAATTAAGCCCACTGTTAGACTAATAGGATAAGAAAACACATCACTTTCTTAATCCACAAGATGGCACCATTTCTTTCTGGGTATATCGTTAGAAACGTCTTAATAGTGAAGTGTATAATGCGGCAAGAGAACAGGGCTCAATGATGCATTTTTGGTACAGTATCAATATAAAGTCTGGTTTGAATATTGCTTTGTCTGCTTCACAAATAAAAGCACTTGCTAAATACTTAAATGAAAAGATAAATGTCAATTTGGAAGAATTTGAATATTGATTTGTTTATTTTATAATTCTATTTTGCTTCAATAAAAAAGATTACATTGAAACTAAGTGTAAACTTCATTGGATAAAATGAGCTTTTCTAAAACAAGGTCAATCCAGTCAGAGCTTACATTAGCACTGATGGTTGTGTTACTTGCTCCTTGTAACATAGCAGTGGAGTCTCTATGCAAACGCCACTCAGTGTCTTTTCATAAACATCAGCCCAATCTAGCAAGTCATGTTCTCACCTTCATCACTGTCTCGAACATGGGGATGAGGACGAACTTGATGAAGCCAATCTGAGCGGTAGGTTTAGTGACCTTTTCCCTGTCCATGAAAGGAGCCACAGGTAAACCTTCTGCCTTCTCCCGGTCACTCTTGTTATACACAGAGAGAAAATAAATACAGGAAAGTAGTCACAATCAAGTCTTTTCAAACACACCTTGAGTAAGTAAAAACCTGAGTACAGCATTCTCCAATTACCAGAGTATGTAGTATAAAGAGAAAATTCAAAATGATGAAAAATGTGACAGCAATAAAACTTAATGAACGCATCACTAACTATATGTGACATGCTTCAGAAATGGACCAATAGTATAGACACACTTCATACTTAAAGATACTACTATATAATACAGTGTCAGAAAACACAAACAGGTCTATTTGAAATTACTGAACAACTCAACATTTTGAAGCAAGTGAATGCTGACTTTGGCATGCAATCTGCACTGTGCTAACTGGTGGTCTCCTGTACTTGTTAGCTACATTAGCCCAGTAGCTCCAGTGCAAAAACTAAAGAAGCAAACTTCAGACAACAAACATGTCTTAGTTGATGTCATTAAGTGTAAGTAGAAAACTGTGTACACCATAGCTGTTCTGAATATGAGGTTAAAGGCCACAAGTGTCTTATACTCACCTGCATGAAATACTCTTCCAACAGACAGTCCACCCACGGCTCGGCCACCTCCATCGGCCGAACCTCATTAGATATGTCACAGCACTTTATCAACACCATCTTCAGCTATCAGAGACACAGGCATGGATAAAACAGTGTCATTAAACAGTCATAATCCAATACTGCTACTACTACCACAAATAATAATAATAATAATAATAATAGTAATCAGTGCTCTGAAAGTGCTTTACACAGTATAATACGTTTAATGAGCCAAGTAAATGTGCTATAAGAGATACTACATTCTGCTGGGAAAAAAAAAAGTCTGAAGAATATAGTTAATGCTCACACAGGTGACATGCTCCTCATTGGTAAAGTCAAAGCTGTCCACCTTCTGCTTGAAGGAGTCGAGAATCTCCCCATGCCGAGCCATGTCTGTGGCTAGTATAAGAGTAATAGTACCCTGTGAAAGAAAAGGGGATGTCTAAAATAAATGATGAGCTAAGGTAAATGCACTAATTAGTCATAATGTCTGCTACTGTAAGCAAAAATACACACTTCTGCCTTTTAATGTTTATAGTGCTATTTCTCAATGCAGTTGTCACATTTATTTTGGTATATATATAAATACAATCTAACATCTGAACATTTTTACAGTGTGACAAACTAACATTTTGAGCCAGCATATAACACATAAACCATATATGATATATGAACAGGAATATGCTCCACACTTCAGTCTCCTTTTACTGTAACTGTAATGAAACAAGTCAATAAAAAGCGTTTCCATAGCAATGTGTATTGTGTTCTGAATGTGCGCCCATAAACTTTCACAGTGCATACAGCCATAACTTTTCGTTTATCACTTTTATATATTGATAGAAACACGGTAGCACTCAGAAAGATCCGATTCCACATGCTGATTCATTTTACCCTGATTACTGTGGACATGAGGACAGATTAAAGCAAAGATAGAGTTAAAGATTATGACCTTTGAATAAGAATAAGAAGCTTTTCTAAAGTTTTTCTGTCCAAAAATAAAAAGAATGATGTTTTTAACAAAGAGAAACTTTTGGATCTTGCTGTTCTGTGGAATTCTTCTCATGTGCAGGACTTTCCTGCAGTCACTCTCACACACAGCGACTCACAGTTTTAATCTTATTACAGAGGTAAGCTAATGGCTAATGTAGGGTTGGGAGTCTTGCCCAAGGACTCTTATTGGTGTAGCATGGTGTAGCTACATGGAGAGCAGCAGAATTATCCACTGCACTACACCAGACAGGGCAGCTTCAGCACCACATGGCATGTGGAAAGAATAAATAGTATCACCTGCAACTCCACAAGAATTCATATGTGTTCATTTTAATTGGGCCATCCACATGAACCTATTTGCACACCACACAGACGCACACACTAAGACACACCTGACGGATCTGTTTGAAGGCCTCAGCATCGAAGTTGGAGAATATGTTGCATTCCGGCTGAGAGAAAATCTGAAAGGCCACAGCACAGTGATGGTTCTCCAGCGGAGAAATGTCATTGTACCTCACTGCCAACTCTGTCCGCGCATTGATCTGATATCTGCAGGAAAAAGACACAGAATAAAAAGAAAGAAAAAAAGAAAAAGAGACACAGATGGAGAGAGATAAACGATGGAGATGAGCTATTAATATTCTATAAAATACAGTTAATCACTGTTTCAAGAAAACCTCTGAAAAACTCTAAGGAACATTTCATAACTTGAATGTATGTTAATCAGGGTGGAAAATACTGAAGGGATTTGTTAGTATACTTGGGTACTTTGCTGAAATATTATTGAAATACTTAATACTTGTTTAATACTCAATTGCAATTCCAGGAGAAAAAAAAACATCATTTTTACTTATCTTTTCGTTTAGACCTTCAACGTGCTGGTCACAAATATCAAAGGCTGTTACATTTTTCACTCATTTTGTATTTATTTTTTGTTTCCATGCATTTTTAAAAAATTATATCAGTGTAAAATGAAACTGACCATATCTATACTAATTCATCCTTGTGCAAGAAACAGTACTGTTTATTAGTCATCACGTCAGACACTGGGTTTGTTGAAAAGAGATAAGATCAAGTGGACTCACTAGTATAGTTACATGGAGGCAATCAACTGGCATAAAGTTACATAAAGTCACAGACAACAAAAATACTTTTTATTTTCTACTAAAAAGATTTTTTATGTTATCTGTTCAAACATTTATTTTTTATTTTTATATACTTCAGTATGTTTACACATTGATACATATAGATAGTTCTCCAGCTGATATGGCCAAAAATGTAATATTACAATCACGATACAATACATAGCACAATATATATATATATATATATATATATATATATATATATATATTTTCTGATATCTGATGAGTTAGAAAAGCCAGACAGGTGACACATTTAAATAATACCATCAAAAACTATGCACACAATGATCTATATTGAACATTTCACATACTCTGCTGCATAAAATCCCAGTTAAACAGGACTAACTGCACTCGGTAAGCAAACATGCAGTTGAGGAGTGTTTTATTAGTAGCATATTGTGCCATATTGTTACGTAATTTATCACAATAACAATAAATACTGTCATATTGTCCAGCTCTAGATGCATGTAAGTATATTTATAGCGACATACTTTCAGTTTTAAGTGAGTAAGATTTTGACTCAGTACCCATATTTAGACTTCAGTCTTTCTGTACTTTTTCCACTACCGATGTGACGAAGTATTAATATTTACGCATGTGTTGTTGTATGTATGTCTTACGTGTTGTTGTATCCAGGATGATCTAAGTCGTGACACACAGCTGCGGTCATCAGGATCAGAATGTCCAACTGTGAGAACTTTTCCTGAAAAAGAAAAAAAAAAAACACACAAATCTATAAATCCTCCTCTTCCTGCCGCTGAGTTGGGTGAATGTGAGAGTGTGGGGTGGTGGGGGGGCACTTAAGTATTCCAGTGTCCTTGTGAACAGGATGGCACAATTAGCCCTCTGATTGCTGCCCCCATTATAAAGCAGATAATTAAGAAGAAACCTGAAAATCTGAATAGACGTCCATGGCAACCAAACCGCAAAGAGAAGAATAAGAGGCTGAGCGCATCTTCCAGTGAGGAGGCTCCCCCTTCACCTTTTCATACGTCACACGCACACTCACGCTCCCTTTTCTCCTCCCACCCTCCCCCACCTTCCCTTTAGTGGGGCAAAAATATAAGATCCTATTTTGACGAAACACAATGTATCTATATTTGTTCTTATTTTTTCTGAGCTTTTCAAACAAACTGGAATGAAAATTGTGCTGCATTTAAAAAGCTATCAAAAATTATACATCGAAGTCATTTGCAAAAATTGCTACCATGCAGTTGTTGTGTTCATGTACACTAACCTAAAAAATTTCTTTCATCAAAGAGACATGCAGGACCCTTTAAATGTTTAAAGGACCTCCAGTGGTCACTTCAACATAGTCAACATAGTCAAGGCCATTAGATGCGAGACCGAGTCAAGACTGAGACCTGGACACATCAAGTCTGAGTCAAGACTTTGTAGTAGTTGAGTCCAAATTTGGATTTAGATAAAAAAAAAGGCCATAATTATAAATAAAATAAAACAAAATAAAAACTTAGAAAAAGATAAACTTTTCAGTCTGTCTTAGTTCAACATTTGGAAGCAAGTTGTAAGGTTGACGATGTTTCTCTCTCCTTTTTGCTCTTTATGTGTAAAATAACGTGCTTAATGATCATTAGTAATTAGTATTTTGGAGCAAGACAAAGTTACTGGATAAACAGTGTTTGTGGCATTGTTTTAATTTTTAAGAATTTTCCTTACAGTCAACACAGAATTCTTCATTGGCTTCTGAGATGTTACGAGACAGTAAATGACTTTGTTTTAAGAGGGTCTTTTTTTATTGCAGCACGTTTGATAATGCTGCTCTTAGATGTCACACAAAAAGAACAGTCTGTGATTGGTTATTTTGCATGGTAGTCACTTTGCCCGTTCTTATTAAAGTAGCAGGCTGTTGTCCACAGTGACCGATGAAACCCACTAGACTCAGCCAGAAGTGTGGCTTACTAGCCTACCGGGAAAGCTAGCCTGGTGACCACTAATTTAACTGTAACTCAAAGATTCAGGTGAGACACGTATTCAGTTTTTTTCTATTTGTCTCACTTTTGCTAATTTAGAGAAGTCTTTTATTAGGCCTGTAGGTGGTTAAGTTTCAAGTACTACATCATTTATTTACTTGTGCCCGTCTCTGGGCTAAATCTGTCTTTACGATACATGGAAACATGCAGTTGTTCCAAAAGTACAGATGATACATAATTTATCACAACAATATCATCATATTGTCTGCCTCTATCTCTGACCCTTCCCTTGCTTTACTTTGTAGTTCTATAATCCTCCTTGTCTCCACCTCTCCCCTCATTTTTATAGCATTAATTTCCCTACCCCTTGCTAGTCGGCTCCTGTTCAAACAGTGTGTCCTGATTAGAGGAGAGCGTTGGTTTAAAGCTATCATATCCACCGTCCAAAAGTCAGTGTCATCTCCACGTTGCCCCCAGATCAATTGTTTACATGTAATAATAACAATAAATGTAGCTGTGTAAAGGTTGTATCAATTGTCTGCCTTATCTGATTTAAGTACATCTTATCTTGTCCTATTAAATATCTAAAGGTCACTCTGATACTGCTAGCATTAGAGGTTATGAGGATGCTAGCTACAAAAAGGCTAACCGGTCTACAACAAACAATGAAGAACAGCTAATTCTTGTCAGCTTTTGTTTGCTGTAAGTGATGTTAGCAGAGGGATGATGAGGAGTGCATTACCTGGAGGTTGCAGAGGTAGATCATACTGTACATCATCTGAGTGACACAGAAGCAGTGACGAAAGTTGTGGAACGGGTTGTTTCTGTAGTTATCATGAATACAGAGCTATAAACACATAAAAGGAAGGAGATCAGTGTTGAACAGTGTTTCAGTTCAGTTCTGTTTACAACAGATGCTTTCAAAAGATGTTTCACACAATTCTGAAAGATCACTGGACATGGCTTTGTTAAGCCTGGTCCTGCCTATTTTTGTTTTCTTTTCAACAAATTAAACCTAGATAAACAGATACAGAGAAACAGTGAAATTGCATTTCTGGAAGATCACTCTGTGCAAACTGATGTCGGAACAAAACCTACTATCTCCGAAATGATAACTTTACAGGAGAAAGAAAAAAACATGCTTTATTTTTAACCCTTGTGTGGTGTTGACGTATTTATTACGCAGTGGTCTGGTGGACCCATCACATTATTGTTTTTCAAATCAATACAGCCAGAACAGTTTATGTAAAAATACCAAATGTTTAAAATATCACAAGCGTCCAGCGTAGGGTTCTCCTTTAGCAGCTGTAGCCAGTCAGCAGCCTGTCCATGTTGTCCACCCTCACACACACACGCACACATATACAAACACATACAGACACACACACACACACACACACACTAACAACCGGCCATGTAGGAGGAGAACAGAGTGAAGGGACACAGCACCTCCACGCTTGTATTCCCTGCGGGTTCACCCAACACCACATGTGTGATATAAATATGTAGAGGGGTGAACAGTGTGAAGTCATCGAACATGTGTTATTTTATATGTTCTTCACAGAAAATGAGCAAAGGCCAAGGAATCTAAATCTCATCAGTTTTCCTTTTGGTACACATTGAAAATGGGTCCCACAGACCCCAACACCATGTAAGTCAATGTAATTTTTTTTCCAAGTAATTTCGGGCTATTTATTTTGGTCCATTCTTGGAATTCACATACAATGTAAATGACCAAACACACTTTCAAATTACGTCAAAAACTAAAAACATGACAAAAATGGAGATACGAGGTTTTGCTCTGACAGCAGTGATTTACTACACAGGACTTTGTGCAACAGATGCTGCCAGAAGATGTTTCATTCAATTCTGTAAGATCAGTTTCTACAAAAGGGACACATGGACACTGCTTTTATTGGACAAATTAAGCGGCGCCCTGGTATGGTTTCACTGAGATTTTCCACTGAACTTTTGTTTTGGTCTAGTAACAGTCAAATAGAGTCAAACTGAATGGACTAGACTCTAATTCTGAACTGTTTCTGTAACAATTCAGTGTCTCTGCTGACTTGATATTGATGATTTTACTGTTCATGATTTATCTGTGTCTGGAATAACAATATAGGACTTTTCCTTACCAGCCATCTCTTCAGGGTGATGGGGTTGATGTTGAAGTCTCTGACCAGCCCCAGATCATGATACATGTGCTCAAGACAACTAAGCATCTGGAAAAACACAATATCTGATTAGCAGCTCATCTTAGCATGCAGACCTTTTTCTGTTATCATTGGTATTTAAACATGGTCACTATTTTCTAAGCAAACATGATACAATTAAAACACATCCTTTCAGTCTTTTAAATTTTGTATCATAATAAACATTGAAATATATATGGGACGGACCAAAATAGATTTTCTGTGATAACAAGATAACCATTAATAAATGCTTAACTGTGGCCAAAACCAATAACCAATAATTTAGATTTTTTTTGTTTACTCTATAATCCTTATATGAAATGCAGCATGTGCAAGACAGGTTACAAATTAGTCATTGATTATTATTATACAGATATGACAAGGCTAAATCAGGTTTTAATTTGTAAATGATGAGGCCCTAGAACAGTGAGTAGTGATAGATCCGGAAGGTCCATGGGATGGGGGAGGTTCCAGAGCAAAAAAGGGAGGCATCAGACAGGCAGCTCAGCTCAGTTCAATCTTACAATTAACGTGTATGTAGTTAATAAATCGCTGTCACAGGTCACTGGCTTTTCTGAGTGTTGCTCAAACGATAAACAATCACAGCATTAGCGAGTGCGTTTGCAAGTGATAAACTGCAGGTAAACAGTTCTGGTTAATGTTTTCACATTTTGTTGTTGTATACATAGATGAGACAAAACATTATGACCACCTGCCTAATAAGCTGTTGGTACCCCTTGTGCTGCCAAAACAGTGCCGATGCACCGAGGCATGCAATCTCCAAGATGTCTGAAGCAGTCCTGTGGTATCTGGCACCAAGACGTTTGCAGCAGATCCTTTAAGGCCTGTAAGTTGTGAGGTAAAGCCGCCTTGTTGTTCCAGCATGTCCCACAGATGCTCGATCAGACTGAGATCTGGAGAAAACCTTGAACTCTTCGTCATGTTCCTCAAACATTTCCTGAACAATGTGTGCAGTGTGGCAAGGTGCATGTTTGCTTAGAGCATCGCACTCACTCCACCAGCTTGTTTTCTTCCACAGTGCATCCTGGTGCCATCACCTTCCCAGGTAAACGGCACACATGCACCCAGCTATGAATGTGATGGAAAAGAAAAAGGGACTCACTCGACTATGTGACCTTCTTTCATTGCTCCAAGGTCCAGTTCCTTTGCCTGCACTATAGGCACTTTTGATGGTAGACAGGGGTTAGCATGGGCACTGTGACCGGTCTGTAGCTCCACTGCCCTGATGCACTGTGAGTCCTCCCGTAGGAATCATTAAAAATTTTCTGTGACTTGTGCCACAACAGCCTTTCTGTTGATTTGGAACTGGGAGGATAGACTTTGTTGCCCTCATGCATCAATGAGCCGTGTGACCCATCTGTGGTTTGTCCCTCCTTAAACCAATGCAAGAGGGCATTCACCACTGCTGACCAGGAAAACCCCACAAGCCTTGGTGTTTCAGTGATGCTCTGATCTAGACGTCAGATCATAATACTTTGACCCTTGTCAAGGTCACTTAGGTCTTCATGCCTGCCCATTTCTCTCAATCCAACAGGTCGAATATGAGAACTGAATGTTAGCTTACGTCTAATGTATCCCAGACCTTAACATGCGCCACAAAATAATCAACATTATTCAGTTCATCTGTGAGTGGTCATCATGTTTTGGTTCATCTGTGTATATCAAATTGTTCATCGAGAAAAAATTGTATACTTTTTCTGGGATTTTTTCCCAATTTTCTCCCCATTTTAGATGTATCCAGTTCCACCCACTAGTTAGGACTCCCCCAAACACACGATACCACCAGCAATAGGAGGGCGAAAGCTGGTACAGGCTTTCTCTGAGACCTGGGAAGTGATCTTTTCGAAACACCACTAATGGGCAGCCAACTGCCAGTTCTGTTGTGCGCTGGCTGGGGAGACGGAGGGGGCCATTCTACCCACCCAGAGAGAGAGAGAGAGAGGCCAAATGTGCTCTCTTGGACTCCTGGCCACGGATGGCTGTAGCATCACTCAAAAGCCTCTATCATACTTTTTCCTGATATATCCAGCACATCTCAGGCTGGATCCACTGAACCAACCAAAATTAAACCGTGTGTGTGTGTGTGTACTCTTATTAGTATAGCGATCAAGTCTTCCATATGTGGAGCAGTGGTGCTATCCACTGCACTCCATGTGAGTAAAATGAACAAATGCATAAATAATGCATTTGCTGAAGGTACATATCCAGCATCTATGGTACTGTTGGTACACTGCAGGCTTGTGTTACCAAACCTTCAGTTACCAAACGTTCCTCTGAAAGTTCATACATTGTGTTTAATGGTCTCCCTAGCCTCACCTCATTGGGTTCCCACTGCCAAACATCGAAGATCGGCTGTCGCAAAGCGTCTATCGTCTCCTTGGACAGGTGATACTATATGCACAGATGCATATACAAACAACACAAATATGGACACAAACACACACATAGACACAGGCAGAAAAGAGAGACAGACAGGAGCAGAGAGGAAAGGAGAGAGACAGGAAGGGCAGTGTTAGAGGCTTACCTCGTTGGATTCCCACAGCCAGACGTCGAAGGCGGGTTTTCTGAGGGCATTTATGGTCTGCTGCGAGAGCATGTACTGCAGGCAACAGAGCTCCCAGTTAACCCTCTGCTCACAACGCCTGGCTGGGGCCACTACACAGTACATTTCTACACAACTGCTATAAGCATTACAACTCCAACAATCTATATGTAACAGTTTATGTATTGTCACTGTCATAAGAAAACCTAATTTTTTTCTTTTTAAAAATACAAGTTGCGCTTTGTATTTCATGAACTTTTTCATGATTAGTTTACCAGCATACATTTTTAAAAACAAACATTTCACATATTTTAAATAACAAAGTCAATGTGAAAGTCAAATCATAATGCATTTTCTTTGAAATGCTGTTTTTGCTTGATGTTATGTGGGGGTGGTCGAGCTGATACATGATATTATTGGTTAATATTATTTTTCCCTGCCCGCTGGCACAGCGATGTAATTAAAAATCAGAAGACATTTTCAAGGCAGGCAAAAAAAAAAATCCACTACACTTCAATCAAAGATCAAGGGAAAACAGTCATTTTAAATGGTACGGTGTGATGAATCATACTTCATATGAAGAGGAACATGGACTAACAGGGTAAAAAGGAGTATAACTGTTCCTTAATAGAAGTTAACAGGCCCATATCATGGAATTTTCATAACTTCTTGTACATTTGATGTACACTGTTAGAAATAAATGTGTTGCAGGTACATCTTTCTTTCATCAAGGTACACATATACAGAAAATAAGCTGCAAATAGACCTGATTTTTGTGATATCAGACATCTACTTATCCAGCCTAGCTCACTTTAGTCCCATTCATTCACACTGAAGCTATGAGGAGTGTTTCACCCCCTGTGTTTTTTAGTGGGTACAATACGAGGCAGTCAATCAGTTCTGTTGTATTTATATGCATCAATTTCAAAAGCGCAGTAACAAAAACAGCATATATCATTCTAACAGACACAGAGAAGTTGAAAAATGGTCATATAAAATTTAATTATGACTGTTTTGTGTAGATAAACCCAAAAATCCAAGAAAAATGTAGGGTGTGGGCCCATTTGCACTTTTATAAAGTTATCATTATTTCATATGATGTTTTTACACAATTATGATGTGCAATAGGTTCTAAAAAAAGGTTCTCAGCTCCTGCCCTTGGAAACCTGCCTTGCACAGTTTCATGCTGGCTCTAACTCACCATTTGACTCATTAAGTATTCATCAAACTGAGTGCCAATCATCAAGACTACTCATTAGCCGAGGAAGTCAAGTTCATAGCAGGTTCTCTGACTGGAGTTGAAAACCCCTGTGGTGAGTGCACTGTTCCTGACTGTACACACAAAAATAAAGCCATATCCTATCCTCACCCGTTAGTCAACGCTAGATACACTGTATGTCCAAAAGTCTGCAGATACCCACTCATCCAATGCTTCTTCTGAAATCAAAAGCATTAATAAGGATTTTTTTCACTCCTCCGAGAAGGCTTTACACTAGCTGTTGGAACATTGCCATGAGGATTTGATTGCATTCAGCCACAAGTGCATTAGTAAGGTCAGATACTGAATTTGGATGACTAGTTTAGGATCACGAATGCCACTTCAACTCATCCCAAAGGTACTGGATGAAGAGCATCCCATTCGATTGGTCAATGCTTTTCTGCACTGTTAAAAATGAGAGGTCAGCTCAAAATGATATAGTAACTGATTACATGGCTTTTCTTGAGTTGACTCAACTTGAGGACACAAGAGTTCACACAACTCAAACTTCTTAGTCGAGTCAAAAGTTCTCTTTTTTTTTAGTTCTGCATCTCAGTTAGATAAATAAAATGCACTTGTTTTTTATACTGAACTTTCCCACTAGCCAGGATTCTTTCCATCACACAATGCTGCTAGACATTTTCCCTCTTGGGTATGAACTTATGGATGGCTATGGCATCTCTGGGGCTCAAACCCACCACCTCCTATTGGGGTGATGGCTTAGTCCACTGCACCACTAAGGAACACATGAAGCAACTCAGATGTTGTGTCTACAAATGTTTAATATACTGGTGTTGTTTTAACTTTAAAGCATAGTGCAGTCTCATGTGGTGCAACTGTCTAATAATTCATCCCAACATCAGGAGATTGTGAGTTTGAATCCCAGCAATATCACAGCTATCCATATCTGGAAGCCCAAGAGGAAAACGTGCCATATGAGACTATGTGATAGAAGGGGTGTCAGCTAGTGGGGAAACTGAGTAAAAAAACCACCAAGTTTTGTTTATCTATCTGAGATGCAGACCTAGAAACAGTAGCTGGAAAAACTTTTGACTATTAAGACAAACTAAGAGGTTTGAGTTGTGGTGTCCTCAAGTTGAGTCAACTGAAGAAAAGCCATGTAATCAGTTACTATATCATTTTAAGTTGAGCAGACGTCTCATTTTTTACAGTGTGTGGCTTATACACGTTGTTCATATGCAATCGAACGTCCATGTCAGCAATGGGTACACCTTAAAGTAGCTGAATCCACTAATTAGAAAAGTTGTCTGGATGGTTTTGGACATACAGTGTTTATACTAGCCTACAATTTGAATAAATACTATAATGTTTGTCTGGGCTTGTGCAGGTCTGTGCCTTTACCTTTGGGTATGATGGTACGTCTCTGCGAGGAGTCAGCTTCTTGTTGTCATCCAGGAAACTACTGCAGATGAGAAACATTGCACGCTACTGAGTGATCGCTCCAAACACTGATGAGACTGGACATCACTGGACATTGATGATGGTACAATGAGCAATAATGCATTTTTTCTGAACTCTGCCAGCTCTATGCAAATTATTGTTGCAATCCAGCAAGCTATTCCGGGAATCATCCGGACTTCGCTAATGAGGGAGCGCAGGCGGGGGAAGAGCAGAGCATGTGTCTATTAGTCAGCTCATTAGGACCCTGTAGGGGGCACAGAGCAGTCCTGCTCCGTTAGTGCCCTTATTAAGAGCCACACTGAGCACCAATCTACCGCCCTCTCTCATTATCAACAGTACTGCAAACTAGCCTGCAAATAGCATGTAGACTAATGAAAATGGATCGAGGGAGTGATTGCGCTATTTCCATTGATGGCTGCTATAAAAAAAATATGATTTGTTCAGTTGTCATAGCGAAAATAAAATATAAAAGCCCTTTCTTGGAATGGCTTCTCATTACAGTGCGAGGACGCTGACATCTGCCTCATTTCCTCTTAGCAATTGTCCTAATTTATGACTTCAGCAGCCTGATTTGTGGAGGTAACTAGGTAGGAGTGGGTGACATGAACTGAAATTCACATCATCATGCTTTCCTCTATCCAGACAATGACAATATTACAGTCTTTTAAAAGTAATAATAATAATAATAATAATAATATTAATAATAATTATAATTATAATTATTTACCTTGTGAGCTCCTGACAGTTAATAAATTAAAAGACTCTTTAAAATCATGGTTGGACAGTGTGTTCTACTGAAAAGCTGACTATTGCACAAATGGTTGCATCCCTTTTTCATGTACATGAAGGCTTCTGGTGTTCGCACTTTGCAGGTATTAGCTAACAGAGTGCAATGATATCATTTGTACAGTATTGTTTAGGAGTTAATATTGGAAACTATGAAACCAAACCAAGTCAAAATGACTGAGGAACCTCTTTTTGTGGAACCAGAATTTTTTGTTTATCTCTTTTTCAAATTTTAGTCCAGTTAGTTTTCACCTATTTGTACGTCTTCAGTTTGTTTTTTTTGCAATTTGTAGCTGGTCACAGTTTGCTGTAACTAATAAAGGGAGCTTGCTATTCCATGCTTTAACCTAGGTTGCTAAGTTTACTGTTTTGTAAGTAGTGATGTAATGTTATATTTAAATTTTCCCAAAAAAGAGTGAAAAAGGAAGCCTTTTTTCCCCATAACAAAGCATTAGCTGGTAATGTTTAAACAGTGTTGAGTTACTTAGTAAGTTTACCAGAAATGTGTATGCTGTTTAAGCTTCTGCTTGTCTTGGGGGCGGGGCTTATTGTTGTTTTCACAAATACATTAAAATCCATATAATCAGACAACAACAGGCCATATTATTTTGCCTCCTGGTGTCTGAATGAGGGACAGAGAAGATGCTGAAAGGTGGACAGGTGGACTGACCTGTTGTTCCTGGAGGCCATCTCCTCCCTCAGCTTCTTAATGTCACTGCGACATTTCTCAATCTCCACCACCTTCAACCCCTCCACTGAGAGGGGAGAGAGAGAGATAGAGAGAGAGGGGGAGAGAGAGAGAGAGAGAGAGAGAGAGAGAGAGAAGGACAGAGGAGAGACACAAAGAAGGACACAGAGAACAGTGAGATGGAGAGAGGGAGCGAAAGGAGAGAGAGAGAAAGAGAGGACAGAGAGAGGGAGACAGACACACAGAGAGAGAAAAGGACACATACAGGAGAGAGTGAAAAGTACAGAGGACAGACAGAAAGAGAGAGAGAGGAAAAAAAGAGAGAAGAAAAGAGAGAAAGATAAAAGAGAGAGAAAGGAGAAAGAAAGAGGGAGAGAGAGAGAAAAGAGAAAAGAGAAAAAGGAGAAAGAAAGAGAAAAAAGAGAGAGAAAAGATTGAGAGAGGTGAACTCATTTATAGGTTTTATACACAGAGAGTTTTACTGCCACACACACACATATAAAGCATGTAATGGTTGAGTTATTGAAGCTTCCTGTAAGTACTGAAGTTAGACTGCCGGCACCTGCTTTTTCCTGGCGTTCTGCCACGCTGGAGCTGAATACATCCTTCATCCAGAGCAGCTCAGCCAGACACTATACACTTCTCACTTTACTGTCTGATACCATCCAAACACCTTATCACAACTGGCTGAACTCTTACTCTAACATTTACAGTTCCTCTTCTCACTGGTCACTCAGCACATTCAGTTACTGTGTTTGGAGGCAGCAATAATCACACATCTCTGCTGGTCGCAGTTTTCTGGTGTGAGCTTTTGGACAGCCTGAATATTTGTGTTGCACAATACACTTATGGGTGCATGATATACTGCCAGCCAATTTATTATTTACTGTTAAATGATAAAACGTGATTAGTTTATCAGTCTGATAACGAAATTACACTGAATGATTACAACAAATAATTTCTGACTTATATACTGACTGATACAGGCATGGAGAGTGCAGACATTACAAACAACTCCACAAGCAGGATTAGTTCTAACAGATGGAGGTCACTAAAAAGTCTAGTACATCAATGCAAAACCTAATTAATTCAGTACAGTCCTGTGCTGTTTGAACTAGACAAGCTTTTCAATCTAAATAAATGAATATATACCTTTTAAACAGAAATTATTAATGAAAAGAGGCTGCATCCAAAGTGACAAATATATTTCTGACCACAAAGTAGAACAGCAAGTATCAACATGATAAAACTATAACAAAATATATCTTATTTACATGACATCTGCAGGATATCCTGATGAATCTGTGTGTAAAAACCTCCAAAAACTGGATTGTTTTAATTATTATGGATTTCTCTCATTCTTTACTCTGGAAGGCTTAGTTGTGACATTGCATTAAAACTAACTCTGCCATGTGGATGCTGAACTCGCCTGGCTAGTGTTCATGCATCAAAAAGATGCTTTATTACAGCCATCAAGAAAGTCATCACGATAATATGACATACAAACACAACTTAGTCATAGAAAAACACGGAGAATGGAAAAAGTTACTTTTATGGTATAAAAAAACCTGAACAGTTTTCAGTGTGAATCTGGTTAAATATCAGTCTGATTACTGTCAAAATTCGCTGATGACGTTGCTATGGGAATACATGAACATAACTAAAGGCATGTTTTCACTGAACACACACACACACACGCACACACACACTCCTGCACCAAAATATTTACATATGCAGTCACATGCAAAAGTTTAAACGCCCTGGTCAAATTGCATGTTTTGTAGTTTTTCTAAGTGAAAATAAGTTAACACTTCTTAATCTTCTACAAGGAACAAATTTAAATACGACATTTTTCTGAAAATTTTACTACAATTTCTGTTTATTTATTGTTTATTTCAGTTTAGCATGTTGGGAAAAAGGGGGCGGCACGGTGGCACAGTGGATAGCGCTGTTGCCTCACAGCGAGAATAGCCTGGGTTCGATTCCCGGCCGGGCGACCAGGGTCATTTCTGTGTGGAGTTTGCATGTTCTCCCCGTGTTTGCGTGGGTTTCCTCCCACAGTCCAAAAACATGCAGTTAAGATAACTGGACAAGCTAAATTGCCCCTAGGTGTGTGTGAATGTGTCTGTCTGCCCTGCGATGGACTGGCGACCTGTCCAGGGTGTATCCTGCCTTCCGCCCAATGACAGCTGGAATAGGCTCCAGCACCCCACCGCGACCCAGAAGGATAAGCGGTTTAGATGATGTATGTATGTTGGGAAAAATAAAACATAAACTACAAAATGTGCCATAACTTTGCTAAAAAAGGAACAAAGCGTGTAATTTGGCCAGGGGTGCCAAACTTTTGCATACAACTGTAATAACATAAACGTTTTTTATTATTGTCATATCTGCTTTATTCCTGTCATGGCTGTGTCAAATTATGTCATAGAGGTTTAACCTCACACTCACCGCACTTTATATATAGAACAAAGCATTTAATCATCAGTTACCATTATCAGACCAGATGGTCTGTATTGGTGCATCCATGCAAAATGATATGATGCTCACTTTCCAAAAGATGCTGCTTCAGTATCTCTTTCAGTGGTCAAAAGCTTCATGCAACTGATGCTCCTCATATACCATAAATCATAGAATACATGCGTGTGTATATAGTTTCCTACTGCTGTTCGTTTTAAGGACTAATGCACATGTGCCATGTTCATAAGAGAAAGGTTGGAAGAACAGCATTGTGCACAGCAGGGGAAAACAATACGTTCAGTGAAGCATTTAAGCTGCCTGGTTCTTGACTGGAATGTCAAATGATGCTGTGGTTGTGTGCGTTACATTGGATGGAGTAGAAGACTGCTGGCTCGCAATGTGGATGTTATTATTATAATTATGAGTCAAAACTAAGGTGAAGCTGTGCATTTCAGTGGCCTAAAAGAACTGTGTTGACTGTAAGGACGTTGTCACTACAAACACCTTTGCAGAAACGTCTTCAAAAGAACAGATTGCCATGGGAACAGTAAGTGGACAATGTGCTGACCCTTGGTTCAAAGAGGCTCATAGCAGTACAGTGCATCAAACCTGGAGTCTTCACAGCTGATGTTGTACTTTTTTGTACGGATTATATGTTTATTACAGTATTAAATTCTCATTTTCAGAGTCTCGTAAAGCAAGCAGTAAACAAAAAAACAAAAAATTACAGTAAGAGCACAGAAATTATGGGTGTAAAAGAAACTTGAATAAACTGGAAACTAAGGGTGGGCGATAGAAATATAACATCATGATACTCGAAAGTATTTTCACAATGTATCTGTACTGCAATGTTGAGTTTTTCTAAGGTTTGTGAAAAAGCAGCAAACAGTTGTGCTGACATCTAAAGAGCTACTCGTAACTGTTATGCAGTTTACTATACACTGGTTGTTGTTGTTTACAAGCTCTCTATAATTGATCTACATCTGTATTTTATAAGATGCATCCAGTTGTTAAGTGTTCTAGGCGTGAAACAAGTCTTACCCAGAGGCTCCACCCCGTCGGAGACCAGCAAAATAAAGCGATAAAGTCCCGCTGTATTCAAATATACTTCTCAGCTCGATTCATAATGCTTTGCTACATGGATATACTGACTTTACAAAGGCGACGAGCTAATGGACGTTATATACTACTGTAAGGAGTTCACTCTGCATGAACCAAGCAGCCATCTGGGACTCGCCCATAATTTCCATATATTACAATGATGACCCTGTCTTATTTCCTGCACATTATTGTGGGTGGGAATTTTTTTCTCCCATCCATTCTCCGGCATAAATTTCACTGATGTTACTCTCTTATGGGGAAAGCACGGTCATAATGCCAGTCATTTCATGTGCCTTTGAACACAATAGACCTAACTGGAAACAAGACTGTGAATCAGGGTGGCTAAAAGCATTGCCTGCAGGCCAATCCTGGCCCATTAGGACGTTCAATTTGGTCTGCCAGAAAGTCACCCTAATCTCACACCCTCATCCAGACAGAGAACAAACATATTTTTATACTATACACTATTATATTAAGAAAATTTGAACATGAATCATATTATGTGTTGTTGATTTTCTAAGTTAAATAAATGTACACATCCTCTACAGAGAACACACTTAAATATGGCATATTTCTGCAAATTTTAGTGCACGATTTCTATTTATGTTTTATTATTTTTCCCCAGTAAGTTAAATTCAGCAAATAAGCAGTGATTGTGCATTAAAATGTGCAGAAGTGTGTTCTCTGTAGATGATGTTAACTTATTTTCACTTAGAAAATCAACAAATGCATGTACTTTGACCAGGGGTGCCAAAACTTTGGCATACAACTGTATTTTGCATATCTTCCTACTTTATTTTGATATTATTTTGTCTTTTTGACCCATGGCCAACCATTAACATTGCATTTCAGCCCCCCAAAAACAAAAAGTTTATAGCCCTGCTATAAATTATACAGTACCATTCAAAAACATGGATTTACAATTCAAAAGGCTGGAATCGCTGCTTTCATTGATATAAAACCAATTTCGGTAAAGATACATGCAGAAAATGATTCTGTTAAGCTGCTACTGCTCTACAACTTTTTAGGTTTCAATTACTTTTAGATGTGTCAAAAAACTGAAATGTAGAATAAAACATCTTAAAATACCTTCTGTACCGTATAGCATGTTAATTTACACTGTATATGTTATTATTAACTAACTGTTACTTAAATATTAATATGACACCAGGACTAAAGTGATTCCAAAATTCTGGACATTAGTTTGTGCACTGCTCGCCAAGAGATATTAAGCTTTTCTAAATTTTTTTATTACAAATCATCATGTTTGTCAGTTTGCAACACCTCAACACAATAAAGGCTAAATAGAGCCTTTAGCCTAAATTTGAGAAAATCACCACACCTATAAATATACTATATGGACAAAAGTATTGAGACACCAACACATTACACCTACAGGAGCTTTTATGACGTCCCATTCTAAATCCATAGGCATTAATATGGAGTTGTTCCCCCTTTGCATCTGTAACAGCTTCCGCTCTTCTGAGAAGCTTTCTACAAGATTTTGGAGTGTGTCTGTGGGAATTTGTGCCCATTCATCCAGAAGAGTATTTGTGAGGTCAGACACTGATGTTGGACAAGAAGGCCTGGATCACAATCTCCATTCTAGTTCATCCCAAAGGTGTTTGATGGGGTTGAGGTCAGGGCTCTGTGTGGGCCAGTCAAGTTCTTTCACACCAAACTCACCCATCCATGCCTTTATGGACCTTACTTTGTGCACTGGGGCTCAGTCATGCTGGAACAGAAAAGGGCCTCCTTTCCCAAACTGTTCCCACAAAGTTGGAAGCATAGAATTGTGCAAAATGTCTTGTTATTCTGAAACATTAAGATTTCCCTTCACTGGAATTAAGGCGCCTCAGCCAATCCCTAAAAACAACCCCATATCATTATCCCTCCTCCACCAAACTTTACAGTTGGCACAGTGCAGTCAGGCAGGTAATGTTCTCCTGACATTCACCAAACCCAGACTCATTCATCGGGCTGCCAGATAGAGAACACTTCATGGCTGAGTTGCTGTGGTTCCTAAACACTTCCACTTTTTAATAAAACCACTCACAGTTGATTGTTGAATGTCTAGGAGGAAAGAAATTTTGCAAACTGACTTGTTGCATCAGCAGCATCCTATTAGAGTACCACTCGAGTTCAGTGAGCTCTTTAGAACAACCCATTCTTTCACAAATGTTTGTAGAGGCAGATTGCATGGCTAGGTGCTTGATTTCATAAATCTGTGGCAATGGGACTGAATTCAGTGATTAGGAGGTGTGTCCCAATACTTTTGTCCATATAGTGTACTAGAGAAGGTAACATCATATACGGCTCACATGAAGCTCTTGTAGTGATGTCAACACTGATCAGCACTTAAACCTTTCAGGGGTTTAAGCCACCTTTAGGACAAAAGAGATGGTTTTAACAATAGTTTGGAAAAGAAAACCATCATAAATCTGCTCTTTATACCAAGAAAGACCCATAGATGATCATGAAGCCTTGCAAAATATGCACACAATATCAGAAAACTGCCATTACAATGAAACATTTGCAGGTAATTTTTCTTATGCAACTGGAAAATTACTGCATTTGTTAATAAACTGTGCCATGGATGATGTTTCCTGACTAAAAGCTTTCCTACTAAAAATGACTTACAAATACATGAGAGTCTATGTGTTTGTGCACATGCAGCACCTTGAAAATGATCCAGGCTTCCCATGACCTATTTATGCATTTTATAACCTCTTTTACTATTATGCTGACAAACAACACTACCTGTGTCCATTCTGCTGGGTACAAAGCCTTCTAAATCAAATACAGTGGGGGAAAATAAATGAGACACTTCCTTTTAGAAAGAGGAGCAGGACTTCCTTTAAAGAGGAGGTTTAATAGGTCAACGTTCACAAACTCCAATCCTGCACAGATCTGTTCAGTGCTTTCCCTCATCTAACACAACTCCTTTAATTCATAATTGATCAAATCAGTGAGTTAACAACTTAACCTGAAGAGAGCAGCAGTTCACTCATGGTGTCATATCTAAAAGAGCAGAGAGCAAAAGAAAAACACAAAGTACGGTTTAAAATGAAAACAAACGCTCAAAACATTGCCTTAAAATGAAAGATAAAGTAGGCTATGTTAACATTACAAGGCTAATTTCGATTTCGATTTTTTGCTCAGATTTGATCTTCTAACTATTCTAACGATTATTCACACTTGTGTAGGTAAGTCTGACGTTAATCTGAACGAACCTGTGTCCTGAAACAACCTGCATGTGCACATCCTAATCAATAATGTCAGTTGCATCATGAACAACAAACAAACTAACCAGCAGAACGAGGCTTCATCATTAATGTAATTTGCTCTGAGCAGCTCTTAGCTGTTAATTATTAAAGTGAGATGAAGATGAAAAAGGATCAGCTGCATTGCTTTTGCAGTTTTTACTGGCACCAACTTCATGTTTGGTGTTTTTGCCATGTTAACACTGGAAGATGGCGCATGCAAAATAAAATTAAAAAAAAATTCTAATCTGACCGCTCCCATTGAGGACGCATGACCACCAATTGGATTTCTGATTGAAGACCACATATGTAACGCTAAGTTCAAACTGCAGGCAAATCAGATTTGTTTCTCAAATCAGATCTTTTGAGACGACCGTCCACACTGTTGTTTGCAAGTGATCAGATTTGTGTCCAGACATCACCAGCCTATCTGCATTGGTTGCTGTGGTACCAACACAGGCATCAATAACTACATTGCTATGCTGGTGACGTGGATTTCAAGCGCGGATGCAGGAGAGATGGAGGTGCATCATTTCGCCCTCCAAACTCTTCAAAATTCTCTGAGCATGAATCTTTGGCACTCTTCTTGGATCCCAGCTTTTCTGTCACTCAGGATGTGACATCATTATTATTTGCTGCATTACGAGTGACGCAAAAGACACTCTGAAATCTGACGTGAGTGCCCAGAGCATCCAGACTGATTTTCAAAAATCAGATTTCATGTGTTTTTTTTGCTGCCTAGACTATCAAAAATCAATCTGGATACAATGTACATGCCAAAAATCATGGCTCAGATCGGATTTGAAAAGATCAGATTTATGTGTCCACACAGCTCTGAAAACATCAGATGTGTGTCACATCACGGCAACAAATAGGACTTGGGCCACTTCAGCCTGGTAACGTGAACACAGCCGTAGTTACACACTATATATGCAAATCTGGCTTATCTTAGCACAATGTTACCTGAGGACGCACAGTTCGCTGATTTCAAGCAATTTGTCGGAATAAGCTAACATTACTGTTACAAACATCACTAAAGCTTGTTACATTACTAACATGAGTCACTGGAATATTCTAAACTGTATCAGCTTCTGTTAATTTGAAGTATTTAGCAGCTACTTCTTAAGCTACTGAACCATCGTCAGCTCGTCCTGTCACCGCATTACGTAGTTCATCTAACTAATTATGCACAGCTGGTTAATTAGCTTAGATTGCAACATTTTGTATTTACATACATTTTGTAAACATATCTACAATCTGCTTGTATTGGAAACCCATTTACACACAGCTCATTTGGTGAACTGGCCCATCAAAATGTTAAACCAAACATTTCATTGTTACAGCACATTTAGAGGCCACATTTAAGCCCATTAACCTCTTAAACGGCCAGGGCTCGCTGGCAGGCCCAAAGTTTTATTACACACTTCTATAACTTAAGAATAGCTCAATTAGTTTGTATTGAAGTCCCTGCAGTTACTAAATAACAAGACTTAGTATTTAATAAGCCTGAGATTTTAAGGGATTAATCAATTCACATGAATAGTCCACTATCAAAATGTGCATTTTTGGTGCACTTCTCCATTAAGAGAAACAAACCTTTAAAAGGCATGCCTTTATACATAACAAAAAACTTAAAAGAATAAGCAAACACTCTTTTGTTCTAAACATCATCATGAAAATGCCAAACCCCTGCTGACCAACGGCTACGTGCGAGCTGCAGGTATGAAGCCCTGCTAAGAGTGTGACACCTGAGCAGCTGGAGCTCTGATTAGCTGTGATAATAAATCCCACACAGTACAGAGC
The DNA here is from genome assembly GCF_904425465.1 of Colossoma macropomum. Lineage (NCBI taxonomy): Eukaryota > Metazoa > Chordata > Actinopteri > Characiformes > Serrasalmidae > Colossoma > Colossoma macropomum. The sequence continues at coordinate 35,783,996 of NW_023494784.1, read as the reverse complement.
AGAGTAAATAATCAGTTATTAGCTCTCGCTCTGCCTGTTATCAGCTCCAATGTGTCAGATCAGACATCTCACTGCCATTATCACGTCTCTGCGCCGCCGAGCCTGTTACATAAACCAGGCCAACTTCCTCTCTTTCCTTTACTGAACATACAAAACTGACAACTCAAGCCAAAACAATCTGCAACAAACTCAGCACAAAACATCTACTTTTGTGGTCAATACAATAAAGAGGGCAGACTGCATGGTGTACTTTGCTGAAGATGAATGTGCTGCAGGGTCAATAATAAGTCAATAATACCAAAAACAAAACAATGACCTACACATGCAAATCCTCATGGCTTGCAAGCATTATGAAGCATCATGCGGCATTCTAACATCCTTGTTCTTGTTCTGGTCCAGGACTGAATATTTTGGAGTTTTCCCTGCACTACCACACCTGTTTCATCTAATCAGCCAATTAGTATGCACTTCCTGATTCAAAATGGGCTGCAAAAAGTGTTTTATATATTAAGGTAATAAATAATCAACTAACTCCTGCTGTTCTAGTCCATTAAATCTAGTTTCTCTTTAAAAATAAATATTGTGATTAATATTGTGATAATGTTTATAGGGCCCATTTAACGGAAAACTGAATTTCCCTCACTTTTTTAAATGAAAGAGTTTGATGTAGTATGTATAAGTTTCAAAATGTCACTAGCCAGTCCATAAATTCCATATAGGAACGACTAAACAAAAAAGAAGGCTTTTTTAAATTGATTGTTTTTATGATATTACAGAAAACACGCAATTTACATATATCCACCTATTTAGCCTACAGACGTGCAGTCCCGTCCATTCATGCTGACATCATAGGGAGCGTTTCAACACATACAGCTTTTTGACTGAGGCACAGCGCAGGGCAGCCAATCAGAACAGAGCTCATTTATCTTACATCATCATCTTATGTCTTACAGGCACAGTAACAAAACTGGCTGATTTAATGCAAATGCACATCTAACTGTGCAGGGCAGGAATTCCTACGATGGGGAATCACTGTTGTAAGATTATGTTCTCACTGTTGTGACATAGGCTACTGAATAGGCCTGGGCAACAGGGCAATGTAACTGGATATCAGCAACGACTGACAAGCAGCCCTATGGTGATCCTTCAAAGGCGAGGATCACCGCACTGGGAGAGAGAGCTGACATAAAAGTGAAGAGGACTAATTTAATTTTAAACAGCTGGCTTAATAATATAAAATTATGCACATGTAATGTTTTAGTCCACCTTCTTTTTAAATCAATGGATTATTTCAAGGCGTTATTAATGTGTTAGTCGACAGGGGAGCAAATTCACCTCTGTCTCTGCTGAGGGTTTCCCAGAGTGCAACAAACTGCCTGAGGAAAATTCTCAGTATTTTCTGTACAGTGATGGTTTAAATCAATTTTAAAATTATGAAAATATTAGATGTCATGGCTTCCCACTAGTATCTATAGCTGGATCCTGCCTCCACCACAGTGAAAGAAAACACATTTTTATTTTTACATAAAGTATGTGGACCTGGATCCGGCACTCAAATCTCCATGAACACACACCAGAAGGAGCTCACAAATGCAGTGTTTGTAGTTTAGTCTTCAAAACTGTTAGAGGGAAATAGTTAAAATGTTTATTACCTAGAATTTTATTATTTAATGTGTGATTTTCTTTAAATATGTTAACTTGGCTAGGCTAGGCTATGATGAAATAATTTCTGCTCCGTGACAGTGAGTGCAGTTACATGCACTTAATAATCTAATCGTTATCAGATTTCGGCAGTTATCTGACTATTCAAGTAGCCATGTAAACAGCAGACTCTTAGATTTAGATTTCTTAGATCGGATAAAGGCTAGAAATCGGATTAAGAGAGCTGCATTTCAGCTCAGTAATCGGGGGTTTTTAGTATATGTATGCTCTTTTTTAAATGTTTTTCAAACAAAAAAAAAACTGCGCATGACATTTTAGTTTTATGTTAAGTTTACATCACGTTTTATTCTGTGAGTTTATTGGCTGGTTGCAAAGCAGAAATCCGATTGCTGCCTGACTCATGTAGACCCAGAGTTTTCCCATGGTCTGATTACACTAGTGCATGTAAACACGTTGAACAAATTACTGACAAAATCTGATTTTCTGCAGTTATCAGATTATTAACTGCATGTAAACACAGTCAGTGAGTAAATAAAAACAACATATGACTCACACTCCACTCTCTTCTCCAACATGGCCAAGCGGTTGGTCACCTCAGTCTTCAGCTCATTTATCTTGAAAGCCCTGGAGAGAGAGGGGAGGAAAGAAGGAGAGGGAGAATTATAGATTGAGAAAAACAGGGGATTCAAAAAAAAGAGAAAGAAAAAGAACATTTTAAAATTAATCATCATGTTAAAAACAACACATACACAACGACACCACAGCAGTCAGCTGTAAATAGGTAGAATAGGTACAATAAGAAAGGGTACATATAGAATGTAGATGAGTACAATACAGAAAGAAAAACAAAGATTCATTTAAGGAATACTCCATCATTTTTTTCAATGCAATCTGCAAAATCTGTAGCATATAATGATCAAAAATTTCCATGTATTTATAAAGGAACAAAAAAAAACCAAAATATTTCTGTTCTTTTACTGCGTTCAGGGAAGCATGTCAAAATGACTGTGGTAACTGACCGTATGCTAAAGATTCAGAAGATCAAAAATGTTGGCATATTCCTTCAACAGCAATTTGTATGATCCGATACATGGTCACAAATAAGAACAGTGTTTTAAAAGGTCTCTCTGATTCAGAACAGTTGGCACAGGCTCCTCTCTGTTTGGTTGCGACAAACCATAGCAAGTTTGACCACCAAGCCACAGAATTTACAGGTGAAATGCAGAAAGTGTATCGTTGTTAAATATTAGCAGTGATGAAGCAGAGAAAGAGAGAGAGAGAGACAGAGAGAGAGAAAGAGAGAGAGGGGGGGGGGTTAGTACCTGGAGAACTGCTCCGCTACCTGGGTCAGTACATTCTTAAAGAGTTCTTCTTTATCTAAGAAAGGATACAACAGCAAACAACAGTCACACCATGTCAAAAGAACTGTTTCTTCACAGAGAGAATTGTGACAGCATTAGAGTTTATTTGCCGCTATCAGGGCAGATGTGAAGCGTTAAGCAAGCAGCAGAGATGGAGAGTTAGTGGAAGCAGGCAGGAAAAGCAGGAGAAAAAGAAGGAGAAGACGAAAAGCTAGACTTTGAGAGAGGGTCTCTGTAAATTTCTCCTCTGGCTCACCTTATCAGGTACTATACAGTCTTAGCTGCTCTTGTGTGTTAACGGGTCAACTCCCAGTTTCAGTTCCCACAGAGAGAGAGAGAGAGAGAGAGAGAGGGAGAGAGAGAGAGAGAGAGAGAGAGAGAGAGAGAGAGACCCGCAAACAAACACTCATGCACACGCTAACATCTCGTCTGCCATTGGTCCACTTAGAGATGGTGGGCAAAGTTCACTCCGAGGGACCAATAAAACACAGAGAAAAAGCCAGGGCCGGCAGAGACTTCCTATTGGCAGGATTCCAGGGCACATTCTGTTTCTTCTCTACATAACTGAGCTGTAGCAGAGGTCAGAGGTCACGCAGTCACTCAACCAACCCCCTTGTGAAAGCCACAAAGCACTCATACATGACCGCTGGGGTGTGAGACCGCAACTTTTCCATTTCTGACTTTGTTTGCGCTGAAACAAATCATTACATTTATATGCAACGTGACCCGCAGTTTTAAAAAGACTTTTAGACCTTTTTAAGGGCACAACAGAACAGAGCTCACTGAAAGAGTACCCACAGCATTTGTGTGCGAGTTTGTTTCTGAAAGTGAGAGTACAGTCAGGTTCATAACTATTTGGATTTCAACAAAGTTGTTGTTATTATAGCTGCCATTTGGAGTTTAATTTAAAAATGCATATGAGCTCAAAGTGCAGACTTGCTGCTTCAATCTGAGGGTATTCACATACAAATCGGGTGATCGGTGTAAAAGTTATAACCACTTTCACACATAGTGCCCCTTCCCCATTTTTTTTCCCCATTCTGGCATAACATAAATAATCATTAATTATATTCTTATTTTTAAAACTAGTTGCAGCCTTTTGCAGTCAATGACTGAAGCCTGGAACCCGTAGACATCACCAGATGTGTTTCTTCCCTGGTGACGTACCGCCAGGCTTTACTGCAGCTGTCTTCAGTTCCAGCTTGTTCTTGGGGCGTCTTACCCTCAGTAAGTGAAATGCATGCTTGACTGAATTGAGGTCAGGTGACTAACTTGGCCATTGCAGAACTTGTTTGCTTTGAAAAACTCTTGGGTTCCTCTCACAGTACACTTCATTGTCCATCTGCACTGTGAACATTTATGAAATTTAATTACTCTCCCTCCACCAACTGGGCCTACCGACTTTTTCACAGGCCTACCCAAAATGTATTTCTGTCTACACCATTGGTTCAAATGATACAGACTATAGCTTGTCAAAGACCTCAGCTGATTTGGTGATGATGGTTTTATCATGTAAACTCTACCATACACCGGTGGAGAAGGATTCAAGTTTATTTGAAGTTCAGAAAATGTGTAATGTATGGTTTTAATGGAAATGTATGATGGTTTTAATGAAATAAAAAACCTTTTTAAACATCAATTTTAATAAATTTAGTGGATTTATCACAATTAGTATCAGCTAAAAATCCCAAATCACTGTCTTCGAGTGAGGCTGAAACTGGCTTCCTATTCGCCAGCTCCTCATTCAAATATTTCGTTCCACCTTAGATGGTTAACTGCTGCACACTATATAACGGAGGAATGAGAAATAAGACCACCACTGCATCAATAAAAATAAGAAGGTAACTTTAGCTGTTGGACGTTGACCCATAGGGCCCACGACCACCTGTAGCCCCAGGGCCCACAAACTTTAACAAGGTTAAAGCACCCTTGACTGTGTAGCGCTGTCTAATTAGTTGTACAGTACTTGGCTGAATCTGGGCAGAAAATATAGCCCTATACGCTTTAGAGCTGCCAGCTGTCCTATTACTTTTAGGCTCCGAATGGGGGGTGGGACGTGTGTGTACGAAAACCCTGCACTGTTCACCTAATCTGGATGTAAATACTCAAAATAAAGGTGAAAGTCTGCATTTTGAGCTTATTTTCATTATTTAATTTCAACTCTAATATGCTGTGATAATAATTTTGTCAACATCTAAATATTAACAGATCTGACTGTATGTATGTATTTACAGTACTGTGCAGAAGTCAGAGACCAAGCTTCAGTTAACAACCATTAGAGACAAGCTATTTACAGTCATTAAGTACAAGATATTATTTTTTTAACATGAGGAAAAAAGCAGAAAACAAATGAAATGGAAAATTACAAAGAAGCCTCAACAACTAAACGTATTACAGCATCTACTGTTTTGGGGAGACTTGCTTTTAGTTTTTTAAAAAAACAGGAGCTCAGTTTTAGAGGCTGTTTCTCATCATCCAACTAATCCCAAACACGTTCAGTGATGTTGAGGTCTGGAATCTTGAGTGGTCAGTCCATTGTCAGTCCAGCTGCTTCTTTCTTTCATCTGGCAATATTTTTTTTCTTTGACTTTTTTCTTTTCTTATTAACAGCTTTAAGTACTGTTTATCTGATGGTGACAGTTCTGGTGTACTATCAGCTTTTGAACGGTTGATAGGCGCCTGTTTTCTCTGCATCTTTTAATCATTTTTTGAATTCCAGTTTTGGAAACTTCCTCCAAATATCTACTGAAAAATCAATGACGTGTACTTAAAGGCCATTTTAACTGTAAATTAAATAAATGTAGGGTGGTCTCTAATTTTTTGCACCATACTGTACAGTGGCCCTTAAAAGCATATGGACATTTTAACCATTTATATTGTGTTTTCAAGTGGTTTCAAAACTGAAGTGGAAAAGTTCTTGGGTGCTGTATTCCCTCTTGATCCTCAGCGTGAACAGTGATTATAAATCTCTTGTCCTTCATAGAAATCATGAAATAGTTCCATACATCCAGCATTTTCACTGTTGATCTGCTGTTGCTCGAACTAGCAAGAGAGAGTGAAGGAAGTATCACTATTCACTATTTCTCAATTTCATTACCATTTAACATTATTTGCAAATTCTTAGATTTCGACACTTCATTTTAGGCCTATTTAATTTTTGAGTTTATTTTAAATCAAAATTTTATTTTCAATCAAAATTTTTCTTAAAGATTTCACCTGAAAATGGTAAAAATGGCAGGTTTACAGCTGAACACTGTCAGTGGCTAAAAATCTCAGCGCATCCCTACATCAAACTGATGGTGGACTCCTTGTGAAAAGCTTGGAGAAGAACTCCAGCCAGACTGCAATAAGTGTACTGCAAAGCACAGAGGTGGAAACATCAAAGTTTGGGGCTGTTCTTCTTACAGTGGTGTGAGTGAGCTTGTGTTCATTGATTTTTATACATAGCATAAATGTCCAAATACCCTTTTGGGCCACTGTAGCTGATAAATGATGAAAACATTTTGAAACTGTGTAGAATTCTGGCTGCTCTCCATGAGCTTTAAGAGCTTAAGGTTAGGTTTGGATTAGGTGCAACACAGAACCACTGAGCTGCACTCATACATAAGGACATGGAAATGTCCCACAACAACAGGAATACAACCCCATGTCTGTGTGAGTGTGTTTGAAGCTCTTGTCTAGTCTGGTCAGGACTGGATTGGAGTTCTAAACATTGACATTTATTAGCGATAAAAGCTCGATCAAACGATCACATGCTCCAAAACAGCCCTATAACCAGTCCTCTTGGAATGTTTTACAGGATAATAAACGCTCTTCCTCTTCTCACTACATGCACCTTTACAAGTTTGTCTCTGGTGAGAGTTCAGTTCCATCAGTCAGTTCAGTCAGTTTAGCATTGGGCAATTTAACTCCTTCAACATTGTTCTTTTTCAAAACAGTAATGATGATTTTACATTGCTTAGCTTCTGTTCTACTGGGGTGACTGGACTGTTTTCTGTGCATCCAAATGTCTTGTTTTTCCTTCATGGAAAATATTCCTTAAGCCTTCATTCTGTTCATTTTTTTTCTGGTTTTAAAACTAATTAAGATTAAACATTAAACTAAAGAGCCCATGTCATGGAAAACCTCATTTTCCTTGCTTCATTAGTTTCAAATGTACCATTTTACATATATATATATATAGCTGTGATGTCACAAACACATTTATATATGCCAATATTGAGCCATTCAGTCTATAAAAATTTAGTCCACCATTCACATTGAAGTGATAAGGAGTTCTGTTACTGCAGGCAGTCAGTAGCAGAGTTATTGGGGGCTGAAGTTTATTTTTTAGGACGTCCCTAAAGATTTCAGACCGAACTTAACAGTTTGTTTTGTTCATTTAGTCCCAACTGTATGGCACAATGACTGAATGGAGATCATTTACATATCAGTCCTAAAAACACAGTAAAAACCTTTAAAGGCCCCATATTATATATTTTTCTTGTATTATGACATTTGCGTGGTTTTGTGAACCAAAAACAATTAGAATTCATTTTTATATGTCCTCTGTCTCTATATATCCTTTAGAATTAAACAGTCTGTTTTTGTGTCTTTAAGACTGATATATGTTAATAGTCTCTATTCTGATTGGCCGTCCTGCATTGTACCTCATTCAAAAAGTAGACCAGGCTGAAACACTACTTATAACCTCAGCATGAGGTTATAAGTAGCTCCTGTAGGCTGAATAGATGGACACAGGAAAATGTGCTGGTTTTTGTGACATCACAAAAAACATTGAATTCAAAACGGCCTGTTTCTGCAGCTTAACTTCTACATATGGACTGTATCGGCTGAGGAGTGAAAGGTAAGTTTTGAAACTTTAACAATGTTTACATACTAAATTAAAAAATGCTATGGGCCTTTAATTCTAACTCTAAGTTTAATTAGCTGTTACACATTGAATGTGACACAAATAAGTGACATAAAAATGCAAATTGTTTCTGCATCAAAACATTAAATATTAGACATAATGCAATTTTTGTGTTGTTCACACTGCAGAAAAAATTAACACAGGCAAAAACAAAAAGAAATATCCTTTGCTTCTCACAAAACAGGCTAACAGTGACAGTGGGTCTGCTTCTTTTCATTTTGGAAAATCAAATGGAGAAGGGGAGTTTCAACGCTTTGTTCAAGATGAGCGCTTTCACACACAGGATGTCTGTAAAGCTGTTTGAGTTGTTTTTAGAGATGCAGCACCACATGTGATGTAGCACAAGACTAATCCTTTTGGCATTTATCAAAAAGGTCTAGCTCTTAGAAACACAGATGTTTGGTAACAGTCACCATGCCAAGTTGTCTCCATGCCAACACCAGAGATGGCTGTGTTTGGTGGAGTGAGTTCATATCGCCTGCAGAATTTTGCAATAAAAAAAAAAAAATTTGCATTTTTGCCATCTGAAAATCATGTTTGCTGCGCAAGATACCATCAGTTCTACACAGGTTTCAATGCATTTACAGATATAGATATAGATCCAAATGAATCGCCATCAATGTGTAAAGGCCTTAAGGGATAAAGGGAGGTTGAATAAAGGCTTTTAAAGATGAATTAAGACCTCTCAGATGTTTTTGGAACATCAACCCACATGAACATTGTAAGTGGACATTAGGGGATAAAATAAAATCCAAACAGATGGAGAATATAGGATCTGTAAAGTATAAACACTAAAGTGTACATGCAGTGCTCTGCTGTTTGTGCACAGACAGCCTTACACAACACACCTGGCCAATAAAACACCTGAAACAATATGTCTATAAAGACAAAAACAAAAGCAAACATTCTCTAATAGCTGTAGTTTTCCTCATGTCTGTTCTAATCTCAAACCTAAGCTAGACGTCACTGTCTCAGTACAAATGAAAACAACTACGTTGGTTTACAACCTCAGCTCTTCATAGACCTACTAACTAGCCACTGTGTGCATGTTTGTCTTGTAAGTATATACATTTCATTAGGTGAAGTATGATGCCTGACTGGGGTACCAGGTAGAAATGCATTTAGATGCTGTCAAATAAAAACCTTTTTTCACCATTTAAAAATACCACAAATGGAAATAGAAATGGTCCAGAAAATGTTTTCTATAAAGCTCCCATTTTGGACAGAAGAGGTTTTGTTATGATAGTGTTGATTAGTTGAAAATATCAGCTCTGTTAGGACTTACCGGCCAGTTGTCCTCCGGTATGGGGAACCACTTTGTATGGTGACCTTTAAACACAACAGGAAACACAGGGCCATCACCCAACAGCTGCTATCACACCAAAATACACCTCTTGTCTCTCTCTTTCTCTCTCTCTCTCTCTAATCTCCAGCTGAGCTCCCTGAGTGCTGCTAACTGCAGTATAACTGCCCTGATTGTGTTCTGGCTCAGCTCTAGGTGGTGATTACTGTGGGATTGCTGCTACTGTTGCCGGGTTTGAGGACAGGCTCTCAATGACTCACAGCCATTTCACTGCCGGACGAGAAACTTTTTTATTCATATCTGTTGTGCAAACAGTGCAGTTTTGAATATGACCCTGAGATAAGAGGCGGGTGTAAAGAGTCAGGCCTTGGGTGTCCATCTATGTATAAATACCAGTACTTAAACAGGTGTTGGTGAGGTTTGTTTTTCAATAGAGGTCTGAGTAATCCAGGTATGTCTGAGTTTGAGTGGGCTGGAGGGTTATAGCAATAACTCTGAACTAACAAGGACACTTTGGAGGCCTTCAGTGATTGCATCGTCTCCTCCGAGAGTATTAAAGTGCCTTCCACTTTTAAACTATGATTAAATAAAAGCGTCCCGGCCCCCAAACCCACTCTGCTGCTGGAAGATTCCTGAGAATGATTTGTGTCTTTTGCTTTGCTTCAAATAGCATGTAAATAATGTAAAACACTTTAGAGGCTTTTCTTAGTAAAAATAAGTTGACACCACTCATACATTTCTATTTATTTACTGAGCTTAAAATATTGGGAAGAAAAAAATTCAACCTCAAATATAAAATGTGCCATTACTTTTGCACAGGCCACATTTTATGTTTTTTACTTTCTCCAATATGTTAAATTCAGCAAACAAAGAGTAAACGTGTATAAAAATGTGCAGAAGTGTGTTTTTGCTTTTGCATTTCTTGTGTTCATTTAGGCCACACAGTGTGAACCTCAGATATAAAAAGAAAAAAAGGCTAATAAAAATCATCCAAAGAAATCTGAATCAACCATAAAAACTCATGATCTTTAGTCTGAGACGTGTCTGGGCTTACCTCTCTGAGTTGCTTGGCATGGTGGGGTCAATAGACACCATGGCTCCAGTTGAGTCCATGAGTGAAATGGTTGTATTCCTGTCAAAAGCAGACACACACAAACACACACGCTAAATATGGGAACACTTCAGCTAAAGAGGACAGGCAAACACACACATCGCAGACAGACTTATGTTACCTGGGCAACCCCACAGCCGTGCAAAAGAGCTCTTTGATATCACAGGGACTGCAGAACCGGCTGAAGACCACCTAGCAGAGACACAAAGAGCACGGTCAGACTGTCTGGAGGAAAAAATGAATTTTCAGAACCATATTTTACAAAATGTGACTGTCCTAAGCCCTGCTCAGAAATGATTCTGGAGGACAAGAATGAGAGCAAGGAGGTTCTAAATTAAAGTGACTGACTGACCACTGTGGTATCTGACCATAGCAAATCAGCTCCCTCCTGATAAGGGTACAAGCTAATGCTTTTTCCCAACGTGAATTACTCTGACCAACTCCAGGAGCAATCTGTAGATTATACAATCTGTAGATTATATAAATCTGTCGTCTATATCTTGTTTGTGGGGAGGAAATGGCAGCAGCTAGAGATGACATACAGGTATGGCTGCATTTTGGTATCAGGTCAATATCAGCAGAAAATGCTGGACTGGACTTAAAGAAAAAATAAATAATCCTTTGTGAGATGTGATGTTGACTAATTTCTGAATAATTCAATTGGAGAATTATTGAGATGTAAAACAAAAAGTCTCCATTCTAGAGAAGCTCACCGAGTCAGGATTATTCACAGTGGTGGTGATAGGAACCAGACGTCCGAAGAGTTTAAAGCCTCTAAAAGCTCCCTCGCAGAAAGCTAATACTCGAAAAGGTTATGAATACACTGTCTGATGTCTGAGACATTGTTTTACAATGCTTTAGTGATAAGTTTTGAACTAAATGTATTGTTTTAAAAACTAATTCATGGCAGAAAGGTTCTTATAGGGGGTTATAAGGCAAAGTAGTATCCAAAGCAAACACCCTTTTTTGAGATTTACCACTACTTTACCACCCTCAACAGTACATATTAAAAGAAAACATACGTTTATTGGTCATTTTGGATTGTAAATAAAATGGCCATATCTGTGTTGTAGACATCATGACCCTTGGTTCCCATTATCAACATTGCAAAGAAATCCAAGACAGTAGATTTCTCTGCAATCAATCATTTCACATCAAAGCTTCTTAACAACTTATACAGTTTAGTAGGATTTAAAAAAGAAAATACTGGTGAAGGCAATTAAGGATTTAATAAGGATGCTGGAAAAGAAAAAGTGGGATTGTACCTTCTCGGGCAGTGGCCATTGATTAGTACTAGGCTTGTGAAAATACACTGATGTGTCGTGATATGAGGGTGGTGAGACAACAGCATTGATTTTCGCCTCTTATAATAGAGGTGGGTGAAAGAAATGTAATATTACTATGCTTAATGAAATATATATATATATATATATCTGGGTGGGTAGTGTGGCTCTATCTCTCCTCATAAGAGAGAGGGAGAGCCACCTCTCGAGTAGGTAGTGAGTGGAACTAGACATGACTAAAATTAATGAGAGAATTGGAAATATGGCCAAAAAAAAGAACACAATGTTTTATGTTTAATATTTCAAAGCTGACTGTGGAATACTGTGATGTAATTTATTACAATAAATATTGTCATATTGCTCCTATCTCTTACAATTGATTGTGTTTGATCATAACAATATTTAATAAAGCGTCCTCCTATTTTGACCAGAACATCCACTGCCCATCACTGATCTGTGACTGGCACAAACACTGTAAGTCTTAAAGTGTTCAGTGTCCCTTCTAATTGGTGAATTCAGCTACTTTAAGGTGCGATCATGACGCAGGTGTTCAGTTGCACAGACAGCTTGTATAATCTCCATAGAAAAGCACTGGCCCATAGAATAGGGTGCTCTGCAGCAGCTGCACATGAGCCTGAAGTCACCATGTCCAATGACAAGCGTCAGAGGGGAATACAGCCTCTCTACTGGGCTTGAGCAGAGGAGCTGGGCTTCTTGGAGTGATGGAGCTCAATCCAGTACCTTTGGGATGAACTGGAGTGGCATTTGTGATCCAGAACTGACCAACATCAGCTGTCCTGTCCATTGTGTGAACATTTAGTGAGGAAGGTATCAACAGACATAATGATCTTGATGCATTACAAGTTAAAAGTTAGGAATATTTTCCTGTAAACATACCATTTCAGAGACAGAGGGTTTTGTTATGACAGTGACTAAACATCCACGTCTATGACAGACTAATCCTGGTACAGACTGAGAGCACTTGATCTTTTAAAGCTATGACCGTATGAATAATAATTTGTTACGCAGCTCTAAATGGCACATGCATGTCCTTCATGCTGCTGCATGATGAATTCCAAATGAAGTCACTTAATTGATCTCCAGTCTCTGGATTCACAGTCAAGGCTGAGTGCTGTCAAACGAGTCATCAGTCTGTTTTGTTCAGTGTCCTTTGACCCTCTCATACAGAAGCATGTGGTTCTGATGGCGTCGACGGACACGACAAAGCAACAAAAGCAGGTGCCAAACACAAGCAGGAGTGTTACAGACTAAGAGGGACAAAGAGAGAGGGAGAGAGGGAGAGAGAGAGAGAGAGAGAGAGAAAGAGAGAGAGAGAGAGAGAGAGAGAGAGAGAGAGAGAGAGAGAAGGAGAGGGGGAGAGACAGAAATGGAATGAAGGAGAGCAAGGCAGAGAAGGAGACAGAGAAAGAGAGGGAGAGAGAGAGAAAGAAAGAAAAGGAGAGGGGGGAGAGACAGAAACAGAATGAAGGAGAGAAAGGCAGAGAAAGAGAGGCAGAGAAAAGAAAGAGAGAGATATGCAGAGATTGAGAGAAAAAGGTAATGAGAGAAAGTGTATGAAGGGAATGGGAGAAATGAGAGGCAGAGAGAGAAAAGAAAATAAGAGAAGGGGAGACAAAGAAAAGAAATAAAAGGAAGTGAGAAGAGAAAGAGAGAATGAGACAGAGAAAGAAAGAAAAAGATAGAGAATAAGAGAGAAAGTGTAAGAGAAAGAGAACAGCAACGAGAAAAGAAAGAGGAATAAAAAGTAGCGAGAGAGAAGGAGAGCAAGACAGAGAGAAGAGGGAAAGAGGGAGAAAGAAAGAGAGAAAGAGGGATACAAATACAGACAGTGAGAGAAAGACAGAGAGAGAAAGAACGAGCGAAAAAGAAGCTTCAAGGTTTTATGTTTGCTAGCACTATGATCAATAAAAATAGATCCATAGAGAATATTAAACAGCAGAACAATTACAGGCGCGTTTTCTGTCTCTGCTGCTTTCGCTCACTCTCGGCTTCTCAAACACACAAGAAATGAAGTCATGAACTCAGTGAACTCTGTCAGAGTGTAATAAACACGACGCACTGCCAGCGAGAGCCTTGTGTCTTTATTTGTCCGGCTGATCTTTGCACGTAACCGCAAAAGCTACTGTGTGTAATTCCAGCTAAATACATGAGATATGTATATATATATATATATATATATATATATATATATATATATATATATATATATAGAGAGAGAGAGAGAGAGAGAGAGAGAGAGAGCAGTATGACCAATATGAGGACGAGAGAGCGTGTCAGGATCGAGAGCACTTGTGGCAGCAGGTGTGCTGGACAGTCACACACTGCAGTGACTGACAGCTACTGAGCACAGGTGCAGATCCTACAGCTCTACAGTTCACACGCCACACAGATCAAACAGACACTTCAACAGAGAAAAATAAAGCAGAATGATGACACCTTGGGAAGTGAACTTATCTTAAAGTTGAATTCAGTGGAGAGGCGTGATGTGAAAGGGTTAATTGTAGAGAAACTTACCGGTCAAGATTTCTTTACAGTGATGATGATGGGAACCAAAGGTCACAATGTCTACAGTGCAAATATAGCCATTTTATTTACTATCCAAAATGACCAGTAAACCCACACGTTTGCCTTCTGAACTTTCTCTATATTGCCTCACAACACCCTACATGTACATCTCCACCATGAATGGATTAAAAAAGTACATATTAAGCCAAAGGCTTAACTTAAACAAAACAATGTCTCAGATATCATGCAGCATATTCATAACTATTCCATGCAGGTAGAATGTTGTATAGGCATTAAACTTCAGATGTTTGTTTCCTATCACCACCACTGTGGAAAAATCTGACTCTGTAAGTTTCTCTACGACAGAGCATTTCATACTAAACCATTCTGACTGACTTTTTTACATCTTAGTCTAGCAAAGATTTTGAATAATTTGGGTTAGATTCAGCCATTGCGTTCAAATGTACACAACGGCTGTGTTCCAAAAACTAGGTTCTTGCTGCTGAGAAAGGCACACCCTCAGTAGCCAGGGTTTGAAACTGAGTGGGGCCTGGGGGTCCAGATCTCCCATAAGAAAGACAAAATTGAACTTGGGTTTTTTCTTTGAATAAAATTTGAATTCTCCAACAAAATTAATACCCTCACATGAGGTTATGTCTTCTTTTCTTTGTTCTAATCATATTCAATATTAGTGTACTTCCCCTGGATAAACAATAAATTCACTACTTACTGTGTCATTCTTGTCAGCTTCAAAGAGTAAAAATGATTTATATTGACATGGATATGAAGTTAAATGAGTCCTGGACCTTGGTCTTGATTTGTTTCTAAATTCAGTGGACAGGTAGCTATGCTCACAATGCGGTAAACAGATGTCAATTCAGCTACAGATTCTAAATTTCTTAGTTTGAAGAGCTGCCTGTCTAAAACATCGCCAACAGAGAACCTTTACCACACATTTGTCCCTAAATTGAGAATAATCTGAACCAATCAAACTCATTGTGTACAAATGGATAAAAAGAAGCAGCTTAAACTTCATAAGAAATACTAATATATGAAAAAGCTTGGATTCCTGGACATTTTGCCTTAGGAATGGAATTCCTGCAACCAAAACCAAGACTATCGAGGGAAACCCTGAACAGATGGCAACTACTAGTAATACTTGAAAAACTACAGGGGTGAAGCAATATATTGTGAAAACAGAATTCATCAATACATAGGTCACCTCATTGTCAGACCTCCATCAGGGGACCCCCAGGACCTCAGCCACACTCTGTCAGTACTGTTCTATGAAGGCTTCTCATTTATATTACAGTAACTACATGTATTAAAGCATAACAAAATGGCCAAAATGGTTTAGCAAGGACTTTAGCATGTTATCGGAAAGGAGTCGGCGCAAAAACATTTACGTGATTAAGTTGTATCGTGAATTCAATTCACACCCTCTTAAGCAGATAAACAACTAAAGAAATAGTGTACCATATATTTTACATTTTATAAACATCATGTAGTAGGATTCATCTAGGTGACAGAAGACTGTGAAGAATATTCTAGCAGAATGTAGGCTGCATTTCACAGCAGTATTTAAAGGATCCTGCTGACAACAACAGCCTTCAATGACATAGCATTCTAGAAATGTAGCCCACCTACACTGCAGACTTGCTTTTGGAAAGCAGCTATTATAACTAATCTGTCTTATTATAACAATAATATAATATTATTTAATCATTTCTATAATTTTACCAAGATTTAATATAAGGGGGATGTAGGTGCAAGTCATTACGCTGCTAAAACAAACTAACTAACTAAAAAACGAAATAAAATCATCCTGTAAACCTGCCATCCCCCTTTGCACCCACTTCACCTGTTCACCTAACCTCCTAAAATCACTGGCTTATTAAATTCTAAGGCTTATTATTCAGTAACTACAGGGACATCAGTGCAAACTGGCTGAGCTATTCTTAGGTTATAGAAGTATGTAATAAAACTTTTGGCCTGCTGGTGGGCCCTGGCCATTTAGGGTCATGATGTCAACCAAGATTTCTACTTTCAATATTTTAATTCTTTAAATGCTGGTGATTTAAACACCAAGTTGTTTTGAAATGTGCCACGAATTTCAAGAAACAACAAAATTATTATAAAAAAAATTGTTACAAGTTGTTTATACTCATAGTTGGCTGCGGCTGATTAGTACACAAAACAAGTGTTTAAAAAGTCTGATTATGGGTGTGTAGGTAATCTAATTACAGTATATAGTGAGCGATATTTGAACCGACTTTTTTCACTGTGCTAAACACGTATAAAACATATCTCTACAATCGCACCATCCCACCATCTCCAAGGCTGCTCACTGTCTTTCATTGTTAGCAATACTATATTTTCAATGCTTTTGTTGGCTACTAATGTCAAATAACATGTTTTTGGTGGCTACTAACTTTAAATAACATCATGTTTTTGGTGGCTACAAACATCAAATAACCATGTTTTTGGTGGCTACTAGTATGAAATAACAACATGTTTTTGGTGGCTACCATAAAATAACGCCCTGCTTTCCACAGCAACTAGCTTGGATTCATTAACATGCATGGTTGAACTCTTCTTTTAATGCTGTTTTGCAGTTAGTGGCCTGCAGAGGTGTGATAATTATCAAATGTTGGTGGAAGAGAGCCCTCACAGTATATGGCCACACTGCCTTTGATTAGCTGTGAGGATTAGTAGAGGGGCTATTCATATTATTACCGCACACCCACATATGTATTATGCAAAAGTGTGCCAGCGTGCGCACCTGTGCATAATCATCTGGGACTGTGTGTACGAACATGCTAAGTCCTATTGTTTTTCAATTAGCTGTGTGCTTTTATATGCTGATTGCTCATTTGGAGAGAGGTTTAGGAGCCAGAGACCCATTTACCTACATATGCTAATCACACACTGATGAGCATTCGATGGAAAACTACACAGCTCAGTGAAAGCTTTGTAAAAGCAGTCATGATGCATATAATGCTTTATACACTATACGGAAAAAGTCTGCATATACCTGCTCATCCAGTGGTTCTTTTCAAATCAAAGGTATTAATAGTTGGGTTGTCACAACACCAAAATTTTGGTGTTGTGACATTTTGATATTTGATAAATGTAGTATCACAATGCTCAATCTTAAAAGAGACTATGGCATGGTTGACCTTACAGCAATTTATTTAAAGTAAGAATTCAAGTTTCAAAAGTATTGAACTGTTTGCCAGTTTGAAGTATTGAAAATGCACTGAACTTTGAATGTATTGTGTAACTCTAATAGTGAGTTTGTTCCTCTGCTGCAGTAACAGCCTCTACTCTTCTGGGAAGGCTTAACACTTGATGTTGGAACGTTGCTGTGAGGAGCTGATTGCATTCAGCCACAAGAGCATTAGTGAGGTCAGGTACTGAATTGAGATGATCAGTTCTGGATCACTCCAGCTCATCCCACAGGTGCTGAATAGAGCTCCATCACTCCAGAGGACACAGTTCCACTGCTCCACAGCCCAATGCTTTATACCTCTCTAGCTGAACGCCTGTGTCAGCAGGGGGTGCACTTTAAAGTAGCTGATCATTCACTAATCAAGAGAGGTGTCTATATACTTACACATATACATACAGTGTACTGCAGTGCGACAACATATGAGTCAACAGGTTTCCATACTGTATTTGAGAAATGACACCTGCAGAATGATGCATTATGCCTCAAGGACACCTAATGCACTGGAAGCAGAAAATGAGCTAAAGACTTGTCTGCTTAGAGGAGCAGAGACATTAATTCATTGAAAACTGGCCATTAAAATGAATTATATATCAGATGAGCCAGTTCAGAGTTCAATTCACAATGACCATTTGCAAACCCATCTGCATTTCTTTGTAATTTAAAGTCCTCACTGATTTCTGTAACAACACATGGACAAACTTCACTGTACAAAGACAGATTAAGCCATTATTGTTCCTCCAGTGAGAATGTATTCATATAACATAGCCCTTTACAATACAGTATCTTAATTTTCTCGATAAATTATATTAGGGCTGAAACTTTTTTAACATTATTGACAAAATAAACAATAAAAAATCATCAACTAATATTTCTGCTGTTGATTTTTCATTTACGTTTTTAAATTGACATCCAACTTTGAGTGAGTTAACATCTTAACATGAAGAGGGTAGCAGTTCACTTAGTTTCGTGTCTGTAGCAGACAGCAAAAGAAAAAGAACAATTTTGGCTGAAACTTAGTCCGAGCGCATTTTCTTAAAAGTCACACATTACATATCACTGCTGTCCAAAAAAATATTTTTTTCAGTTTTTACTTTCATTCACTGTTTGAATATATCAGCTGTCCTTCACATTGTGAGAATATATGATGATGAATGAACCAACAGAACTGCTCCAAAATTACTTTGAAAAAAACTGAAATTATTTTAACTTCCATTAAAAAATTTTTTTCTTCTCTCCTGTAAAGTTACTATTTTGGAGACATGCAAGTCTGACTTAGCTTAGCATACAGAGCTTGTCTAGTGAACTAGCATGTTAAAATGTTAAACCAGTTATATGATGCTGCAGCCTGAAGAGCTATGACATTAATATACATATGTACTGTTATTATGTCATTTTTAGGCTATTGCTTATTACTTACTGTAGCTCAAAATGATGTGCAGGTTTACACAAAGTGCCATTTTAGCGTGTAGTGAACAAAATCTCAGATTGTCAGAACATTGCCAAACATGTTGTCACATTTAAGCTGCATTTAAGCAGATTCATCAATTACTAGTTGATTAATTCACATGAATAATCGAATATCGCATAACATTATGACCAACTCCTTGTTTCTACGCTCACTGTCCATTTTATCAGCTCCACTTACTCTATAGGTGCACTTTGTAGTTCTACAATTACAGACTGTAGTCCATCTGTTTCTCTGCATACTTTGCCTCCTTTTACCCTGTTCTTCAGTGGTCAGGACCCCCATGGACCCTCACAGAGCAGGTACTATTCGGTTGGTAGATAATTCTCAGCACTGCAGTAACACTGATGTGGTGGTGGTGTGTTAGTGTGTGTTGCGCTAGTATGAGTGGATCAGACACAGCAGTGCTGCTGGAGTTTTAAACACTGTGTCCACTCACTGTCCACTCTATTAGACACTCCTACCTTGTCAGTCCACCTTGTAGATGTAAAGTCAGAGACGATAGCTCATCTGCTGCTGCACAGTTTGTGTTGGTCATCCTCTAGTCCTTCATCAGTGGTCACAGGATGCTGCCCACAGGACGCTGTTGGCTGGATATTTCTGGTTGGTGGCACTGAGGTGTTTAAAAACTCCAGCAGCACTGCTGTGTCTGATCCACTCATACCAGCACAACACACACTAACACACCACCACATCAGTGTTACTGCAGTGCTGAGAATGATCCGCCTCCCAAATAGTACCTGACCTGTGAGGGTCCATGGGGGTCCTGACCACTGAAGAACAGGGTAAAAGGGGGCTAACAAAGTATGCAGAGAAACAGATGGACTACAATCTGTAACTGTAGAACTACAAAATGCACCTATAGAGTAAGTGGAGCTGATAAAATGGACAATGAGCGTAGAAACAAGGAGGTGGTCATAATGTTATGCCTGATCGGTGTACATTCACACACACACATCTAGGGGCAGTTTATCATCTCCAACTGGCCCGCCTGCATGTCTCTGGACTGTGGGAGGAAACCCACGCAGACACAGGGAGAACAAGCAAACTTCACACTGAAAGGACCCCTAGTCACCCAGGCTCTTCTTGCTGTGAGGAGACTTCACCACCCACTGAGCCACTGTGCTGCCCTGTTTCACATAATCTACTGCACTAAATCCACCTAAACAGGACTAATTATGATCTCTTCGTAACAAACAATTAGTCAATGTTCTAGAATTACTGATGAAGTCCATGATATACTTGAAAAATACTTTTTTACATTATGTGATGTTATTTATCATGATATAATAATATTATCATACTGACCATGCCTAAACTTAATGGACATTCACATGCAGCTTTATAACACCTTTTTTGAATCTGATCTCAAAGGTTTACCACTGTGCTGCTTTTAACATTTTCCACAACACTTCTGTCTAATTCTACACTCTGCTCCAGCTGAATGCACTCACTCCAGAGTGAAAAGAGCTGTCTGGGGGACAGTGGAAAATGCAACCCACTCAACTGTGTCTAATCTGTGTCGACTCCTTATCATTTGCACGGAGAAACAAACAAAAGGCACATGGGCTAACAGTGCTGAGAGAGGGAGGCCAAACTATTTGCTTACATCCATTTTCTGCTGCTGTATATTCTGATTTAATGAAATTCCTACTGCCATTATAAGTAGCATGTATGAACCATACAGTACACTGATTCACTCCCAGACTGTAAGAGCGGTCAATTCCACAAGACTGAACTAAAAAAAACGAATAAACGAATAAACACAAGGGAAGAAAGAGTTAACTCATCTATCTAAATTGGCCATAATAATATGTGTGTATATGTGAGAGAGTTAAATTGCTCACTCCAGCAACCACAAATCAATAACACTGAACAGATCAATACATTAAATTAAAAACAGCAAATCAAATTGAATCAAGAAAAAACACAAATGCTCTTTGTCTTCTATTTTCTCGTCTCTCTCTTTCCAATTTTCAAACACTATTTGTGGGCTCAGTGAAACAAAATCTTTCAGACGATGATCAGATCTCTTACGAGGAGAGCTTTGTGTCGTTTCATCGCTCTATTGATCTGTGGGTGGAAGCGCAACCATGATGAAAATCACAAATTTGCATCTGTTCTACATTTGCACCTGGAAACAGCCTGGAAAGCTGAAAATACAAAGAGCTTCTAGAAGCGTCTCTCCAGAAATAAACAATATGTGGAGATAAAATCAGCCAGATATCTTTGCTCCAAGAGAGAATCAGTCAACACTGTGAAAAGTCTCAAAAGAAATCAAATAAAAAGGTTGTCACTTAGCAGTTTTAACTGTGCAGCCTATTCGCAATAATAGCCAAATCTACTACAAGGCCACAGAAAGGTGCCCAAACAGCTCACTGCTTCAACAGACCGATACCTGTTTATATAAGCATATACAACATGACCATCTTTATGGGTTTAGAGGTCATTTCATAAAAGAAGAGGGATCAGTAAGGAATAAACAGGAGTATAAATCTGCACATTCACACAGGTACAATATGGGTCAGTTTCCCAGACCCAGATTAAGCCTAATTCTAGATTAAAAAGAATTATCAATGGCATTTAACCATTAGCTCTGCATTTTAGTCCAAGACTCGGCTTAATCCTTGTCTAGGAAGCCGGACCTATGTGTTAAACACCTCGGATTAGAATATCTGTATTTGAAGACTTGAATAAAAACTGGAATTTATTTTTTTTGAGAGAAGAAAAGAAAAATCCACACACATTCAGGTGCACCTAAGCAATGAGCAAGCAATGTGTTTCTCACTATCAAAAGCACAATCATATCAGAAAGAATGCAGGATATTTTCAAAAATAACTAAATATATGAAGCAGTTACATTAAATTTATTAATACACTTTAGTCTAGTTCCATTTCAGGAACGTTTCAACTCAGTCAATTAAGCCATGGAGCTTAAACACACTGTAAAATCATCTCTTGACTGATATCCTCTGATCCAGAATAAATCGATTAGATCTAAAGCAAATAAAACAAAACGGTAATTTAATTCACATTTTTAAAAAAAGAATTTCATTCATACAGTGAGTTAAGCTCATCTTCTGAATCCATAACCATGCCAAGCAAAGCAGGACCCAGTCAGACCCAACAAAACTCAACCAAAACCAAAATCAGCCAAATCCAGTCCAACTCAACAAAACTCAACCAAAACCCAACAAAACCCAACAAAACTCAACTACACCCAACAAAACCCAACAAAACTCAACTACACCCAACAAAACCCAACAAAACCCAACTACACCCAACAAAACTCAACTACACCCAACAAAACTCAACCAAAACCAAAATCAGCCAAATCCAGTCCAACTCAACTAAAACAAGACTAATCCAGCTAAAACCAGCCAGACCCAACCAAACTCAAAAACATCCAGCCAAACCCAACCAGACTCATCCAGACTCCATCAAAACCTGTCAAATCCAACTAGACTCCAACTCAACCAGACTTAGTCAAATCCAACCAGGTCCAATAACCCAACCAAATCTGTCCAATCCAAACTGGACCTAATCAAAGCCAACCAGACCCAACTAAGATCCAACCAAACAAAACCACACCAAATTAAACGGAACTAGATCAATCCAAAGTCACCCAGACCCAGTCAACCCCAACCAAACCTAACCATACTAAACCCAACATCTCAGAGTCTTTTCCCTTCCCAAAGCCCAGCTAGTGCTTCAGCGCTGAATCCCGATCCTGAGAACCCGGCTACCTTCTGGATCCTGCCGTCCACGTCCAGGTGAATGCTCCGGTAGGACGAGGACGCTGCTGAGCCCATCCCGCTGTTTGGTTCCTCTGGGCTCGAGCTGAACCCCTCTGAACCTCCCAAAACCCAGTAAAGCCACTACAGCCGGAGCCCGAAGCGCGCAGCAGTGCAGCGCAGTGTCATCTCTACGTCTGACTCAGAGCCACCGCGAGCTCAACCCATCGGCTCTCCTCGCGCTCCAGCACGCGCACGCGCGTGCACACACAGCCACACACGATTGTTTGTATTACTGCCTTTGTGAGGGTTTTCTAGAGGTGGATAGTGACTATTTTTACAAGGTACCGGTACTTAATTTTAATTTGGGCTCCATTTAGTTAATTTTTGGCCCAAAAGCATCCAAAAAAGAGAAGAACAGAACCCAAACTTCAGTTTCTGCGCTTCTACAAGCCAGATAAACTAAGACGTTCCGCTGCTTTATAGGGTTCAATAAGGAACCGGACACCTTTGTTTACCCCTAATGAAGTGGCTTATTGGCAGCTACTTTTATTTCTACTAGAGTCATTGTTGAGTCTTAAAGGGAAATTCCACCAATATTTCAAAAATTCTGAGTAATTCAGTCACTGAGATGTAAACAGAGTCATTCAGAGTGGTTTGATGTGAAACGGTTCACTGTAGAGAAACTTACTGACTCTGATTTCTTTACAGTGGTGGTGATGGGAACCAGGGCTCACAATGTGTACAACGCCATATAGCCATTTTATTTACCATCCAAAACCACCAGTGAACCTACATAAGCCTCCTGAGTTTTATATGTAATGTTGATGGTGGTAAAATAATGGTAAATCAGAAAAATACGTTTACCTTACAACACCGCAACATCATCACTCTTTCACGAATGGATTAAAATCAATTGATTAAAATACATTTCAAGCCAAATCCTTATCACAAAACGATGTCTCAGACATCAAGCAGCACGTGACTAACCATTTTGTATAATACCTTTCTGAAAGGGAGCTTTCAGAGGCATTAAACTCTTCAGACGTCTGGTTCCTATCACCACCACTGTGAACAATTCTGGCTCTGCAAGTTTCTCTAGAACAGTGCATCTCAAATCAAACCACTCTGCATGATTTTATTCACATCTCAACCATTTAATTATGTACAATTTTTGAAAAATTGATGGAGTTCCCCTTTAACTTCATCAAGCCTTTTGTATGACTGTGGTTAAATACACCTGTAGCTAAATACAACTAAACCCTAACCCTAACCACAGGTATCAAAAGTCTTTGGGCTGTGTTATGCAGTTATTGTAAACCAATAAATCAATGAGTCAATCACTCAATAAGTATCCATGTCCCTAGAATGTACTCGTATTTTCCATCATCCTGTGGCTATGTTGTCCCCGCAAAGAGCTAAATACAGAAACCATGATGTGCGTGAGCCTGTAGGGACGTCAGATCTGAGGGTCTCTGGTCAGTTCAAACACACACAGTGGCTTCTTCACCTTCTCACCTTCTCTCACGTTAACAGTTAAGGCATAAATGTTAATAGTGGTTTAATGCTTAATATATAACATGAAACAAATACATGACCTGTGAGTTACATCAATAAGCCTCTCAAGCATTCTGAGCTATATTCTGTTTGTATGGAGCTGTTTTAGATCTGCACTGCAGAGAGAACAGAGCAGGGTTTTTATGCATTCACTTTACTGTCTGTGCTTGATGTCTCACTGAACACCTGCTGTCTCAATTGGGCTCTTACACGTCCTGTCACTTCCAGATGAATACTTAAACACTTGACCCTTGGCTTACCTAGAGCAGATCAGAGGGACTTATGGGAAAATTATGGCCCTTTATTTGGCACTAAATACATCTTTTGAGCGTCTGGCTGGTTATAATCAGTCCAGAGAGAGAGGAGTGAAAAGAAAGTCCACAGAGAAACTGCATCTTAGCTCGACTGTTTTGTCAAAAAATATAATACTTTTATTATATATTAAAATGTTTATTACACACAGACTGTAGTCCATCTGTTTCTCTGCATACTTTGTTAGCTCCCTTTCAACGTGTTCTTCAATCAACAGGACCACCACAGAGCAGGTAGTATTTGGGTGGTGAATCATTCTCAGCACTGCAGTGACACTGATGGTGGTGGTGTGTTGTGCTGGTACGAGTGGATCAGACACAGCAGTGCTGCTGGAGTTTTTAAACACTGTGTCCACTCACTGTCCACTCTATTACACTCCTACCTTGTTGGTCCACCTTGTAGATGTGAAGTCAGAGACGATAGCTCATCTGCTGCTGCTCAGTTTTTGTTGGTCATCCTCTAGTCGTTCATCAGTGGTCACAGGATGCTGTTGGCTGGATGTTTTTGGTTGGTGAACTATTCTCAGTCCAGCAGTGTCACTGAGGTGTTTAAAAGCTCCAGCAGCACTGCTGTGTCTGATCCACTCGTACCAGCACAACACACACTAACATGCCACCACCACGTCAGTGTTACTGCAGTGCTGAGAATGATCCACCACCCAAATAGTACCTGCTCTGTGAGGGTCCATGGGGTTCCTGACCATTGAGAAACAGCTTAAAAGGGGCTCACAAAGTATGCAGAGAAACAGATGGACTACAGTCTGTAATTGTAAATATAAAGGACTAGAAATTGTGCCGAATTTTGAATATTTCTTCAGTTTGTCAAAACTTTGCTTAAAAACATTTCAAGATTCTATAACTTCCTGTTGTTTATTTCCAAGTTAAAATGGAAAAAAGACCCAAAAAATATATAATAAAAATAAGAAAACAAACCTTTTCAATGTAGTCTCAGACTTTTGGACCAGGCTGTTCATGATACTTCTATGTATTTTTCTGTAAAATATTTTTTCTGCCTGCCGAAAACTGAAAAATGACTAACCTATGTCTAATGTTCATCTTGCCTACAAAAAAAAAAAAGGGTTTTGCACAGTACAAATAACAAAAAATGACACGGAGTGATTTTTTTGCATTTATAATCTCATTTCTTCAATTACTGTATAAATAGCAACATTACACAGTGACTTAGATTTCCAGATGAGTCAAAAAAATATCAATGAAAAACAAACCCCACACAAAGAACAGTTAAATAGAAAAAAAGGCACAATGATTTCCTTGTAACACTAGTACAGCATTACACACAAGTTATTCATGTGAAGAGACATTCAAGCAACCATAGTGTGACGTCCCTACAGTCTAATGAGCTTGTGCTGTAGTTACTGCAGGAGAAAAGCAATAAGCCTCGAGGCCTACGCTGAATCAGTCTAACCGATCCGACTGCAGCATTGCTCACGATCACTCTTCGCTTAAAGGCAAAATGGGCAGTTTTACCGTCACAATAACTGAGGCTAATGGCGATTAAACAGCACGGTGAATTAAACTCATCTATCTGTTTAGTGTTTGTACACTGAACAGCGCAAATGAGCTTCTCTCTCCCCATTACTGGCCTCATACAAACACAAAGTTGTTGAAATGGTTACAAACAAAATAGGCCTTAACAGCATCTTCAAAATCTATAGCACTGTTTCTGCAATAAGGCAGAAATGATACCATGATGAAAAATAAAAGAAAACAAAACTGGGCTTTTCACAAGCCTCCTGATACCACAGTACAGAACGCACTCACCTGCTGACTTAATCTACGTCCACCCAAAACATTTCATACGTTTGAATGCATGTCAAACCTCTTCAGCATTAGAACGCTCAATATCACCGCAACCATGACGACACAGACTAGTACATAAAGACACTAAGGAAACGTCCCGTGATCTGTCCAGCAATCCCAACTCATAAATAAAAAACGAACACTTAATATCCACCACAGTACTGAAGACAGTATTTAAATAAAGACAATATTCTTCTATAAATAACATATAAGGTTCGCTTTGGTTTATAGAAAGGCAGATGAGAATGAATAACAACATATTCACAATGCACCCATATTTACATTTAACAAATTTGTTCATCCACCATGTGCTTCAAGGGACCTTTAGTGGTACACTTCATTCTACACTTACTGGGAGCAGGGAAAAAGGGGAAGATTCAGCTGCATGTAAGACAGGGGTGCACAACTCTGGTCCTGGAGGGCCGGTGTCCAGCAGTTTGGTGATTTACCTGCTTCAACACACCTGATTACACTTCTCTGTTAATTGCCAGGTTAAGTGGGTGTGTTTGAGCAGGGAAACCTGCAAACTGCGCTGGACCAGAGTTGTGCACCCCTGATGCAAGAGAATGGGACAGCACTCGCTGCAGCAATACATAGATTTGTTCCATCGACTCCACATAATTTAAATATTTCGCCTAAAATGTTAACATTGCTAATAATGATTTGTGGTCATGCTAACTGGCTCCACACTAGCTTTTATTCACTATTAGCCAAATTAGCTAATAATGTTAGGAAAAGTAAGTGTACTTTCAAAGGGGCAATTCAAGCATAAGACTGGCATTTCATGTTAACCATGTTATGTAATATACAGTAGCACAATATTGCACCCCTCAATGTTTAGGTTTGAAAGAATTAACAATTTTGTATCCTTTTTGTTTTCCTCCAGCAGTGTTCTCTCACTACAATACCCAGCATGCATTCTGCAAATGTGTCATACAATGACCTCACCGGCCCCAAAGTGCTTGTAGTTTTCCAAAAGTTACTCCCAGTTTTGATATATATCACCTGAAGGTTTTCTTAGTCTTCAAGTTCACTGTTGGGACTATTGTGGCATTGCTGTAGTAAGAGAGCTGGCATGTTGGCAATAGATCTAGCAATGGTAACGTGTTGGCCGGAGTGCCCCTTTACTGGGAGGACTGTTCTCCATCCTAGTCTTGCCCCTTTGTACTGCGCATTTGTGTGATTTCTCTACCCTTATATGCCTAGCTCAGCTCACTAAATTCTTCAATTACCCACATAAAATGCTAACACTGCTAATGAACTGAGGACATGCTGACTGGCTCCCCACCAGCTTTAATTCATTATTAGCCACATTAGCACTATTGTTTTTTTTTGTTTTTCCAGTTCTAATATGCCCACCTCAACTCATGACAAATAGCTGCACTACTCTGAGGGATAAGCTTGGGTTTAAATGAAAAGCTACACTAACACACCTAAAGCTACCACTAGGTCCCCAGAACTTGTTCTATTTCCCACAGAACCACTGTACAAATTACAGGATTCTACATATAAATATTCCAGGACCAAAATAAATATTTTGGTATCTTATCATTTAACTACTCGAAATTACTTAAAGCACACTGACTCTAACAACGTAGACAAAGTAATTTCTGAACACTTACAGTATGTTTGTTTCCTTCATTTATCTGACACATCTTAATGGTACAATGCCTAATGAATTCCAGTGGTTTGAACCAGTTTAAGAAGAGAGACCTCGCTCCATATACAGACTACATCCCTCCTGTACAACAGCCAGGGTACAGAATTGGAGCTCTAAATGGAAAAGTAAGTGAAGATTCAGTCTTGGCCCTTTAAGCAACCAGTGAAAGGCAAAGCACAGTGGGCATAACCAGGCCAAGGTGTGGTTTTGGTCCCGACTCAAGTTGTGGTCCAGTTAGGAAGTGGTCAGAAGAGTGCTCAGCAGGTTTATGGATAGAGACTGTCCACAGCCTCTTTCTCTAATCTCACTCTCCAATTTAGTGCAAAGTGCTCAGTGCTCCTTCAGCCTGGAAAACATACCAATATACCAATCAGAGTGTGCTGACATGCACAAAGTAGTCTGATAAATGAGATTTTGACAATAATCCAGATGTGTTTACATGCACATAATCTCATAATGGGAAAACTCCAGATCAGCCAGTAGTAATTACATTTCTCTCCAAATATCTGCAACTCTACAGCTGTTTTTCAACCTGCCAATAAACGCCCTGAAGCACTGAAGAAGGAGGACATGATATGTCGGTGCAAATCCAATAGAAAACAGAATTAATCCATTTTTTAATTCTTTTTTGTTATTCCTTTTTGATGTGTTAATGCAGGTGTAGTGCTGCAGGGCAATTCCACCAATTTTTTCTAAATTTCTGCATATTATAATTGAGATATAAACAATTTAACGCTTAGGCCAAAACCTATTCTCAAAACTACTGTTAAACAACGTCTCAGACATCAAGCAGCATATTCGATATCATTTCATACAATAACGTCAGTGAGGGATCTTTTAGAGGCATCAAATACTTTGGATGTCTGCTTTCTGTCACAAACCACAAACAGTTCTGTCTCTCTAAGTTTCTCTAGGATAACACGTCATATCAAACCACGCTGAATGAATTTTCTTACATCTTAATGATTTAATTATGCAGAAATTCAGAAAGTTCTATGGAATTTCACTCCACACATGTGTAGGTGTACTGCTTCCATGGGAGCTCTTCTCTATCTGGCTATGCAGAAAAACTAAATTTGCTGAATAACTCAATTTTGAGCTACTGGCTTTAATCCAATGTCTGAAGACAATGTATTATGTTGTATACATGATCACTTTAATCTTGAATAATATGTTAACTGTTAAAATCAGACAATGATATTATTATTATACACAAACTACACACTAAACATGTTGCTTTTATATATTTAAATAAAAACACTGTTTTAGACAGATATGAAAATGGACATGGATAATCATGGACTTACTCTACAGCAGCACCTGGGCGGCTCTTATTAGACCTCAGCTCCTTCAACACCAATCTCAGCAGCAACTATAAACAAACAAACCACACAGAGTAAACACATGATACTAAACATGCATGCATGCTTAGTTCAGCACAACTGGAGTGTGATCTTTGCAGGACCCACCAGCAGTGCCAAGAAGTCTGCCGCCATGAGCATGTAGAAGACCTGATCCCAGCTCTGCGCAGAAAGCAGTCCCGCCAGCAGGGGGCCTATTGCAGCACCTGCAGGCCAAGAGGAAAACTGAGTGAGTGAGTGAGTGAGTGAGTGAAAGGTGATACAATGTTACATTTACGTCCATAACTCAATTGAGCAAGGCGATGTCATCACCCCATAAAAAAGAATAATATCAATAAAAACGGAAAAAAAGAAACGGAAACGGAAAAATAATGCTACTTAGAAAGATGCCATCTCCCTTTCCATTCCCTTGGGATTAAAGATGGATTAATGTGATATACTCTCATAGAATAGTGATATAATCATTATATAATATACCCCAAGGTGTCTGCAGTAGATATGTATGACTTATTCATACCAAACCAATATGGTATGGCTGAAGAAAAGCGTGCCCTAAGGAGGTGCTCATGCATTCTGAAAAACGACTAGATTTACAGCTAGAGTATGAGCTTATACTTTGTTCTATTTAAACAATTAGACAGTTTGATTACACTTGAATATACTCTGAATACGCTTTATTAAAGTCTATGGGGTATGTCACATTATTCTACTGAAATAGTTAAAACCGCAGTCCCACAGTAAAATAAATAAATAAGCTAAAAATAAATAAATAAATAAATAAATAAATAAATAAATAAATAAATAAACACACAAATAAAAAACAATCACATGCTCAGGCAGGTGTTTGTTAGCCTGGAAAAGCAGCCCACCTAACTCTGATTTAAAAAACTCTGATTTAAAACCCCCACTGCTTTGCGGGTATATGCAGTCAGGGGAATGGTTTCAGGAGTAAACCCTGAGGAAGAAATCCAGAGATGGAGTCCCTAAGACAGTTTGAAGTTGTCAACAGCCTCACTCTGGCAACTCCTACGACAACACTCATGCCATGTTGCACTGGCATTTGCCTTTCCCTTGGACTACATCAGTGTTGTGGAGAGGGAAAACCTGCCGCTGGGCACAAGCTGGTTCCTTAAAAGAACCGGCCCAGGCTAACATCCTGGAGAGGACACTCCAACATCACTTTCTCTGTGAGTGACGCTCGCAGACAGCAGCCTCTGACAATGAACTAAGCAGACTGCAGATGGACACTGTGGCCCTCCAAGAAACTAGGCTGTCATCCTCTGGAATATTTTTCCTTTTTATGGAATCCAGAAGAGACCAGGGAACATAGGATTGGTTACGCCACTAAAAACAACCTAGCTGGATCCACCATACAACCAAAAGAGGGGACTGGGAGACTGCTCAAGATCCAGCTTCAAGCTCAAGATCTTCAGCGCCTACAGTACGCTACGTTAACATCTGCTCAGGAAGCTAAGAATAAACACTATGATGAACTTAGCGCAGCCATCAGCGAAGTTCCATCTCAAGAAGCACTATTTATTCTTGGTGACTTGAATGCCAGAGTTGGTAGTGACTACCATTGCTGGCCTTCCTATTTGGGATGATTTGAAACAGGAAAGATGAATGAAAATGATCAGTGCCTCCCTGAACTCTGTTGCCAACACAACCTCTCTTCAAACTGTCGAGACTCTGGGTGAAGACCAAGGTCCTGATGAAATACCTCAGATACTTTCTTTTTTGCTGATGATGCAGCTGTCACGACTCTCACCCAGCAGGAACTACAGTCACTCATAACCTGCTCTGCAGACGCCTGCAAGGAGTTTCGCTTCACGATCAGTCTGAAGAAGACACAGGTGATGAGCCAAGACGTCAGTATTGAGCCATCCATCAGTGTTCTTGACTATCAACTGGGTGTTGTCCATGAGTTTGTGTTCTTGGGCTCAATTATCTCAATCTGTCACTCAAAAGCGAGATCAACAAGTACACTGGAAAGGCCACCACAACATTTGCAAGGCTGATGAGGACAATGTGGCCTAACAATAAGGTCACTGAACACCCTCAAGTACAGGTATACATGGCCTGTGTTTTGAGGATCTTGCTTGTGACACTTGAACTCTGCTCTTAAAACAAGGACAGTGGCATCACATGGAAAGATAAGGTCACCAACTGTACAGTGCTCGGGAGGGTAGACACCATTTCCACGTTCACCTTCCTTTAACTGAGCCATATATGCTGGCTGGGCCACGCTTCACACATGACTGATGACAGCCAATTACCAAAAGACTTCCTATTTGGAGAGCAGGCATCTGGAAAGAGACAAATAAGATGACCACAGATGCAGGACATCTGCAAGTGCGACCTTAAGGCCCTCTCCATCAACATGAATTTCTCGCAATCACACGCCTCAGACAGACGTGCTTGGGAGCAAGAAGTGAAGAAAGGTCTTGCCAGGCCAGCAGAAGACAGGAGAACCCCCAGGAAGGCCTGCGCCCATGATGCCAAATCTGCCTGTGTTTTGCTGCCACTCCTGCATTGGACTGTAAAGCCGTGGCAGACGCAGTTAAAATCAGTCCACCAGAAACAGAAACCCATGATCTCTCGAGATCGATTACTTACTCAGACCTTAGATATTTACAAGGATTATGCTGACCTGTTTAAATCCAAAGCATTAATTGAGACAGTAATAAAATAAATTAGATACGACATCATTTATATGGTGTTTTCTACTGAGAGGTGTCAGTCCCAAACCCTAACCCCTAAATTTCAACTTGTGAAAATAATATTTAATTTTTTTTTTTCAAGTGTGGTGTTTTAAAAGATATTTTTGATTTATTTTAAAGTAGAAAGATTTGGATTTATCATGAGTTTAATTTTTAAATAATTAAAAAACACTATATTCAAAAGTGCTGTGCCAGGTTTTCATGTCACTAGCGAAACACAAAGAGTTTTAGTCCATAAACAGAGCCTTATTTTAGCCAAACCCCTGCATTTTAAACCAAAAAGACTGCATTGCTGTCATTGTTCCCACGTAAATGCGTCCCAAAGTCTGAAAATTAGTGAGGAATATTAAGAATTGTCACTACTGAAACACATATGCTCTGCAATTAAGTAAACTGTGTTGTATTTTTTTATGAAAAATGTTATGATTTCATGTGTGTACATTTAGTGGTGTCACTCAGTAAGTGTGCTTAGTTCAATCAATCGGGATTAGGAGCCACATGAAAACAAGCAAGCTGCTGGAGAAACAGACTCAAGGAAATTTCCACTAAGTGTTTATGCTCTGTTTCTCAGAAACATAAGAGACAACAGCACGAGGCATGGAGGAACACAACTGAAGGTTTCCAAAGAAAAGCCTATAAAAATCCTTGTAAGGTGCGAGTTGTCACGAGTCTTGAAAGAGCACAGTTCAGGTCCCCATTCCCTGATTCCCAGGCACACTAGACAATGTAGTAAACAGATAATTCTTCTGCTTACAACTTTAGCTGGGAGCTGACTAATGTAGTTTATATTACTGATAATATTAATTTATATTACTGTATTTTTCTGTTTCAGCTGATCTGTTATCGTAATTTTTGCAGGTAACAGAGTTATAGGTTGTATATTTTGAAGGTATTTTACCGTATAGCTCTTACAAAAAATCTAAAAAAAAATCTTTGTTCTACTCCACAGATCCAGCTAGGCATTAATTATTTAGAGCAATCAGAGCGTTCAGAGTTACAGAGATGGTTCAGTGAATAGACAACTAAAAGCACAAATGCTAGACACACCATATCTCTTAAGATTCATTTTTAATTTTGCACTATGAATGAATGGTTTGCTATCAGTGAAAAGAGTAAATGTGTAAAGCACATTAAGGTGAAAGTTAAAAAAATCCATTAAAAACAGTGCTGTATCAGTGCGTTCACTATCAACAAATAAATTTCTATATTTTTAGCTAAATCTTAGCCTATGAAACTGCAGAAGAATTCATGGATTATTACAGACTTTTATCAGTATTAAACAACAGAGTTACAAATGCAGCAAAGCCAACAATAAAAATCCTAACACAGATTTAAACATTACAATGCAAGTCTTAACAGAAATTAGATCCTCTTACCTACAGATCCTGTCCCGTCTATAATAGCTGTGACTGTGGACAGAGCTCTTGCATTGCCTTTCAGGCTCTTGTGTGTTCCCTATAAATCACAAAGTCAAAGGTTAATCAAAAAATGAAAGAGACTTATAAGAAACTGGAAGCAAAAACACACTCAGGTCTGGTTTTACCGGACCAGGACTAAGCCTTGTCCTGGACTACTTTTTCCTTACCATGGAGAATCTCCATTCAGAATGCTGTGTAGGGCAGGACAAGGCTTACCCTGTTCGGAAAACTGATCCTTAAACTTTTTAAATTAATACTCCAGCATTATCCAGCCTAATCTCTGTGTGCCACATCTGTAACACATACAGTTGAGGACCATGAACAATAACTAAAAACTATGCAGAACAGAAAAGAGCAGAAAATCCACTTTAGCACCTGCCCACTGGCTTCTATTATAAATGTGTTTGAGTCAACAGGTCTTCTGTTTTTTTCCGTAAGTACAGAGAAGTGTTGGATGTAGCAAGTAAAGATTAGGTTAAACAATTGTGTAGTATTCCTTTAATGGCCACTCACTCTGCCAAGTAGACACACTCACACACTCACCAGATCCGCAGACACAGCTGTTGTGATGAGGGCATAAGGTCCATTTACTAGCCCTCCACAGACCAGCAGCATGCCTGTGAAACACAACATGTGCTGTTAATTTGGAGAGTTTTAACAGATCAAAAACCACACTGATACTTCACATGAAGAACAGGCAACATGTATGATCAGCCTACTGTACACTATCAGGAACATCAAATCAACATCCAGTACACTGTGAACTTAAACAACTGTTTTGCGTTCATGTCCAACTACATTTATGGCTTAATAATGTATACAGCTGCTTTAACTATGCAGCTATGTGCAGATGCAGTCTTATTGTTATGGCGAAGTCTTACCGATTGTGGGGCCCTGGCCAAACTGGCTGATCATGGAAAAGCCATAAAGCTATAAAAGAGGAATGAACAGACAGAGTCAGCCACAAGAAAGCCCAATCAAAGGTTATATATGAGTAAATGTAGCAATACTGTCCTCCACTGAGCCGCCTACAGCATTACACTGAGGATTATTTCATCTAAATATCTAACTATTCTATTTAATAGGCTGCCAAAGAGAGAATCTCTTCCGGTCTGCAAGATCTCTATAATAATAAAAGCAATGCATTTGTTTTACTTGACTTAAACGTGTATGTTTCTGCATGAATAAAATATATTACATCAACACAACTTTGTCAATTCACTTATTTTGGCAATAATACGTAAAAACTTATGTACACATTTGAATATAGTACATAAAGTAATGCATCACTTTTTCATGTAGTAGTGGAGCTATGTTTCAGTGTAATTGTAACCTATTCCTCTAGAGGGCAGTCAAGGGACATACTGTGGGCGCAGCCAAGAGCAGCATTACAGCACAGGTAGTGGCTCTTTTTCCAAGCTTATCTGATACCACACCAGCCAGGATACCTCCTACATGCGCACGCACACACACACACACACACACACATACACACACAGACACACACACACACAGACACACACACACACACACACACACACACACACACACACACACACACACACACACACACACACACGTTATGTATAGAGCATACACACAAGTATTTATTTATTTGTATATTTTTTTTCCTCTTTAACAAAAATGTACAACACTGTTACACTGAGATTTAAAATGAATATACGTTAACTATTTACATATAATATACAATATACATATTTATTATAATTAATAATTAATATAAGTTAATTCTAGGTATAAAATAAAGAATATCAAAGTGAACAGGAGAAGGGATAGCCTTCTTTACAATTCACTCTTCCATGCAGTGCTCCTACCAAGGTTTAGTATGTGAATTAATCAAAAAAGATCAGCTTAAATTGTGCTGGTGAATTCAAGTTGGTTTATGAGTCAAATCGAAGGTAATTTCTCACATTTTCAGAACTGAAAAGGTACAGTCCCCACACCAAAACCAGGGCAAGAAATTTCACATACCAACAATTCCACCAACGTCAAACAGGGTGGAGAGATCTCCCGCTTCTTTTGAGTCAAGCTGAGCTGTGACACATAAAAAAACGACCAAAATAACTTTTGTGCATTCACGACTGGCTGTTCTACGACTAGTTATACTAGTTTGGGCAGTTCATGTAATGCTCAAAAGGAGACATTCTATATTCTTGTTCTATGAGCATGTGGCATGTGTGTGCTCCTCCCACTCACCTGCTTTAGTGATGTAGAGGGGCAGCCAGAACAGGAAGGTGTAGCTGACCAACTTAGCAAAGAGCAGGCAGAAAGAAAATTCCACCACACCCTGCACACAAGATCGAGAGAGAGAGAGAGAGAGAGAGAGAGAGAGAGAGAGAGAGAGAGAGACTGTGTGAGTGCTATTTTATACATATAGACCATTCAAATGAACACAAGCACAAAGGGGAGACAGACTTCTTTGTATATGAAAATGTACGCGTCAGTAATGTGTTTGTTAACATAAAACAAATAGGGTTTGACTAAATGTGTGCAGCAGCAGTGTGCAACTAACTGATTCTTCATTAGTTTAGCTGGTGATTATACTGCAGTGTTTTACTGCAGATCCACCAGATTCTCACCTTCAGATGCTCCTGAAGGCTTGACTCAGTTGTGTTAAGGAAGAAGTATATAAAAATTAAAAGCTGCTCAATGAAAGAAACTGTTATCAACAACGAGTGTGAGGGTTTTTTTACACAATACAGTAGAGTAAGTGTACAGCACTGCTAACCAATGAAACATTGTGGAAAAGAACCTTGATTAAATTAGATGTAAATAAACATGTTATGTTGTGTTGGTTGTTGACAAATTGATTTAAGTTTAAAATAGTTTTAAACCTTTAAAAGTCACAGTTTCTGTACTTTTGGTCCACAGTATAGATGACTGGAAGTAGGGGTGGCCAACATCCATATTTTATTGTACTGTCATAAATTATGTCACATTATGCCACGACACACTTTTCTAAGCATGTTGTGTATATCATCAGTACTTAGAAAGACAAAGAAAACATAAAGTATAAAAATAGAGTTTAACTGGATTAATTGCAGTGAAACACTGAATACAAATCACTGCATTCATAGTGTTTTAAAGTATCATTTAAATGTGGCACCGCTGGTGCATTCAGCCTGTTACAACATATAAAATCATAGAAAAAAAATAATAATACTGTGATTTATATCATGTATCTTAAAATCTTCAAGGATTGTGATATTGTATTTTTGACGTATCACCCACCCCATCAACTGGATGACAAATACTCACCGGTATGCAGAGAGCGCCTCTGAAGCTTATGGCCGACGGCTCTGCCTCACTCTTCACTACAACCACCTGCTGCACAGGTACACAAACCTCACGCTCCTGACCCAACAGCAGCTCCGTATCAGAGCTCTGAAACACAAACACAGTGTTACACCATTAATGACGGTTAGTCTGAAATGTAAATGACACTATATATTGTATGTAATATAATGTACTGTACATTACTACTATAATATAGAGACTGCTACCAATATCACTGTAAGCCTACTGAGAGTTGATTTGTTGGTTTAATACTCTTCGTACTTCTGCTCTGACACTATTGTCTATTTGTACTGTACTGCCTTACACTGTCCAGTACTATCTATGTGTACTGCTTTACACTGTCCAGTAATACAGTATTTGTACTGCCTTACACTGTCCAGTACTGACTGTGTGTACTGCCTTACACTGTCCAGTACTGTCTATGTGTTCTGCTTTACACTGTCCAGTATGGCAGTATGTGTACTGCCTTATACTGTCCAGTATTACAGTATGTGTTCTGCTTTACACTGTCCAGTATGGCAGTATGTGTTCTGCTTTACACTGTCCAGTATGGCAGTATGTGTACTTTCTTACACTGTCCAGTACTCACTGTGTTCTGTCTTACATTGTCCAGTAATACAGTATGTGTTCTGCTTTACACTGTCCAGTACGACAGTATGTGTAATGCCTTACACTGTCCAGTACTGACTAAGTGTTCTGCCTTACACTGTCCAGTACTGACTAAGTGTTCTGCCTTACACTGTCCAGTACTGACTAAGTGTTCTGCCTTACACTGTCCAGTACTGACTATCTGTACTGCCTTACACTGTCCAGTACTGCCTATGTGTTCTGCCATACACTGACCAATACTGCACTATGCCTTTCATTATGCTGGTCCGGAGCGATGATAAAGTCTAATTAAGCTGAAATGAATTAAATGAGGACAGGTAACAGTGCATTAGACTTACCTGGCTTTTGGCTCCCTGCTTGTACTGCAGGTAGAGCTCCTTATGGCCGTTAATGCCCGTCCAGCTTTTGTGCAGCTTCTGCCATAAACACAACAGAAAGTTCACAACACATATTTGTGCATATATTACATTTCCTGTAAGTGCTTTCTGTCCCTTTTCCAATTCGCTTCACAGTGACAGTTGCCGTGGAGACCACAGCAGAACATAAATGCCACAGCAATGTTCATGACATCTAACCATCATTAACCTTCACCTTAGCTGTAAAAACACACACAAATACATGGTGAAAAGAGAGTTTGAGAGTATACCTACCTGGTTATTAATGGCACCGTTCTGGGTGCCAGCATTCTTCAGATCATTTGGGTCTACAGAGACAAAACAGAGAGATAAATAATAAATAATGCACTCAGTACTGAAACGCACATGTACGGACACAGAAACAAAACACAATGCACAACCACACGGCAGTCAGAAAGTAGGAGATAAGACCACAGAACGTGTGTCCAAAGCAAATTTCCTCTGTAGACAATCAAGTTTACCTAATCTAATGCAAATATAAGATTGTTTTTAATCTGAATTGATTATATAGTCTTTAAAGTGCAGTCAGAGTACTGACTGAATGCTGTTTCCAACTGTATGTAGGCCTACAAGACCACCCTTTAAGGTCAACAACAATTAACAAAAACAACAGTAGCAAGGCACAAAAACACTCACGTTCAATGAGAAAGAGAAAACAGATGATGCCCATAACAGCGATGATGATGCCAGGGACGATGAAGGACAGCCCCCAGTTCCAGGACACGTAATACCCAGCAATCAGAGAGCCAAGGATGTTCCCTACCGATGTGTGAGAGTTCCACAGCCCCATAATCAAACCTCGCCTAGTTAAACACAAAAAAAAAATCTAGTTCAACATAAAACCAGGATACAGCAGTTTCAAGGATACAGGATACCAGGCTAGAACCAGGATATTCAACAGACCTGCAAGAAACTTTCTTTTATACAGAAAAAAATCTTTTATTTGATGATAGTCACAACGTATTGTGACTTTGTTTTTAATATTCCACCATCAGAACACTATTAAAAGCAATGTGCTCTGCCTCATGGATTAAGGTAAGTAAGTAATACTGTAAGGTATTCAACTCCATACCTGCCCTTCCCAAACCAGTTTCCAATACATGTCACCACACTGGGCCAGCCAGTGGTCTGCACTAAACCGTTGGCAATCTGTAACATACGAAAAAGAGAGAGAGAGAGAGAGAGAGAGAGAGAGAGAGAGAGAGAGAGAGAGAGAGAGAGAGACAAAGAAAAAAGACAGATCAGTTGTGTAACCATGTTGCACATTTATTGTGAAACACAAGCAGAAATTCATCTATCCCATTTAATTACATCAGCCGATCCCTCAGAAAACCACAGAATCAGGAAAACTGTAAATGCTCTACTGTGCTGTACAAAACACTCCAAAAATAAAAGGTGCGACTTGTAAAGAACCTAAATAACTTTTTAATGGCTGCTTGTTTAAAAAAAAACATTTTTGTAAATGAGATACGAGAGTGTGAAGAACTTTTTAAGGGGAATTCCACTGATTTAAAACCCACAGGACATTTCAGTAGTTTTTTGGCTCATCCAGGTGGTCTTTAACAAACTTTAAACAAGCAGCAATGTTCTTCTCATTAGATTAGTGGGTTCCTTCTTGCTATCGTTCTATAAATAGGATTCCTGCTGAGCGTTTGCCTGATAGTGGAGACACGAACTCTGACATCTGCCTGACAGTGAACCTGCGAAGTCCAAACTCTTCAGAAATCGTTTTGTAACATCTTCCCATCTGATAAGCATGAACAACTGTTTCTCTGAGATCCTCAGAAATCTCTCTTGACTGAGATGTTGTGTGCAGAAGAAGTCCAGAAGACAAGACTTTGAGTCTTTGATAGTGAAGGATCAGGTTGATGTTTTACAAATACAGCAAGGTTACTCACACTCACACCTGACTGTCATCCAATTGAAACCTCCTGACTCTTATTTATTATCCCCTAAACTAAGTTAATCATTCTAGAGGTTCACACATTTTTGCCACCAAAGGCATTTAATAGTAGATGACTTTGTTCAATAAAACAATGAAAAACTATACACTCATTTGTGTTACTTGTTTTATCAGGTTCTCTTTCTTTCTTGTTATGAATAAGATGCTGACCTGATCATATTTTAGGTCAGATCTATACAGAAATTCAGAAAAAGGGTTTACAAACTCTCTAGAACCACTGCACATATTAAAAGCTCACCTGAACAAAGATGTAAAAGCTGAGGCTGTGAATGTTAAAGACGTATCCCACGCCAAAAAGGCAGGTGAAGAGGCCACTGGTCAGCATGCCCATGGTCAGGTAGAGCCGGATTGGCAGACGCTCTCCAATAATTCCACTACAAGAGGAAACAACACCATGAGGGGCAATGTTAGAACTCAACGGGGAAATGTGGGGGTGTGTGTTTTCTTGAAGGGCACCAGTGGAAGAGGCAGAGATAAATAAATACAAGCTTATGTGGATGTGTGTTCTGCAGCATTCAGATGACAACTATGTGTGTGTGTCTGTTTTCAGCAAGATTCAAAGTAAAAATGCTAAAACAGAATGCCCTCTAGCTCATGCAGTGAAATCCACTCATTAAGGTCAACAGATGTGCTGTGCACAGTGGGTGTATAAAAGAATCAAAGCCAGAGCTTTCTTATTGGGTTTGAAGAATTATAGCATTCTCCAGAATGTGTAAATATGAAATATGAAAGAATATGAATAACAAAAAGCACTGTCTTAAGCTTTAGGTAATGACAGAATGTTCAGAATATAGTTCCAAAGCACAGGCAACAGGCGTACATCAGTGATTCATCTCTTACCTCAGGTACATGCCCACTGCGTAAACAAACAGAAAAGAGAGGTCCATCGCTCCCAACAGCTGCTTATAGTTTTCTTTATCTGGACACACATACATGGAAAACGTATGCACAATCCAAATCACAAATGTCAGCAAATAAGCCTATGAGCTCAATACGACAAGAGGACCACAGCTCTGTGACACTCCAGAGCAGAGACAGCGCATCACAACTCATCAATGCTCTGTGGAGACCACAGAAAGCTTTCTTTAATGACTTCAATGGCCAGAAGCAGCCAGAAGGTCCAGACTTCAATTTCTCACTCCTATAACTTAAATGGGAACTGCATAAACCAATCACTGAGAAGTAAAGAGTGGTTTAATGTGAAATGTGTCATTCTGGAAATATCTTCTCAAATCAAAATTTTTCACAGTGGTGGTGACAGCAGCCACATGAAGTGTTAATGCCTTTTGAAGCAAGAAAATTTTATTTAAAAAAAAAAAAATTACACATACTGCTACAGAAACGTTCTTAGACAAGGTTTTGGTCTAAAAAAATATTTCTTAAGTACATAGAGGGCACTGTAAAGCAAAATAGCACCCAAAGAAAATGTTACTGTCATTTATCATAGCAAATAAAAAGGCTATATTTGTGATGTAGACTCCTGGTTCCTATCACCACCACTTTAAAGAATTCTGACTTGTTACGTTACTATCGAATTAGCCGTTTCACATGAAATCACTCTGAATGACTTGGTTTACATCTCAACAATGAAGTGATGTAGAAACTTTGATCGGTGGAATCAAAACTGGTAAGTACCCATTTAACAGTAAGTCAGCCAGTTTGAAATGTTTTCGATGTTATAAAGTTAAAAGGTGGTGAATTAAGGGGCTAATAATAAATATAATATCAATAATATGAATTTTCTCTGAGAGCGAGAGAGAGAGAGAGTGAGAGACGTGAGAAGAAAGATTACAGAAATTAGACTGAAAGAGAACAGCAATAAATTCAATTCAACACAGAAGTAGAAACAGAGAGGGACAAGACAGCTCGAGAATGAGAGAGAGAAAGAAAGAGAGAGAGAGAGAGAGAGAGAGAGAGAGAGAGAGAGAGAGAGAGAGATAAAGATATACTGAGACAGAAAGGAAAAAAAAAAAAATACCAAATGGCTTCCAGCTGCAATCTTCTCCCACATGCAGGACATGCTCCTGACTGCTTTTGCTGCTTACAGTTGCTAACTCCTTGGACTGTGTACAGTTCTTATGTAGTTCGCTCTAAACAAAAAAAAACAAAAAACAAAAAAAACAAAAAACAAGTATTTGAGTTCATCATAATCACAACCAGGCTTTAACGCTTTTGGCAGGCTGTCCAAAAATTAGGCTTAATGGATCACATCACCCAAAAATGCTAATGCTGCCAACAGTGAATGAGCATTAGTCACACCAATACAGCAAGTTCAGTATTAAATTATGAATATGAATTATACTAATTGTTCTCCAAAGCTTATATTTATTGTCAACACTTTAATTTGAATAAATATCATAGAAAAGTATTAAAATTGTTAATAGATCTATAGCTATTCTGATATTCAAATTCAATCTTTTTATCAATCTGTTTTATCAATTATCAAACTCTTTAAGTGTTAAATAAATGAAATAAGTAACTACATTATTTACACATGACTGGCAAAATGTTATAAAAAAAAACAAAACAATTTCTCAGTTTCAACACTTGGTATGTTGTCTTTTGTACTGTTTTCAATTACATATATGGTCTCAGCTTTTGGGAACGGGGGTCATTCATCACACTGTGTTTAAAACCAATAGAAAACAGACGATAACTTGTGTTTAATGTTTGACTGTACATTAGTCAAATGATTGACACATTTGAATCATGTAAATTCAAACCACCATCTCTTTCAGTGTGTCTAAGAGCTTATGGCCACATGCTACTGAATAAAACTCTTCTGCTGCAGTTCTGTTTATCTGTGTCAAATTAGCATAAGGAATTAGTCTATTTGTCTATCAGTAGAACTCAATATGAACACAGTGTCAAACGTTTTAAATAAAGAACTGAAAATAAACTGTTTAGCATGCTGTACTATATAAAAATGATCCGATATATCATGCAGCACTATTGTGAGCACATGGAATAATCTACACATCTGTTTTAGATGTGGGTGTGTTAGAATAATTAGTCTTTATGTGATGTTTAACAGCAGCAAATGTCATGAATCAGAAACACTACTAAGTAATGCACATTACAGCATACAGTGTACAAGCAACTGTAAACAAACTCGTTTTGCTAAGAAACTGATACCTGATACTGATACCAGCGGTAATAACAAACAGCATTCCACAGTGGGGTGAATAAGGGTGTGTGCTCTCTGGCAGAGATCATATTATGTGCATTTTTTATGAACACTGAAAATACTGTCCGTCTGCCACAATCGC